>NC_136484.1:156391861-156616861 GCF_053919585.1 Euprymna scolopes | reverse complement strand
TTAAGAACCTTGACTCCAGTAAAGCAACTGGTCCCGACGGTATTCCAATTAAAGTGTTAAAAAAATTACAACCAGAACTTGCCCCCATACTTTCCAAACTGTTTAAGCGTTGCCTTAAGGAGAAGTGCTTTCCAACACCCTGGAAAACCTCATCAGTATGCCCTGTATTTAAGAATTCAGATGATAAGTCATCCCCCTCTCAGTACGGACCAATAAGTCTCCTGTGTGTCATGTGTAAGTTGCTGGAATCCACAATAAATAGAGAAGTAGTCAACCACCTCAGCAGAAATAACCTTCTTAGCGACACGCAATATGGTTTCCGCTCTGCTAAATCTCCAGCAGATGGCTGGTTACCTTTAATGCATCTAAGACCAAGCTCCTATCTCTACATCATAAACGCTCTGATCCCCATCTGGCATCAATTGAAATGGATGGTTCTCGTCTAAGGGAGGCCCCAGGATTTGATAAGCTCCTGGGTTTGACCTTTACACCTGATCTGAAATGGAACACATACATCAAGTCTGTGGCCAAGGTCGCTGGGAAAATGGTGGGATCCTTCTACCGCTCCAGAAGATATCTCACTACTGATGCAATTCTCTATCTATATAAGAGCCAAGTACGTCCAAAGATGGAGTACTGCTGCCACATCTCGGCGCGGGCTGCAAAAAACAGCCTATCCTGCCTTGACGGAGTACAAAATAGACTCCGGGGCTTGGTGGGGGATGCCCTTTTCTCTACCCTGCAACCTCTTTCCCACAGAAGAGACGTAGCGAGCCTGTCATTGTTCTGTCGTTACTTCCATGGCAGGTGCTCGTCTGAGCTCCATTCTCTGGTCCCCCCTCGCCAATCTTTCTAAAAAAACACCCGACTAGCTGAAACCGCCGTCAATAATTTTCCCCACTCTCTATCTGTGCCTAAATCAAAACGTAGATACCATGAACAAAGCTTCTTTCTTAGAACTGCACGCCTGTGGAACTCTGTTCCGCTTGCCTGTTTCCCTCCCGACTTCAACCTGGATGTCATCAAGTCCAACACAAACAAATTTCTGATGAACCGCCCCCCCCCCTAAGTAATGACACCCTACCAATTCTCCAATACTATTGCTACACTATTCCTTTGATTACTGTACACACAATAACCCTTATCCCTGAGTGGCCATTAGGCCTTGATAAGTGGTGAACTCCATGTAAAATATATATATATATATATATATATATATATATCATATTAAAGAATTTAGTGTTGATTTTATATGCAGGGCCTTTCTACTTGTGCGGTAATAAAACTTCTCAAATGCATTTGTGATATTTAGCTGTATAAGGCGCTAACTTTAGTCCAGATGATCTGTTCTTTCTTTCATCGGATTTTTAGGATTATCGATACTTATCGAAGATATTTCAATGCAAAACGTATCTACAAACATAAATGTGTGTAAAAGGTGATAACGTACATTTTGCCATTACACGAATAAGTCACTCAAGATTCGTATAATCCTTGCGGTAAAAAAGTACCCGAACATTTTATGTGCGCATGATAAATAGCATGCTTATGTATTGTGTTATTTGCCCGTCTAGTATGGACAGTCGCCAACCTCAGGTTGCTGCCATCGTTTTAATTGGTTAGAACACTCTTTCTATATATATCTCAGAAGTATAGATGAGCAGTGCTAACCGGAAAAGCTTGTAGAGTATCGTTTCAACGCTATTGTTCGACAACAATAGATCTGATCGGCTGTAATCCGCACCACGTGCAAGGTGACGGTTGTGTGCTTCTAGTCTGCATAGTCGTTCGCGCGTGTATGCGGATATATGGCAAGAATTAAACCTATCTATAATATAAAGGGTAAAAATCTGTTTAAATGTATGTATGTATGTTTGTATGTCTAAAAAAAACATTTTGACAGAGGCGACGGATTTTCACGGGATCGGCATCATTTTGAAGTTTGGCCCTTCGGACGACAAATATCGAAAAATTGGTCAAAAACATTAATTCCTTCACCCTCAACTGGCCACTTTTCTACAGGAAGGGGTCGCTTTTTTCGCAAAATTTTTTAAAAGTCATCCCCTCTTTACAATTCTCTAGCATTAATGTAAACCTGTGTAACTTCCGATTTGGCAATGGACGCAAGAGCTAACGCATTACATTTTTTTTTCAGTTTCTTTTCATCCTTCGCGGTACAGGTTCGAGCCTGTCTACCTACTACCACTACGGGCACCCAGGCTCGTCTATTATATAAAAGGTAGTTATCCGTGTATATGTGTGTATGTACTAACAAAACAAAATATATACAAAAGAAAGATCAACAAAGTTGGTATTACTTTTAATCGGCATTGCCTCAGAAAATTATCACAGAAAAATAATATCTAAAATTAAAAAATACATATTCATTCTTTGGAAGTAAACTGAGCAGTGTTTCATTCATGCGAGTTCGGCCATTTAATGTACTAAAGGAAGTAACTCTTATTTTTTTTATCGGGGAATTCTCTGAGATCGATTTATTTCTTGAGGAATCTAAAGATTTGTCTGTGCGAATGTATCTCCACAGAAAGAAATCAATTGGGCGAAGAAGAAAGAGGATGGGGAAACAGAGACAGACCAAGAGAAGGAGAGGTGAATGGAGTAAATTTATAGAAAGTTAAACAAAAATATGTTAGAGTTTTGTCCCGGGTAAGACTGCAAAATTTTTACTAAAATCGAGTAATCTTGGATTTAGAATTAAAATCAAGTTGAAAAAAAAATAAGAAGCATGAACTTTTAATTAAGAAAAGAATAACGTTGTAATAAGCATTCAATTAAAACAAATAATACATATGTAACTAATGAATAAGACAACTTAAAAGTACGAACACCTTTCTTAATTTATATTACTTATCTAGGTTTCATTTGATACACAAAATGCTTAATGCCTGCATTTTACTAAAGTTTTTGTTCAACATTTTATTCTCCTGTCTATATTTTTATTGGACTTATTTTAAACTCTATTTGCAATTCAAGTGTAACATAGTGCATATGAGTGCTAAAGTATCAGCAGCAGCAAAGGATCGCTTACTTGCGAAGAGATTGGCAGCAGCATATGCAAATTCGGATGTGTGCGCGAGTTGGTGCGACAAGAAAAAGGACACCACGTTCTGAGGAGAGAAGAAAAATGCGCGTCGAAGAAAATAAACGTGTAAAGTTAAGGACGAGAATGAACCGTCTGTGGCTAGCATGCGGTCGAAGGAAAGAGAAGCAGGAACCAAGCTAGATGGATATGTGGCAGTGAGAAACTTTTTTAAGTGGAGTCGAGAGGGAAGAGTAATGTGTGATAAAAACTTTTGTTAAAAAAGAAAAATGTCGACCCGGATTTTTATTTATTTATTCTTTTGTTTGTTCGTAACTGCAACGTTACACTAGAAGCTAGTGCTTTTTGAAGATTTTCACATTTTGCATTAGTGTGTATGCGTTTATATTCTTAGTTCCAGTACATTCTTCGACATTCTTGTGCTATTTTTTGTATATTGGTTAGTTTAGATTCATCCTATGGAAATTTTACCTTGCCTTTTTGTGCTTTCTGTTGCTTTTATATTTAATTTTCTTTAATTTGTGTTGTTGTTACTCATGGTTGCTTTATATACCAACATTGCTTATTAGACATTTATGTTTTATAGGAAAGTTGCCCTTGTTTCTGCAAGTGCATTAGGTAGTAGAGTTTCCATGTATAGTCATGATAGCGGCAAGTGTTTATTTTGCTGTTGTTAGTTTTAAATATTTTAAGTTGTGTTTCCTGACTACAATTTGCATAATATCAGTACATAAACAAGTGGCTTTAGTATTGTTTCTAGTTGTGATTCTGTGTGAGGTGCTGTCTCTTGATAACTTTATGTCAATATGTTTGAAGAATAATTTACTTACGTCGCTGTTGTATAGTGGATTGATCCAAATTATATATGCGGTTTCTGTTTTGCCTTCCTGTATTTGAATTTTCCTTGTATATTAGTCTATATAGTATATTAGAAAATGAATCAAACCTTACCCTACAAAAGTTCATGGAAGACTGCCAGAAAATAGAAATTATTAAAACTGATTCGGCAGCAGTACATTCTGGAGAAACCCACGGCTAGCTTTTAGGTTTTTGCTGGAACATTTTCGAGCGTAGGAAACGGTCTAATCTTACAATTAATCATTCCGTCAGGTCTGATACTATAGAGGACACATCCTTTTTAAACATTGACCTCAGAAGTAGATCTGATATAAATGTGCGGAAGCTATCCCAGCCATACTATACGACGGAGAGGTACTTCTGGGGACCTATTACATTTCGTTTTTATCTGAACTGATACAAGACAGTGGTTGGAAGATTCCAGTGGGGACAGAACGGAATAACGTAGCTCAGGGCAAGTTGTGAGAAAAAAAGGCCTAGGAGACTTGCATACTGGCCGTCAGTATCGGGGACACGGGTGGATTAATAAACAATCTGAGTGAGATCATAAGTAATTGCGAAATCGTGACAGAACCTCCCCTCGTCATCGGTCTTGTTTGAGTGGGTTAACCATTCGCATTGTGAAAATTGAAATCTCCACAGACGTGAATGTTTGCTGAGAGGTACTCGGACAGGACTTGGTATATAAGTAAATAAAAGAGTTCCAAATTTAAAACCTTCAAAGGTATAGGTAATATATAATAAATAGACGATTTCAATATTTTTACTGATTTCGATATAATTACCGATTCTATTCTAAATTCCTTCTAAAATTACCCAATCGCCCAAGGATAAGCATTTAATTCTGGGTAGAAAATAATAAACATCTACTTTTAAATGTCGATATAGTTATCCATTTAATTTGACAAAATTCTTCAACTAGGATTTTGATGAACTCGTTGTGAGATTTTCATAAATATTTTTCGCTTGCGCCATTTTTTCTTATTTCTCCACTCGTGAACATTTTTAACGATTTTTTCTGTACCCTTTTTTAAATTGCTTATTATGATTTGCAGATTTAATTTACTGATTATTGAATATAAATAAATGTTTATCATTTTCTTATTAGTATCATGGAGAAATTAAGTTTTAAATAATGAGTATCACGTGTTTCGTCGTCTACGACTCGTCAGAGTCGCTGAATATATATATATATATATATATATATATATATATATATATATAGTACGTTATAAATATACGAAAGTATAGATTTATGCGTAAACTTTAAGTATTTACTTCAACAGTGCTCAATATGTACGTAGAGCTAGTTAGTAAGTTATAAGTGCCTGCTCATTGGCTGATTAAAAAGGGCGCTAGGATACTAGAAAGCTGATTGGCTAACTAAAAACTCAATAGAAGGTGCGTATATAAAAACGCGAGACAACCACAAAATTCTCGCATAAGCCTGAAGAATCCTAGAGTGGATTAAACGCGGAATATTCAGTGTAGCTTAATCGCCATATATATTTTATAACTTACTAACTAGCTCTACCTACGTATTGAGCGCTGTTGAAGTAAATACTTAAAGTTTACGCAGAAATCTATACCTTCGTATATTAATTTTATATGAGTAAATGAAGTAGTTATATGATGATTGCAACGTCTTGTCAGACGTGTGCCAGTCACTCAGACATTTAAAATCCATGAGCCCAAATGCCTGAGGGAATATCTATACAAATATGATGTTACAGAGTCTTAGCTTTTTACGACAGCTAAGTCTCTCTCTCGGTTCAAAATGTTGAGATCCAGCAACAAGCAAGAGCAAGATAGCCAGCAACAAAATAAACTGCAGACCAGCTTAATGCGGGTAATGGTCTTCCGCTTAATGGTTTCTTAAATCAGAGATTTGCTTCTCCTAGAAAGGCTGCCTTCACCACGGCTTACGGGGGCCCTCTCCACCCCAATACACATATACACACACACAAATATACACGGTGCTAGTAGTTATATATATATATATATATATATATATATATATATATATATATATATATATATATATATATATATATATATATTAGATCGGTTCAAAAGTTTGGATCATTTAAACTTTCAACTTAGAATTTAAAAACTGTCTGTTTTTTAAAATCTTTATTCATATCAATAACGACCTTTATTCTCTACTAGCGACCGGAAGTTCGGAACGTTAAAATTAGGCAAAGTCAATCCAACCGATACGATGAATGGCAAAAATGGCTCGCAAAAATCGACCCCTCCTTGTAGAAAACTGCACAGTCGAGGGTGAAGGAATTAATGAGCTAATCCTAGAGAATATGCAGATAGAGACAGGATTTCAGACTTAAATTTTCCAAGGAAATGTTTGGTTACTAGTGGATAAGAATTATCCCGATAGAAAATGGCTTCGTTTCAGTGGAAGGTGGTTTTCAAGTCAGTGCGATGAGAATATTGTAAGATATACGAATTATGCTTTAATAATCTGAAGGAAAAGATAATAAATTAATCATAGTCAACATATTAAAGTAATAAGAAAATGCATAAACATAAAATAAATCAAAATTTTGTACCGACGTGATCTATCTCGCGATCTTTACACACACACACACACACACACACACACACACACATATATATATATATATATATATATATATATATATATATATAAATGACACAAACTTCAGAATCGAAGAAAACGCAAATAAAAATAGTAGATACTTGACGCCTATTGACAGTGACTCTAAAATTAAATTTGTTATTTACTACGAGAAGTTTAGAACACAAAACCTTGTGGTTAGAAACAACTCTTTACCGGCTATAAAAACGTTGGAACAAACAAATATAGTGTATAAATTGAAATGCTCTATGGGAGAATGTAACTCCGAAAATAATACATACATGGGGCATAGAACGACAACGTTGTCCTGGCGAATAACCATACATCTAAATAATACTAGTGCTATATATAAACATTTGATAAAAGAACATAACTGTCTCTCCTCCAATCTTGAAAAGGTCCTCGTTGACAGCATAAAAATTATACAACATGAAAATAATATTAAAAAATTAAACATTCTTGAAGCGTCGTCTATTAGAACCCGTCAACCCACTATAATTGATCCTGCACTCGAGAAAAGCAGTAATGTTCTAAAATGTCTTGCGTAGTTCGTAGTGGGCGGACTTAATCGACCTATAATTTTAATCGACTTTTCATCGACTCTACACATTTTAAGTTATCATCACCCAATGCCGTTTGCTGTATATTTTAGTTTTCACTTTAAATTCTCATTTTTGCTTCTGCTCACTTTTACTTCAACACCAGGACGAATCAAAAGTGCTCGTGACAGCAACAATTATGGAACTTTTATTAATAATTTTGATTTTGATATAAAAAAGATTATACGGAAAATCGAAAAATTAAAAGAAAAACTAATCATAAAACAAAGTGTCTTCTTTGCATTTAATAATATTTTCTTGAATATATATATATATATATATATATATATATATATATATATATATATATATATATATGATTTACTCAAAGTCTATGGATGTACGTACCAGTGTTGCATAGGGGATAGGGTCATATTTAGAGATAATGGATACATATACGATGGTGATGAGGGAGAGAAGACATTAGACATTTATACAGTCTCCGGTTTCTTATACATATATCATAGAGAGGAGGGAGGGTGGTCAGTTCTTATAACACAGAAGAGCGGGCATTCATTACTTAAGATAAGTTATACAAAGTTTATTAAAGATGAGTGCGAACAAAGTTCATTAAAAATGAGTGCGAACAAGGTTCATTAATAACGATGATTTCACATTACCTTCAATTTGGTAGAATGATGACACGAAGAGGGCAGTTACAAAAATATGAGATGTTCTTTCATTCTATTTGACCGGTCGAAATGATGATGGCATCCAGGAATTCAAAGTCGACTACATAATTAAAACTTTCTCCCTCGCTTCCAAAGGGCCCTCCTCTGACCATGTCAGCTCTGTCTCCTATCTTCGTCTCCAACTCTGTCTAACTCATTTTCGACTCTACCTCCTATATTGAGAATTCATTTCTGCCATGACGTCATACGTGTGTCCAAAATCGTGATCGCCCAATGTGGCCTGAACATGCGTGGTTCGCACATGTTTCCAAACCATTTCTGCACACAAAGAATTCTTACTAATCTATTTTTCGACCTAACTTATTTTTCAATATGTTTTTAATTTGCTATTGTTCGTTCTTCTTTAACTGACCTTATTTTAATTCAGCTTTCATAAAAAGAATTGAACAATTAAAATTCCTTTTACATTCGATTTTAATATAATTTTATTTGCTATTGTATATATTTCTATGTAATTTGCTAGTGTATATATTTCTAGGTAATTTGCTATTGTATATATTCTATGTAATTTGCTAGTGTATATATTTCTAGGTAATTTGCTATTGTATATATTTCTATGTAATTTGCTAGTGAATATATTTCTATGTAATTTGCTATTGTATATATTTCTGTGTAACCTTTCAAACATTATTTCGAAATCTGAAACTTTCAATTTCTTCAATGTTATAAAAAATTCTTTTGCTAACCTTTTTCTTTCTGAAGAAAAAAACAAAGTCCTACGAATAAGGAAATAATTCACTTTATCTTGTATTCCTTAAACAATAATATTTGTAAATCGTGAATAACATAATGGTAACATCCTTATATAGTGATACTTTATCTTTAATATTGAATATTTTTATCAAGATCGGATTGATACATAAATGTTTATATATGCTTTCCTTTTAAAATTTTAAATTATATATATATGTGTGTGTGTGTGTGTGTGTGTGTGTGTGTGTGTGTGTGTGTGTGTGTGTGTGTGTGTGTGTGTGTGTGTGTGTGTGTGGCCCATAAGTCATTTTACATTTAAATTAAATACCCTTTTTCTATTAATATATTTTAATTTCTCTTTTCGGAATTATAAAATAGCATCTTTGGAAATTTTTGTTGTATTGGTTACAAAAGAACAACGAGTGCAGATAGTTGAATTTACTCTGAAAATGGACGATCAATTGTTGAAACGCAAGGATCTTATATGCGCTATTTCAATGTTTGACATCCTCTTAGTAGGCCTACATTAATGCACTTAGTGACGCGTTTTCAAGAGCAGAGCTCTGTAAATATGTCTAGACCTAGACGATGTCGCTCAGTACGTACACCTGAAAATACTGAAGATGTGAGGCGTAGAACTGAAGATAACCCAATCACATCCGCTTGAAGACGTTCTCAAGAACTTGCCATCTCACGGAGTTCTCTGCAGCGCATTCAAAAAGACTTGCACATGTATCCTTACAAGGTTCAATTAGTGCAATTTTACAACCACTAGACTTTCAGAAACGACTGCATTACGCTGTTAGGTTTCAGGAAACTGCAAGAAATGAGTTCATTCACAAATTGATCATGGGAGATGAGGCTTATTTCGATTTGAATGGGTATGTCAATAAACAGAATACCAGATTCTGGGGCACTAAAATCCACACCAAGTTCATTCGAGTCCAATGAACCCAGTTAAATCACAGTGTGGTGTGAAAACCCCCCAGAAAGTGTTATTATGCCCTTCTTTTTCGATAATGCAAACGAAAATGCTGTAACTGTAACTGCTTAGATATATAGAGATATGCTAGTGAATTTTTTTCAACATCAGTGAGCAAACATGCAAGAGTATTGTAGGCAACGAGGTGGACCAACTGCGCAACAGTTGTTTACTTTGATGTTTCAGGATTGAAAAATCTCCCGATATTCCGATTTTGAATGACCTCCATGTTCACCTGATTTTACAGCACCTGACTTTTGGCTTTGGGGATATCTTAAAGACAAAGTGTATGCAAATAAGCCTCGAATCCTCCAAGAACTTAAGGCAAACATGCGACAGGAAATTCTTTCCCTACTACCTCCGATTTTCAGAACTGTCATGGAGAATAGCTTAGAAAGAGCTCGGCTTTACGAAACCGAGAATGGAAACTACTTAAGAGACATTATCTTTCGTAATTAAGTTAGAACAAATTCCCACACTCTAAACTGTGTGATAAAAAAAATAATTAATTAAATACGGTCATTTAAGCTAAAGTTGTTTCATTTTTAAACTCCAAACTGACTTATGGGCCACCCTATATATATATATATATATATATATATATATATATATATATATATATATATATATATATATATATATATATATAACAGTTATTACCCTTTTCTCCATCGGAAATAAAATAAAAACGTACGGAATAAAATCACATTACTTTTTTTCTTTTGTATACATTAAAAGATTAAAAGATTTGTATTAATAACTCATATTAGTTATTTCTTTATCTTCAAGTTTATGAAAAGATAACGTTTCCCATTTAGCTCAATCGTCTAATTTCAACAGCAGATTCAAATTTAACGGCATATGTTCAAATTCATAGATTTTTACAGCATTTATTTAAAAAATAAATAAATTGATTTATCTATTGTACCTTGAAACGATTACAATACAATGAAGAGACCGCACAAAAAGCGATTCGGTTGAACAATTTTGTTCTCATTTACTTCTAAAAATGGAAATAAAAGACATCCAACGGCATACATTGTCACACCCATTATTCAACCAAGATTTGTATGGAGCAAAATCAGTAAGAATGTGGTCGGGGGATGAGAGGGCAATGCTTTTAAATGATCCACGTTTCAGAATAAGGCATCAATTATGGTTCAGCTAATTTTAATTATATGTCCTTCACTTCTCAAGTGTCAATCTTTTATCTTTAGTTGATTTGCAGCAGCTGTGAAAAAAAAATCGAAGCCATCGAATATAAACGCAATAAAATAACAACTGAATGACTGACTCTGTGAAAGTCGAATGGAAATGCAACTCGGCTGGAAACTACTAATTCCAGTAGCTTGGCTTTTGTGGCTAGGTGCAAAGTACGAGATTATATCTGTTTTTATATTAAAATTTATCTTTTCTATCTCAGGTCAGTGAAAAATCAATCCTTTTAGACTAAGGGAATTTAAATTTTTTGTCTGAAATCAGGATCTCCTTTGCGATTTTCTCACATTAAAAACAGCCGATCTGTCTTTTCGTGAAGAAGAAATAGGACCATTAGGCTTAAGTACAAATTCTACATTTGATTACGTATGGTTTATACCGCATAATCATATTAAACCCGGTTTTCGTTAGATCAATTAAGTTAAGCATTGTTGAGCTTGGTCAGTGCCACACATACATGCACACACGCACACACATACACACACAAGGGGGGGGGGCTTTTTTTCAGTTTCGATAGGCTGCTTGTTTAACAAGTTTACAGTTGTGTGAGCGTTGCGTAGAATTCAACTATTTTTCCAAAGGTATCAGTAAATTGGTGCACTAACCCTGACGGAAGTCAAGCTTGGCGGTCTAACACCACAGTCTATACGTGTTTCTGCATACGACATTCATTACCCATAATCATTAAAAAAAATATTAATTGTCAGTTTAAACGCAGCAGACACAAAAAGCGTCTGATGACGACAAGAACAATTTAGTCGAAAGTACAGTTGAACCCCGAGATACGGTATTAATCCGTTTCGAGGTTGGGACCGTAATGTGAAATAGCTGTAAAAACATCGTATTCCACATCGTAACCTGAAAAAACGTATCTAAGGGTCACCGTATCCCGGGGTTCTATTGTATACACTTGCGGATTCTATATACATCAATTTAAAAGAAACACAAGAACCATACGAAAAGCGAAAAATTAAAAGAAAATAACAGACATTCAGTACTATATACTAACGTTTGTGCGAATATATATATATATTTATATATATATATATATATTTATATATATATATTTATATATATATATTTATATATATATATATATATATATATATATATATATATATATTTATATATATATATATATATAGCAAAATAGTAATTAGTAAAAACCTGAGAAAGTTCTCAATACTATTGCAGAGCAAATATGCGGTTTATTTTTTATTACCGTTTTTTCTGTTTAGTTACACATGTTTCGGTTACCGAATCGTATTAGCGATCCAGTAACTTCGTCAGACTTTACAGAAATGGTTATTATGATTTGAAAAATGATATTAGAGGAAGCACGAAAAAAGCGAAAAAAAACGAAAAGAATGGGGAAAAGAAAATGGAAAAAAGGTGGGCGGAGATCGACAATAGTTAAGTTTTGCGGTTTTAAAAACATTAGGCGGTAGTGGGTGTTAGGAGGAGTTTAGGAAGTTCATCTCGGCGCGGATAGAAATATAGGGATATAGGGAGGGGGAGGGGTAGAGAGATAAAGAGAGGGGTAATGAAAGGAGGGGGAAGATTTTCAATTTTAAGTTTTAAGATTTAATAAATAATAGAAACGGTGGGGGTTAGTAGGATTAAAGCTGTTCAACAAGTCACAGGAATATATGAAAGGGAGGGAAGTAAGTGATTCAACACGTGGCTCTGGGCTGTCGTGCTAAGGAGATGTGCACGTGTCAAATGTGTTTTGACATGTTAATCGTTCATGCAGATTGGGAGAGGAGCGTTGTTTGTAGTAACTACGATGCTCTTTCTCGAAGCAGGTTGAGTTACATCGAACTTAAATATATTTATCTATTTACATTCATTAACAATTAAAGGTCTTTAAGAAATTAAAGTGAATATATATGTAAACCTATATGCACATACACACACCTCTCTCTATATATATACTCATATATATATATATACATACATATATATACACACATGCAAACATATATGCACATACATATATATACATATATACACACACACATAACCATATAAACATACATATAGATATACAGTAAAATATTACTATATATATCCTTACATACATACACACACATGTACCCACATAAACCTATACACATACATATATATATACATACATACACACAAATATATACATACATATACAGACATACACATACATATATAAACATATAGATATCTATAATCTATCTATACTCCTATAATTTCGTTTTTCTTTTGTGTGCATTCATATTCATATTAAAAACCTACTTTTCTATTTATTTAAGGTATTTATTTGCTTCCCCATCAAAGCAAATTAGGCACAAGGCCGTTTTTAATGTGGGGTAAAAACCAGCTCCCCTAAAAGTAGGCAAAAAAGGGGGCACTCTGGTTACCAAGAATAATAATTGTCCCAGTATAGAGGGTTTTCCCCTCCATTGACTGGTACCAATTATCTTAAGTGCAGCATCTGCAGAATACTAAATCCAAGGCCAAGAACAACAGAAAAAAGGCAAGGTATTTATTTGCTCCCCCACGAAGCAAATTAGGCACAAGGCCGATTTTTAATGTGAGGAGTGAAGAGGAAATAGGGACCAACTCCCCGGGGAGTAGGATAGTGACAATTGGTGTGAAGGGTTGCCCCTACATTGACCAAGGTCTTATATGTGGGGTTGCCCCCACATATGGTCTTTGCTTGCAGTATCTGCAGAAACAGATACTACACTTTGCTCCCGGCCCGAAGTCCAGGAACAACAGAAAGAAGGCGAGCCTCTTTTCTATTTATTTAATGTATTTATTTGCATCCCACCAAAGCAAATTAGGTACAAGGCCGTTTTTAATGTGGGGCAAAAACCAGCTCCCCCAAAAGTAGGCAAAAAGGGGGCACTCTGGTTACCAAAAATGATAATTGTCCAAGCATAGAGGGCCTCCCCTCCACTGACCGGTACGAACCATCTCAACTGCAGCATCCGCAGAACATATACCACACTTCGATCCCGGCCCAAAGGCCAAGAACAACAGAAAAAAGACAAGCATCTTGTCTATTTATTTAAAAAGAAAATACAATTTTCTTATATATGGATCGTGCAATTGAATTCATCTGCAAAAGATCTAGCTAATTTGCATATTCTTTAAAACATTCATTTTAATTAATTCCCTATTAGTTTTTTCGGTTGTCTTACGGAATGATCATCTTTAGTTAACTATTACATGTAATTATATTCATGCAGATATTCTACATGATTTATACTTGTATAATATTTACGTAAAAAGTTTATAGTAAATACAAAATTGTTTCCATATATGTTCATGTATACGTATATATTTTTGTTTAATCTATCTATCTATCTATATATATATATATATATATATATCTATAAAAGTGAAAGTATCTGTCTGTCTGTGTTTGTGTGTGTACATTTCCCTACGCAATAACTCTTTCAATTTTAAACCTACAGACTCGAAATTTGATATCAAGGTCCTGAGATTTGTTTCAAACTGGGTAATCAAGGTCAATGTCTAAGTATTGTTTGTTTCTTTACTGAAGCCGAAACTACAACTATTAATTAAACTCCAAATTTGATCTACGTCACAAAATTAAACTAACCAATCATAATCACTTCGCTTACAGTCATCAAAATTCTGTGAATCATGCCATAAGATTAAATTAGCCAAGTATAATTAAGCACATAGGTATTTAATAAGGTTATGTTGAAGTGTAGAAGAATTCGATTGTAGATCAAACTTCAGAGATATTATTCTTACCAAGTATGCCTGCGAAAGTTGGACCGTATATGCCAGACATTCCAAGAAACTTAACCATTTCCTCCATAGATTGATGAAAATCAAGTAGCAAGATAAGATACCAGACACAGAGTTTCTAACTTGGTCATTACACACCACTGCAGCAGTGTCAAATTCGTTGGGCGGGTCATATATGCCGCGCATCAGATCCAAGACTCACAAAATAACTAGTGTACGGTGAACTATCCAAAGACAAAAAGAACCGTAAGAGAGTAGTGGAAACGGTTCGGGACAGTTCAAAGTCTCCCTCAAACAGATTAGTTTGTATTACAACTTGTGCGAAAACATGCCCTAAACAGATGTTCCTGTCGTACTACAAGCCACAAAGGTGACATCATTGCCGAATCTGCACACATCAGAGAGGAACCATACTATTAGAAAAGACAGCGTATTCAGTATGTCTGCTACAGAATCATTTCGCAGTTGCCCAAGGCAGAGATACTTCAGAGCTCGAATTTGATGGACAGATCATCTTCGGACTCACTCAACAATTGTATAATCACGATCATCTTTGCAAGCGAACATTATCATCATGCAACGTGAAATAAGTTGGAACCTTGACAAAAGCAAATAATTGAATAGATGTGATATTTTTTTCACAATAGTTATCCATATTTCAATAAATATTTCATATATTTTTAAAGTACTTTTTCATTTCCTACTAATAGAAACTAGGTTGATGGAAAATATATTGATATTTCAGGAGAAATAATCCTTCTTTAAAAAAAATACAAATAAAAATTTTCTTACTTATAGGAAAGAAACGTTTAATTATAATTACTTCCCTTTTTAACGTTTTCATTTATCATAGCATTTAGCAACATATCTTTACATATCACTTCAAAAGCAACGATGCATTTATAGTTAATAAAATGTTTGCAGACTTCGCAAGAACATTGTTGGCACTAAACTGATTCTAACGCTAAATCAGAAAACCTGCTATTATTAGTAGTATTTGGATTATTTGGAGTACTGTTCTCATCTTGAGTGTTATTTTAACAACGTTTCGATCGACGTAAGCTCTGACCTTCTTCAAGTTTATCTTGCCGAACTGTTGAACGCAGGAATCTTTCTGTCGAACGCGGGAATCTGCACGGAATTTCGAACGAAACTCGCATTGAGGATCGAAACTTTAACCTTCAGAAGAGTGTAACTTATAATTGAATTTTACTACATACTTTATCTTCTAAGCCACGTTCTGAGACGTTCTGAAAATAACACTCAAGATGAGAACATCAAATTTCAGAAACATTAAAAGAAGTCTTAAGTAATTCGCATTTGTATTTTGAGTGTTGCTCATATTAAAGATTTAACCTTCAACTTTCGGAAAGGTGTAACTTACAACTGAATTTGACCAAGTACTTTATCCATTATTCCACGGGTCCTGCTGTGTCACATGACTTTGCATACCAATTAAATTTAGTCACTAAAGAATTACCCTGAAGTAAAGTCTTTTTAAAGAAAATTCTCGCATTGGCCACATCGAAAGCGAAAGAACTAAAAATAGAACACTTTACCTCAAAAGCTGATAATCAAAGTCAATGTGCTTCAAATAATTTGTATGTCAAAGTGATCTCTTTTTTATAAGTTTGTTTTATAATGGTCATAAAAGCTGACATTTAAGCTCCGATTGAAGACGAATATGTGTCAAACTGACTTTGGTAGAAGGAGAAAGAAATTATAACAAAGAGAGGGTAACTGGAAAACTTGAGAAACAGTTCCAAAACGTGCAATTAAATATGATTTATCAGTTAGTGTTCAACATCTGTCGCCATTCTGTGTCACCATTTGCAGGCATTTCGGATCTTTGTCGCAAATGTCAACTGATGATGTGATGCCACTGCGAAGGCGGCTAAGTTATTGTTTATTGAAAGAATAAGGTACCAAGAGTCCATGCTATATATATATATATATATATATATATATATATATATATATATATATATATATATATAGAGAGAGAGAGAGAGAGAGAGAGAGAGAGCAAAAATGGAAATTTGTAAAAACCTGAAGAGAGGGCACAATATTATTGCAGAGCAAATATATGTTTTATTACCGTTTTATCTGCTTAGTTACACATGTTTCGATTACCGAATCGTATCAACGATCCGACAATTTCATCAAATTTTACAGAAATAAGTATTATGATGAAGAAATAGATATTCGAAAAAGCAAAAAAAAAAAAGGAAAAAGAACTCCAATCAGACAAAATCAGCAGCAGTCAAGTTTAAAAAAACATTGGGAGGTGATAAGGGGCGAGGGGTAGTTTAAAATATTAAACCAGACACGGACAAGAATAGAGGAAAAGAAAGGGTGAAAAAGAAGGGCGTGAGATGGATAAAACGTTTTAGGCAGAAGTAGAGGGAGAGGGAAAGGGATAAAAAATAAGAGGGAAGGAAGGAAGCAAGCAGTTAAATATGCAGCGTTAACTTGTGGCGGTAGGTTATGGAGATAGATATAACGGTTAGTCGTTGAATACATATCATATGGAGTTTGACACATTAATTATCAATGCGGTTTGGAAGGGGGCGTTGTTTGCAATAACTAAGATGCGTCCTCTCAAAATAAGCTTAGTTACATCCAACTGAAGTGCATTTACTTATTTAAAGGAAGGATTGAATTACTCGACAATAAAAAAAGTCTGCAAGTAACTAGATAAATTAATAGATATTAATTGTGGATTCTCTAACAGAAAGTTGGTTTATGCAAGTGCTTAGTCTGCGATATATGTTGAATTTAGTTGATATATATGTAGAAATTTAAACTACATTTTTAGTATATTTTATACAATATCCACAGTTTCTTGAGATAATATATTGTGTTTTCAGATTCATATAGTTACCTTTCTTTCCGCTTATCTATTTCCCTGCCTGGTACTAAAGGTACTTAAGCTTTTTAAGGTATTTTTATTTCTATATAATTTATGTTCTAATTAACATATTGCATAATATTACTTAGAAGAGTATTATACTTTCTAATATCATCAATTTATTTACTTGCATAAATATATATATGTATATTATAGTGTTATAGACAAGGTCTATAAGAGCAAGGATTATTGCACTTATGAAAAGCTCAATAGCTGTTGTTAATCTAGAGCTATATATAGAAAAGATGAGGGGTTAATAATTGTGAAATTATATATTATTATATAAGGGGAAGCATAACAAAATCTAATTTTTTTCATGTACGATCGTTTCGGAAACGATATCTTTTTATTTATTCGATATTTACTAATAAAAATCATTGAGAAATAATTAAAGTATTTCCGGATATTGTCTCCTCATCAGCATAAAAGGAGGAGGAGCCATCAAAAAAAATTTTAACAAGCTTATCGAAGTTAATTTAATTGTTGAATCTAGAATAAACAAAAAATTAAAATAAAAATAAATCTAAAATTTAAAAAGTACATTTATTTGTATTAGATATATTTATGATTTTATACTATAAGTATGATGGTTAGTTTTATAGAATTTTACAATAGTGTATGAGATTTAAGTAAAAATAATGAATCAGATTTACAAGAAGAATTTACAATAAAAATTAATAAAAGAAATACCATTGTGAAATAATGTTTCCATGTTGCTTTTTAAAAAACCTGTAACCATTCCTGCTGTAACGGGTTTCACACGTGAGAAGTTATTGGAAAGGAATTTTGTTTATAACAGTTCCGTTTTGTTTTAGGTGCACAGAGAAAGAAAGGAAAGTTCTTCACAACGTTGGCAGATGACGAGTTCTTGTGAGGAAGATTCTACTTCTACGGAAGAAATCAATCATTGATATTTAGCTTTAAATACCAATAGAATATAAAAAGTTGGCAGCGTTTTCTCTATGAGAAGAAAACTGTAAAGATGAAGCCATGTCCCACTAGATATGAATATTATAGGCATTTTGAAAATGTCTTATTGTTATTCAAATTGTTACACCTTTGTTTCTTTTACAGCATATCTACTATTTTGATTATTTCATTCAAAATAATGTTCAATGTTCAATGACCATTACAGCGACTAAACAATAAGATCTAATGCATCATTGCTAAATAATCAACATTATAAAGGGTTAAGGGTAAGTGGAGTAAAACTGGAAAGACGTAGTTCCGTCCCCTAAACTTCGATGTTGTAACCAATAAAAATGGAGCCATAAGTTTGCCTTCGACTATGGTCCACTACAAATTCTGAGTGATAAGAACTATTGTAAACGATTCATTGCATATGATTAATTGAACACGAGTTACTGTTTTAGTTAGTTCATGCTTTCCTACATTAGTGTAGAATTGGTTACAATAATGTTGGGGTTCAATCCTAGGTTGAGTGGTAACAAAGATTAATCAATTGTACTTAATTCTTTCTTTTTAAACACTCGGCATTACAAGATGATGATCAAAGGTAAGCGCAGTAATTCTGGGGAAAGAAAAGGCGTCGTCTCTATAACATTTTTGGGTGCTAATGCAGAGAGTGATCGTATTTCCACGTTTAATTAAAGTTGTATATGTTTTTTTATTCAATTGTAAGGTTAAAGTACAGAATAGGTACAAAACACCCTCCCCATGTTAAGAATGGCTTTTTAAATAATAACGTTATTATTTCAGCACGGATCACTCTCTGTATGAGTACCCATTTTTGTTATTAGTAGGACTATGACAAGAGAATATTCTTATAATTGTTTTGACTCTTGAGTATATATCCGACAGAGAACCACATCACTCTATATAAAGACATATAATATATGAACTGATATATACTCGAGAGTCAAAATATTAAAAAGAATATTTTCTTGTCATAGCCCTAGTTAATAGTGAGCTCACCGCTTATTAAGGTTCAAAAGCTACTTGGGTATAAGGGTTAATAAGTGTCGGATATACGGTGAGATAACATCGTGACGATCAGTAATCATGGAATTTGTGTAGAGTTTTATTATTTAAGAGGACAGCTCAACAAAAACTTATTTATACTAGACGAGAGAAAGATCATGTTATGGTCAGATGGGAAGCAGCACAACGTGTTCCGCAAAAGGACAGTTCTAGGAAAGAAACTCATAGAATTTTCGTTTACTTAGATATAGATAGAGAGTATGGGAGATTATTGAGAGTTGTAACTAGATAAGTATTTGTTGCCTGGTAGTAACCAAAGAAAAATAAACCTTCCGGTAACACTTCGGGGTGTTTTTCGAGCCGTGTTCGAATTAACTCACCACCTAGAATTCGAGCTCGACATATCCGATTGTAGAGTCTACGGTTATATCAATTAGATCAAATTCTCACTCGTTAACACTTTTTTATATAAACCTTTCGAGGTTCATCTAATATTTCTATTACTGCATAAAAAAGGAATTGAATAAAGCTCAACATTCCAAATAGGTCATGAAATTTTAATTAACTCAGCTCTGATCTAATGTTTAATCTTTCATGAGATGAACCATTAAGTCTTGATCTGCTTATAAAGTTCAGTTTGGAGCGTCTAGAGCAAAACAGCTGTCATCGTCACAGCCCACGGTGAGAGGCTAACTCAATCAAGCCGACTATCAACATCATAGAAATCTAAAAAAAAAAAAAAAAAAAAAAAAAAAAAGGAAGGAAAAAATGAATTTGTTTAAATTTGTTTGTGCTTCTTTAATTTACACCTAATGCCAATAAAATTTATCGATATTAATGAAATAAAATAAATAACCTTCACAAACAAACAAATGCTTAAAAACACTGTTCGGCCTAAAATATTATTAAAGAACCAATTCAGCATTTGTTTGGGTGTCTCTCGGGCAAGTCGATAATTCCATCCTCCCAAGAAATTTTTCTTAATAGAAATAAATCACTACTAGTTTCCGTTTATGTCTTCCAGACAACTTAATTTCAAACAAGATACCTCCACGATTTTTTTTCTGCTGAAAACAGTTTTATTGACAGAAAAACAATTGCGCGTTGTTAAAAAAACTCACAAAAATGAAAATGAAAAAAATGGAGACCCATAAGAAAATAATTTGAAACTCGTTTTTAGTTTTTATTGTATAATTAAAAATAACGAAAGAAAATTATTTATAACCAATATTTAGGAATTATTTATTTTTCATCGTATTTTACATTATTGAGAAAACTTAACTAATCAATAATTTTAATATTTATACTATCAGGATGAATTGTGGAAATATAATAAAGGAAATACTCGGAATTAAATATGGTCTGATATTTTATTTAATGTACTGTGCATAAATGTATCATTCTTTTAAACGTGTCAGGAATTAACAAGATCAAAAGTACACTTGATGATATGGATTATTGGGTTCGATAGAGAGACGGCAAGAAGTGAAGGGACCTGTAAAAATGATAGAAAATTGATTATTGAACAGGATGGCTTAATAAGAATTTGTTTAAATTGGATTTGAAAACAGCAATGTTATATTCAGCCAGGAAGCAGCACCATAGTATTATCTTTCACAGTTATAAAAATTAAAATTTGTTTATGGAAGTTCAAGTTAGTTATAGGTGTATAGAGTAAGCAGGGGAACTTATTGACAGTGGTTGCAGATGGACGAGTTTTAATTCTGAATGTTTTACAGAGAGACCCATAGAATGAAGCTAAGTCGATCACCTGGTCTGAAAGCAATAATAGGGTAGATAAAAAGAATCGCACTAGATTTAAAAGTCGGTTTTATTCTGTCAAGGCGGGAAATGTTGGCAATAGTACTCTATCTTAGCATGTATTTGACTTTGATGCAGGTACAGAATTATTTATGACACACTTGCCTCAATTTCTCATTCAGGGTTGAAAAGGGCGATGTGGTGGACAACAAAAACCTGATTGATAACGATAAAATTGACCTGGCACGGAGTTCGTCGTTGGACCAAAGAATGGCTAGAGATCACTAAATCATTGACTTTAAATTGTCAAGCTTATGTTAGTCTTCATGAGGTATACTATGATATAATCGCCGAGCGATATGCAAAATTGATCAAAGATTCATGAGTTGAAGTGAAAATTGACGGCGCATCAACCTTATTTGGTCGAAGATTGAACCTAGAGGGCTATCCCCAATCCAACTTTCGACGATTTTTATTTTATTTTTTAATGTATTATCGGTCAATTGAAGTTCCTACGTACCATGGGTGAGAACCTACGTTGATTTTTGGCTTCATCAAATTCTAAATAAAATTGCAGAAGAAATTATTACTGTTTAAACTAGTTCTACTGATAAGTTGATGTAAATGTGTTGTGTCCCATTTTGAACCATGTTCTGTTTCCGTGAGAACATAAATGCACCTGTTCGATTGAGATTAATTAACGTTTGATTGGAGATGAGGCGAAACTTTCTGATTGGTTCTGCAAAAAGGGAATTTCGCTCAAACTATCCCACTCACCTCGGTATAAAGGGCAAGATGTCGCCAAAAATCACGAGACGAGAGCAGAGATGAGAAGAAAATAGAGCATGTCGAGACAAGAAGACGCAGACGAAAGAATGAGTGAGATACTCGAAGCGTGTATTTCGGGCTCCCTATCAGAAAAATACCTAATACATCAGAATATTTCGGCCGAATAATTAACACCCGTCAAAATCGAATCGCAATTGTATGCCAGAGAGAATGTTTTGTTTCAAAATGAAAAAGTTTATCGAAGCAAAACCGACAGCCCATCTCACAACATTAATGCGAGGATGTGACATTACTGCATGTGAACATTAGAGTCCTACTCTATTGTTTTCTTCCCTCCCCCACATCTTCCTGATAGCGAAAGGTGTTGCTGTTACGAAGAACGATCATTAACATGCTGGCACCTCGAGAAAAGAGAGAAGGAGACAAATAATGTACGTGTATGACTACGATCTTATAACCAAATATTTATTTGTTTATTTTGTTTGTTTGTGTTTTGTTTTGTTTTGGAAAATTGAATTTATAGAAATTTCTTCAAGATCCCAAAAAATATATTTGCTTTGCATACATTAATTACATTAATTACTTTTCGTGTCGATGTGGTTTTATTGATATGTTTGAAAGAAAAGTTTACCTTGCAGCGTCAAGCCGAACTGACTGATCAAACGCAGATTAATCCACTATACAGGCTGCAAACCAAGTGAAGGTTAAGTTACTCCTTTGTATTGTACAGCAGCGGCGCCGCCCAACCAAGCGAATGTTTATCCACTCTTCTACATAGCAAAGGCGCGCTGGGGGACACTAGACGCTGACAAGTTTTACTCGGAATTGTCCGGGTTATGAACTTTGAGTATTATTAGGACCCATGAGAGTTGCCAAGAACATTATAACTGTCTGAGATGGACCTCTGACGGCCTAACGGGAGAGGTCGCAGCTTAGGGTAGGTTTATAAAGAATGACTAGGGTTGATGGAGCCGGTCCAATTGCTGTTACAGGTACAAATAAAAGAATTATAATGTTGGCAATGAATCCTATAACCATATTTGGTTTTAGCTAAATTACTGAAATCAGCATAGGGTGTATATTTTATAAATTTATCAATAAAATTAAATAAACTCCGGCTATATTGCACGTTGTTAAACATGTCCTTAACACGATTCTGTTATGATTTCCTTATTCAACTATACATCGTGAAAGACGTCCTACATAATCGCTTGAACGCTCGATTTGTATTTTATAAATAACTTTTTTTTTATTACATTTTCACACCAAAGAAGGCACATTGCCACTTTGATGTAGGAGGCTACTATCAGGGACATAAGCTACAGGGGTACTATGTAGGGAGCTGGGCAGCAAGATGTCGGTTCACGTTACACTTGAAATACTGCATGTCAGTACAGTTGGGGAAGCAGGAACCTGGCAGGGAGTTCCAAAGTCTAGCGGTTCTGGGGAAGAAACTACTGGAGTAGAAGGCTCTCTTACATCTAGGGATCTCTACTGTTAAGAGGTGTGATTGTACTGCTTGTCAGGTTTGTCGGGGGTATTTACGTAGAGGGGGTACAAGTGCTTGCAACTCGTCGGAACATACACCGTTAAAGTACTTGTAGAACAGGCAGAGGGATGCTACATTACGTCGATGGGACAGAGGCTGAAGTTTGGATGATAGTTCAGGACTTAATAGGTTGGCGACTCTCTTTTGAACATTGTCTAGGAGTGAGAGACTAGTAACAGATGCACCGTCCCAAATATGACAACAGTACTCCATACATGGGGGAATGGTGGCCTTATAGAGGTACAGGATACTTTCAGGCGTCAGTAGCACGGTAGAGATAACCTACCTTTTTCGCAGCGGTCCTGGCAATGCTCTCAATGTAATTGTTCCAACTCATGTTTCCTATGAACGTTAGGCCAAGGAGTTTAAAAGATGTACTTTCAGGTAAGGAGTCTTTGGTCATTGCTATTGGTGGTAGAGAAGGTTTCTTGTAGTTATTGAAGGAAACAAGTTTAGTCTTGGCAGCATTGAATGTGACCATCCATTTTTGTCCCCATTCCACTACAGATTGGAGGTTATCCTCTAGTGGTTCAGCCATTTCTTTAGATATGTGTTCATTTGTTTTCCTGTCGTGTATGTTATTGAGTAAGATGTCATTAGCATATATACCCATCTCACAGACAATTTTGTCAGGGAGGTCATTTATGAATATTAGGAATAATAGAGGTCCCAGGATAGACCCTTGAGGCACTCCCGCATTTATATCATATTGTTTAGATGTACGGCCATCGAGGACAACCTGGGTTTTTCTCTTATCTAAGAAGGATTTAATTATGTTAAGTATTCTTCCACTGATACCGTATGATCCGATTTTCCTGAGAAGACCTTCGTGCCATACCCTGTCAAAAGCCTTAGATATATCTAGAGCTACCGCTCTACCCTCCCCTGCTTTAATTAATTTAATTATCCAATGTCTTTCTCTTAATCGATCATGTGATCTTATCGATCAATCACCCGTTTTTAAAAATATTTATTTAGATAGACTTAATTACCTGAACCGCGACTGAATAACGTTCTGAAAGGTTTATATGTGTAAACTTGGCATATAAATCGATTATTGTATAGTAACCAAGTTAAAAAGTGACCATTTCAGATTTATTATGAGCTGAGATTTGCCAGCATATTCCTCAATTCTGATGGTGAAAGCTTGTTATTTTACAACTATGGTCGTGATGCATATTGTTCAAAATAGACGAAATCTTTGTCGATTATGATGAAAATCAATAAAGTAGTTTTAATTTAACCAATGGCGTAAGTAACTATACGTTGTTTTATCAAACATGTTTTCTCTCGAGCATCTATATCTGAAGAAAAAAATAAAATGCATTTTGTGAAATTGTCTTCCATGAAATATTCTTTCGTATCATGAGAAAACCTGCTTTCGTAAGAAACGCAGTGCCGAGCATTGATGATGAATGCTGTTTCAAATGTCGTTTTTGTCTCCTTGTTACCTGCTTCGCACAGAATGGACATTGTTAATCTTTTTCTACTAATCGTTATTTTCGTGAGAGGTTCTCGACTGAGCTCCAAACTATTTTTCTTCCACAATAAAACATTTACAACAAAAACTTGTCTAGTTACTACCATTGCCAATAGTTTCTTTTTCCTCTATCTATTTCTTTGCCTAAAACTAAACGAAATATCCAGAAGCAAAATTTATTTCCTAGAACTGCACGTCTTTTAAACACAATATGCGAGGCTGCTTCTCAACTCACTACAACATGATCGTTTTTAAGTCCAATATAAATAAATTCCTGTTGAGCCATCCTCTTAAATAATTAAGGTCTTACTAATCACCCCATCATTACCAGTCATCTCGGTGCGTGTTTCACTGTCCTCGTGATACTCATTTATCCTCGGTTGGCTTTTGGGTCTTGATAAGTGGTAATACCTTATTAAAAATAGTGCAACTAATAGAAGCAATAGATCTAATCTGATTTCAATTTGGTATGGCCAATTACGCAATCCTTGATTCTATCCATTGGACCTATCACACGTTTCTTTCATTTGATTTCAGGAACAAACTTTATTTGATTTCAGGAAAAGTGTAATTTAAAGATCTGTAGTTGTTTCAATCATGATATCTAAAACTTGCAGTCGAGTCAATGAACCTAGTGTCAGCAATTGTGATCGCTTTGAAAAATTCACCTTATATTTACGGCTGATTGATATACTAATTCGTTCGCCTAGCCGTCAGTGGGTTTGATTAGAGATATCCTAACTGTGCACGGCCCTCTCACTTACCCGGTTTCAATCCTAAACACGAGTGGCATTTTCGCCTGATATATACGCTCTGACTTACTTGATTGCTTGCTGCGTTTTTCTTTCATAAGGTCGCAGTCGGGCGCCATCAATAGCGAATGCCCGCCCATATCGAATGCGGTGCACGTCGTGAGGACGCTGGGCAACAAACAACAGGGATAAAAGCTACACTAAAATTGATGGTTGTTGTTATTGAGTGTGATGGATATTATTAAAGGCAGGTGGTGGTTGGTGGAGGAAGGGGAACTGATCGTGAGGATTTTTTAAAATCATTTTTGTACGAGTTACTGCTTTTTAAATCTATAGAAGAATATATATATATATATCAAATGCGATCAACATCAAAGGCTGTTCTCTTTTTATTCCTTTTCTTTAATGCTAATGTTATATATATATATATAGTAATTTATAAAATATATATGGCTACACTGAATATTCGGCGTTTCATCCACTCTAGGATTCCTCAGGCTTATGCGCGAATTCTGTGGTTGTTTGTCGTTTTTATATGGTCCCTTTTCTATTGAGAATTTGGTTAGCCAATCAGCTTTCTTGTATCCACCGCGCCCCTTCCTGTCAGCCATCAGTGTAGCTTAATCGCCTTATATATTTTATAAATTACTAACTAGCTCTGCCTACGTATTGAGCACTTTTGAAGTAAATAATTAAAGTTTACGCATAAATCTATACTTTCGTATATTAATTTTATGTGAGTAAATGAAGTAGTTATATATATATATATATATATATATATATATATATATATATATATATATATATATTTACCAGTGGTGAAAAAACCGGACTAGAGTGCTCAATGTGTAGTCAGAGCAGTATATAGGAAATTTATTACTGTGAGTCCAGAATGAGTTTACAAATTGTTTCAGCTAGAGGAAAATCCTCAAAGAGAGGAAAAAATCCAACTAGCATCGTCAGAATTCATAGATGGACTAAGTTATAAAGTCAAATAAGAATGGAAAAATCGTAGATAAAGGGGAGTTAGAAAAGAAGGGGGAGTGGTAGGGAGAGGACGTTGGAGTTTAAAGTAGTAGGAGTGTATTAAATAAGAGAGGGTTTATAATTAAATATTAATTATGTGTAAATTCTTATATACGTTTTTTTTAACGGTTTAAACTTAAAAGACGCTACTTTTATTGATAACGGCATAAGTAACAGTTAATTTAAAGGATCACCATGGCAACAGGTTGGAGAGTTAATGTTAGCGAAGGAACGGGTTGAAAATGGGGTTTAAAGTAATTTAGCCGGGCGGGGAGAGATTGAAAGATATTTATTGTTTATAAAAGAAAAGGAAAAATAAGTTAATGAATTATACTTTACAGGTTTATTTTGATAGTATAATGATATATATAATTAAATATAATATATATATATATATATATATATATATATATATATATATATATATATATATATATATAAATTAGCCGGGCAGGAAGAAATTATACGTTACAGGTTTATTTTAATAAAATAAAATAAAATAGGTGAAAGCTTAAGTAAGTAACTTAAATAATAGATAAAAAAAAATTTTTAATAAGTAACACACAAATACAAGCACACGCATAAATATGTACAGCAAATGCACATACGAAAATGGGGGAAAAGCACATGCGTGATTACACATACATATATATATATATACATATATATATATAAACATACATACACATACACAAACACATATATATGCACACATACACAGATACGTAAAATACACGCATATATACATATATAAACATGTATGTAAATACACATACATCCAGATGCACACACTTACATATATATATATATATATATATATATATATATATATATATATATATATATATATATATATATATATATATATATATATATACATATACATACATATATATATAAATATAAATTAGCTGGGAGGGGGGGAAATTGAAAAATATTTTATAAATAATTTTTAAATTTTCGGGCGTTGTAGTTGAATGAAAGAGAGAAGGAAAAAATATAAATTAATGAATTATAAGCTACAAGTTTATTTTACTAATATAGAAATAGGTAAGAATATCAGTAAGTTAATCAAATAATAATAAATTCATAAAATTATTAGGGAGATATTTATAATAAGTGAATAAAACACATACACACAGAAAAACACACACACACAAATACACATGTAGAAGATACGCACACAAATACAAATACATATATATAAACACATACATATACACACATGTAGAAGATACGCACACAAATACGAATACATATATATATATACATACATATACATATATATATATACATATAAATACATACATACACACGCATATACATACATATACACACACATACACACATACACACACATACACATATATATATATATATATATATATATATATATATATATATATATATATATATATATATATATATATATATATATATATATATATATATAAATTAGCTGGGCAGGGAGAGATTGAAAAAATTAATTTTTTGTTTTTAATTTATTATTTATAATTTTTTGAATTTTCGGGCGTTAAGTTGAACGAAAGAAAGGGGAAATAGAAGGGGAAATAGGTGAATTATACGTTATAGGTTTATTTAATAAAGTAAAAAAAGTAAGGATATCAGTAAGTTAATTAAATAATAAAAATTAATATAATTATTAATAAAATGTTAATAGTAAGTAGATAACAAAAACACACAAATACATACACATGAGTACACATGTAAAAAATGTACACACATCAATGGGGGAGGAGCATGTGCTTGAGTATATGTACAAACACAAAAACGTAAATATATGTAAATAAGCTTCGTGTTAAAAAATATGATAATTATTATTGAAAGAATTAGTAAGAGGTAAATATAAGAGAAAAGTGTATTATATATGTTATATGTAGATGGTAAATTAAATAATTAATTAAATTGAAGGTAAGTAAAGGATTAGTTGTTAACAAGTAGATAATAGACCGAGAGGCAAGTCAAAGGATACCAATTGTGATAAGTACGTAATTGAAATATTAGAAATCGAGACCTAACCATGGATATAGCCAATAAGAAACTATGGGGCGAAAACCTTTAAATAATGACATAAGGAGTGATTAAGGCAAAGGGGGGGGTACAAAAATGAGTTAGGTAAAGAGAGATGCAGCTAAAAAATGGTGGGATAAATAGGTGGGGGTTCTGTGGAGGGGTTCTTTTAGAATGGATGGGGGACTATATAGTTTAGGTTGTAAATAGGGTGTGTGTAATTCGTTAGTGTTAGATTTTAGGGGTGGGTTATAGTTATTATTAGAAGAGTGAGAAGTTGCTTAAGAGGTGGGATTTATAATGTTTACAATTAAGTGAGGTTTCAGTTTTTTTATTTAGAAGTTTATCTCTATCTCTAAAATTAGTAATCAGTAATTTTTCAGTTCATAATTAATATTTAATTATAAACCCTCTCTTATTTAATACACTCCTACTACTTTAAACTCCAACGTCCTCTCCCTACCACTCCCCCCTTCTTTTCTAACTCCCCTTTATCTACGATTTTTCCATTCTTATTTGACTTTATAACTTAGTCCATCTATGAATTCTGACGATGCTAGTTGGATTTTTTCCTCTCTTTGAGGATTTTCCTCTAGCTGAAACAATTTGTAAACTCATTCTGGACTCACAGTAATAAATTTCCTATATATATATATATATATATATATATATATATATATATATATATATATATATATATATATATATATATATATATATCATAGAAGCCCAGAATATAAGCGGTACCTTCACTTTCATATGAAAAATAATTTTTCAAATTTACCAAAATCTCTTCAGCTTCTGTTTATATCTGCCTTCCCCTTTTTTTTTCAGGGAAGCAGATAGAAACAGATATAAAATCCACTAAAGGAACCCCAGTATAGGTCCCCTTTGTTTGAATTTGAAACTGACCGATGGTTTTTGATCTCCTTCAATGTATATATGAATAAATATTGCACTCTTATTTTCTGAATAATCGAACATTTTTATTTAATACCCTCTTTCTCTTTCTTTTCACGTTTTTTTCTCAATAATTTTCTATTTTTTCTATAATTTTTTCAGTCCATTACATTTTGATTAATTATAATTATATGATAATAATGATAATTTATTATCTTTTATGTTTTATTTTATAGTTTTGTTTTTATTCTTTCTTCTTTATTTATTTTTATTTGTAAATTTTTATTTATATTTTTAATTTATTTTTATTTATTTATATTTTTTAATTTCTCTATTTTAATTTATTTCTTTTTCTGCTCATTGTACTTATCTTCTTTAATTTATTTTTCTCCTCTCTTTTTTATTTTTTTATTTTCTATTTTTATCACTTTTAATGACCTTTTCTATCTTAAAGCCAGATTATTATTACTCTTTATTTTACTGTTAATAGTAAATTATTCTATATCGCATTATTGAACCATTTGCGATTGTTTTAGTTTCCACAATATTAATTCGATCAATCTAGCTTTTATTACTACAGTCAATATCTGGAATTTTGTATTTTAGTGTATTCAATTTTCGATTGAATATGGGTTTCCTTTTGGACCAATATCTGAAATATTTTCTTGGTTCTTTATCTGATTTTATTATACCAAATCCTATCAAATTTTCACTGTGCCTCGTCCAATAAAACTATCTTTCCTATGCTGCAATGTTCAATATCGATATACTGTATCCACACTCATCATCCATTGCACCTTGATCTTCTTATTTTGAAACTACTATGAGATATATAATACACATTTTCTTATACTCCATTTTTTTTTATCTCGATATAAATGCTCACCTTGACAGAACTGAAACTTACTTCTTCCCGGAAGTGTTCTAAAATATAGTTTTTGAATTTTTAAACAGTTGCCGTCTTCTTTATTTTCAGAAATCCCATTCTAAGGATTTCACTTGAACTTGTATATTTTTGTAAGATTCTTTGGGATTTTACTTCCTTTACTTTCGGATTTCTTCTTTTCATATATGTATATATATATATATATATATATATATATATATATATATATATATATAAGACTGAATGTCTGTGTGTGTGTGTGTGTATGTGTGTGTGTGGTCACGAATAGGTTCCTATATGGTTGACTATTTAAAAAAAACGATTACATATAATGATAGAAGATGTATCGAGACACAGGAATGGTTATGTTTGATCTGGCAGAACGGTGGTTCATTAAAATTGTAGGGTCTGCGTTCGCACCTGGTCCACAAAGTATGGAAATAAAAAATTAAAAAAAAACGTTTACAATGTTTTTGATATAAATGTACATAAGAATAATTTGATAAGTATGTTTTAACTTGAAACATGAAATATCTCCAGAAAAAAACATGAAATATCTCCAGAAAAAAACTCGAATAAACCTAGAACCCCATCTTCCAACGTAGACCCCTACTACCAGGTCTCCTTCTCCAACATCAGGGATCTACGTTCCAACCTTCCAGAGGTTGAACCCCAATTACAGGAGACGAAACCGGACATATTCTTTCTAAGCGACCTGGAATAGGGCCGACCACTTCCCTAGATGAGTTCATAATTAACGGATACTCTAACTAAACAGCTAAATCTGACCCCAAGATCGCCATGGGCATGGAATATGTGCCTACATTAAAGATGGCTTCCCGTGTGGCAGGGATATCTCTAGAGAAGATCCTAATTTACCCTATATGTGGTTCCGGGTTGCACTAGCTTACACCACTGCATTTATATTTGCCCTCTATCGGCCCCATAACAGCGGAGTTACTATTTTTAAGAGCATATCTGAGAAAATAGACCACATCCTGTCTGCACATCCTTCGGCTAACATCCACAACTGTGGTGACTTCAACGTCCATAGCGTGGAATGGCTGACCCATTCAAATAAGACAGGCGATGAGGGGAGGTTTTGTCATGATTTTGCCATTGCTTATGACCTCACTCAGATTGTTCGCGAACCCACCCGTGTACCCGATACTACTGGTCAATATGTAAGCCTCCTAGAACTTTTTCTCTCAACTTCCCCTGAGCTGTGTTCATGTTCCGTTCATTCTCCTCTAGGATCTTCCGACCACTCCGTCGTATCAAGATAAAAATGAAATGTAAGAAGTCCCCTGACGTACCCCTCCACCGTACTGTATACCGATACTCTATGGCTGACTGGGATAGCTTCTGTACATTCATATCTTATTTACCTCTGCATTCCATGTTTAAAAAGGATGTGTCCTCTATAGTATCAGATCTGACTGAATGGTTAATTGTAGGCATAGACCGATTCATACCATCTAAAGAATTCCAACAAAAACCTAACAGCCAGCCATGGTTCTCTCCAAAATGTGCTGCTGCTATCGCACACAGAAATCACTTTTTCCATAGCTACCAACATAATAGATGCACTGTGACTAAAGCTGCTTTCAGGAATGCCAGCAACCACTGTAAAAGAGTAATAAAAAATGCAAGAGAGCTATATGCTCAGTCCGTTAAATCTAAAGTAGCTGATCAGCGGCTTGGTTCCCACGAGTTTTGGCAAATAACAAATAGGATCCTGAACAGAAGTGTGCGTTCTACCCCAGCCATTATCAATGGACCAGAGGTCATCTCGTCAGCATCAGACAAGGCCAAACTATTTGCAAAGACTTTGCAGCTAATTCTACCCTATGCGACGAAGGCCATCAACTCCCCATATTTCCTCCTATAACACAGAACACGCTAGGTAACATACAAATATATGTGCATGAGGTCGCTAAGCTAATCGAGAATCTTGATTCCAGCAAAGCAATTAGCCCTGACGGCATCCCAATTATAGTGTTAAAAAAGCTTCAACCAGAACTTGCTCCCATACTTACGAAACTATTTAAGCGCTGCCTTAAGGAGAAGTGCTTTCCGACTCCCTAGAAAACCTCATCAGTATGCCCTGTATTTAAGAATTCAGGTGATAAGTCATCTCCCTCTCAGTACAGACCAATAAGTCTCCTGTGTGTCATGAGTAAGTTGCTGGAATCCATGTTAAATAGAGAAATAATCAACCACATCAGAAGAAACAAACTTCTTAGTGACACACAATATGGTTCCCGCTCTGCAAGATCTACCGCAGATGTGCTAACGGTTATATCTCACAGGGTTAGTGAATCTCTTGACAAAGGCTTCCTTTCTAGGGCAATTGCTCTTGACATATCAAAGGCTTCGACAAGGTATGGCATAAGGGCCTACTTCACAAGATTTTCGCAGCTACGGTATAACTGGAAATGTTTTCTTAATCATTAAATCATTTCTCTCCGATAGGCTCATAAGAGTAGTGGTCGATGGACAAAAATCAGAAGCCTGCAGTATTAATGCTGGAGTCTCTCAAGGGTCAATCCTGGGCCAAACTCTCTTCCTGATCTATACCAATGATCTCCCTAAACACATACTTAAATCATTCGTTGACATATATGCTGATGACATGACCATCTACGGCAACACATCAAAGGCTTTAAATGACAAAGTTCTCTCTGATTCTCTCTACTCTGATCTCGAGCGCATGGTTCAGTGGGGGAAGACGTGGCTGGTTACCTTTAATGCATCTAAAACCAAACTCCTATCTTTACATCATCAACGCTCTGATCCCCATCTGGCATCTAGGAGAAGTCCCATGTTTTGATAAGCTTCTGGGTTTGTCCTTTACTCCTGATCTGAAATGGAACACGTACATCAAGTCTGTTGCCAAGGTCGCTGGAAAGATGGTGGGATCCTTCTACCTCTCCAGACGATATCTCACTACTGATGCAATTCTCTATCTATATAAAAGCCAAGTACGTCCAAGGATGGAGTACTGCTGCCATATCTGGACAGGAGCTGCTAAAAACAGCCTATCCTGCCTTGACAAAGTACAAAATAGACTTCGTGGCTTAGTGGGGGATGCCCTTTTCTCTACCCTGCAACCTCTCTGCCACAGAAGAGACGTTGCGAGCCTGTCTTTGTTTTATCGTTATTTCCATGGCAGGTTCTCGTCTGAGCTCCAATCTCTGGTCCCCCCCTCGCCAATCCTTCACGAAAAACACCCGTCTAGCTGAATCCACTGTGAAAAATTATCCCCACTCTTTATCTGTGCCTAAATCAAAACGCGGATTCCATGAACAAAGCTTCTTTCTTAGAACTTCACGCGTGTGGAACTCTGTTCCGTGTGCCTGCTTCCCACCTGACTACAAGCTGGATGTCTTCAAGTCCAACGTTAACAAATTCCTGATGAACCGCCCCCTTAAGTAAACACTTCATCAAATCTCCACACTAACCTAATGTACTTGCAATAACCCTTATCTCTGAGTGGCTTCCGGGCCTTGATAAGTGGTGATCACTGTGTAAAATATATATATATATATATATATATATATATATATATATATATATATATATATATATATATATATATATATATATGAAAAGAAGAAATCCGAAAGTGGAGGAAGTAAAATTCAAAGCTTTACTAATCCGGATTAAAATCAATACAATTTTCAATATGTATATATATATATATATATATATATATAGTGCGGCAGAAATATCTCCCACATTTTAACATTCGATCTTTCCAGTGGCTTTCGTACAGTGTTTGATCAATCATTATTTTATATAGAAGGATCAGTGTGTAGAATTGCTCTGACTTTTCGATCAGACAAACGCATATATGCGAGCAGAACTTGTAGGAGATTGAGTACCAGAAAGTTTCACAGCTCTAACATTGTGTGGCATTTGAGCGCTTCAAGGCCTACGAGGTTGCATTGTTTGCATTGTTTGCACGTATAACTGCTACCTAAACAAGCGAAACATCTATAGTACTAAAGAAAGAGTAAATCTTAGGTGAAAAAAATATTTTGCAAAATATTTAAAAATAACATATCCTTCTGGGAACATGGTATTATAGAGAAGAGAATCGAAAATATGTATTAGATAATTCGAGGCCCTTTTTTTTTTTTTTTTTTTTTTTTACAAAGGCATCACCACATTATCAAGGCCCAGAGGCCACTCAAGGATAAGGGTTAAAGAGTGTACAGTAGAAATTGGTCAATATAGTAATCATTAGTAATGAAAATTTGGTAAATTTAATAACTTATATGGAACGGCTCATCAAGAACTTATTTACTTTAGACTTGAACACAACCATATTGTAGTCAGCCGGAAAGCAGGAAAACGGAAGACAATTCCACAGGCGTGCAGTTCTAAGAAAGAAGCTTTGTTCATGGAATCTACGTTTAGGTTTAGCCACAGATAAAGAGTGGGGGAAATTATTGATAGTGTTTACAGCTAGACGAGTGTTTCTTGTGAAAGTTTGGCGAGGGGGGACCAAAGATTGAAGCTCAGTTGAACACTTTCCATGAAAATTACGATACATCAGAGACAAACTCGCAACATCTCTTCTGTGAGATAGAGGTTGCAAGGAGGAGAAAAGGACATCTCCTACGAGGCTACGAAGTCTATTTTGAACTCTATCAAGGCAGGACAAGTCCTTTCTAGCAGCTCCTGCCCAGATGTGGCAACAGTATTCCATCCTTGGACGTACCTGGCTCTTATATAGGTAGAGAATAGCATCAGCAGTGAGATATCTACTGGATCGATAGAAAGATCCCACCATTTTTCCAGCGGCCTTGGCAACAGATTTGATATACGTGTTCCATTTAAGATCAGGAGTAATGGTCAAGCCCAGAAGCTTGTCAAAACTTGAGGCCTCCTGAAGACGAGAGCCATTCATTTCAATTGATGACAAATGTGGATTAGAATGTTGATGATGTAAAGAGAGAAGCTTGGTTTTAGATGCATTAAAAGTAACCAGCCACTCCTTTCCCCATTGTACTACGTGCTCAAGATCAGAGGAGAGAGAATTGGAGAGAACTTGCTCGTTTACTGTCTTAGATGTGGTACCATAAATGGTAGTGTCGTCAGCATAAATGTCTACAAATGATGTAAGGATATGATTTGGAAGATCATTAATGTAGATCAGGAAAAGAGTTGGGCCCAGGATGGATCCCTGAGGGACACCGGCATTAATACTGTGAGCTTCTGATTTTTGCCCCTCAACTACTACTCTTATGAACCTATCAGAAAGAAATGATTTAATAATTGAGAAGACTTTTCCAGCTATACCATAGCTAGCGATCTTATGAAGTAAACCTTTATGCCATACCCTATCAAAGGCTTTAGATATGTCAAGAGCAATTGCTCTAGAAAGATTGCCACCGTCGAGAAATTTGCTAATCCTATGCGATATAACTGTAATGACATCTGCTGTAGATCTAGCAGAACGGAAACCATATTGAGTGTCACTAAGAATGTTATTTTTTTTTAGATGTTTGATTACTTCTGTATTTAACACAGATTCTAGCAACTTACTCATGACGCACAGGAGACTTATTGGCCTGTACTGAGAGGGGGATGAGCGATCACCTGAATTCTTAAATACAGGGCATACTGATGAGGTTTTCCAGGGAGATGGGAAACTATTCTCCTTAAGACAACGTTTAAACAGTTTTGTAAGTATGGGCGCTAATTCAGGTTGAAGTTTTTTGAGTACTATAATTGGAATACCATCAGGGCCAGTTGCTTTACTCGAATCAAGGTTTTTGATTAGCTTCGCAACATCACGTACAGATATACGTATATCACATAGCGTGTTTTCTGATACAGGAGGAAATATTGGGGGTTGGCGGTCTTGGTCGCAAAGGGTAGAATTTGCTGCAAAGTTCTTGACAAAGAGTTTGGCTTTGTCTGATGCTGACGAGATTACCTCAGGTCCATTGATAATAGTTGGGATGGAGCACACGCTTCTGTTCAGGATTCTGTTTGCTATTTGCCAAAACTGGTGGGAACCAAGCCGCTGCTCAGCTACTTTGGACTTAACAGATTGAGCATACAACTCTCTTGCGTTCCTTATTACTTTCTTACAATGGTTGCTGGCAGTCCTGAAAACGGCTTTAGTTTCCATACATCTATTACGTTTGAAGCAGTGGAAAAAGTGATTTCTGTGCGCAATGGCAGCAGCACATTCTGGAGAGAACCATGGCTGGCTGTTAGGTTTTTTCTGAAACTTTTTAGAGGGTATGAAATGGTCAATACCTACAATTAACCATTCAGTTAGGTCTAATACTATAGAGGACACATCCTTTTTAAACATGGAATGCAGAGGTAGATCAGATATAAATGTACGGAAGCTATCCCAGTCAGCCTTAGTGTATCGATATACTGTACGATGAAGAGGTACATCTGGGGACTTATTACATTTCATTTTTATCTTAATTGATACAACAGAGTGGTCGGAAGATCCAAGAGGCGACAGAACAGAAACTGAACATAGTTCAGGGCAAGTTGTGAGAAAAAGGTCTAGTAGGCTCGCATACTGGCCATCATTATCGGGCACACGGGTAGGTTCCTGAACAATCTGAGTGAGGTCATAGGCAATGGAGAAATCATGACAGAACCTCCCCTCATCATCGGTCTTGTTTGAGTGGGTCAACCATTCAACGTTGTGAACATTGAAGTCTCCACATACGTGAATGTTAGCTGAAGGATAAGTAGAAAGGACTTGGTCAATTTTCTCAGATATGCTTTGAAAGATAGTAACTCCACTGTTGTGGGGGCGATAGAGAGTAAATATAAATGCAGTAGTGTGAGCTAAAGCAACCCGGAAGCACATATAGGGTAAGTTAGGATCTTCCCTGGAGATGTCCCTCCCACATGGAAAGCTATCTTTAATATAGGCACATATTCCATGCCCATGGCGATCTTGGGGGTCAGATTTAGAAGTTAAGTTAGAGTATCCTGAAATTGCAAACTCATCTAGGGAAATAGCCTGTCCAATGCCAGTTTCACTTAAAAATAAAAGGTCTGGTTTAGTCTCCTGTAATTTGGTTTCAACCTCTGGAAGGTTAGAACGAAGACCCCTGATGTTGGAGAAGGAGACATGGTAGTAGGGGTCTACGTTGGAAGTTGGGGAACCGGGTTTAATCGTGTATTTTTTCTTGAAACTTGTCATGATGAAATTTTGGAATTTGTGGACTAGGTCGACAGATTTACTTAGAGCAGGACAGAGAGGGGAAATTAAGAGAGAAAAAGAAACGAAGAATTTTTTTTTATTTTTTATTTGTAGTTAATGATAAGGTAAAGCCGTAACAATTACCCACTAGTATGGCATCGAGAGGCCCCACCAGAAGCTACTGCATGGTCCAGAATCCATTCACCAAATGGCAATACAGCAGCCCCAGTACTTTGCACCTGCTGATAGGACAGCCTCCTTAGTGGTTAATCCAAGGTTCGGGTCCCTGACTATCAGGCGGATAACGTCAGCCCAGACAAAACGTTTACCTCCAGCACCCTTACTAGTGACATGGCTACAAGGATAGACATAGAAACAGAAAATTTCCGCCATCTCAGCCAACTGTTCGCAAAAATACTGCCAACCTAGAAAACAGCTTTTTCTTCTCCCTTTGTCCGAAAAATCACTCATTTAAAAAAAATGAGGACTGAGGGACAAATAAGAAGAAGCGAGAGTAACAGGAGCTGCCGATAACGCATCCACAATGCGTTTTCTACTCTCCATTAAAAAAAAAAAAAAAAAAAAAAAAAAAAAAACTATTAAGTATTGTACTTAATAAAAGTCCAACGGACGTGTTTAAGGGAAAGTATGGTGATAGATTCCCCTCACACGAACTAAAAATGAGTATAATTCGTAATTTTTGCTATCAACTCGGTGGATAAATAGACATATGTACGAGGAAAAAAAAAAAAAAAAAAAAAAAAAAAAAAGGCTAGCATTTAATAAAACAGAAATACACAAATTAAATACTGAAATAAAATGGAGTTGTTAATATTTTAAATCTAAAATAAAAAGCATGATTGAAATCACTTATCTCAACAAAAACAATTCCGTCTCCAAATTGCAAACTGTATTGAAAGAACTTCAGTTAGTAGCGTTCAAAACATTTTTTTTTTGAAATTAGCCGTTAATAGAAAATCGTGATTTTATTCTGAACTTAAGCTAGTAACGTTTTAAGAAGCTTACGATATAAAAGAAAAGGCTGATGGGGGGGGGGTTCTTCCGAAAGTAAGTTGGTGCCGTTATAAGTAATTTCGAGATAAGATGGAAGCCGGTATTGGACTAGAAAAAAAGCTAGCATTTAATAAAACAGAAATACACAAATTAAATACTGAAATAAAATGGAGTTGTTAATATTTTAAATCTAAAATAAAAAGCATGATTGAAATCACTTATCTCAACAAAAACAATTCCGTCTCCAAATTGCAAACTGTGTTGAAAGAACTTCAGTTAGTAGCGTTCAAAACATTTTTTTTTTTTTGAAATTAGCCGTTAATAGAAAATCGTGATTTTATTCTGAACTTAAGCTAGTAACGTTTTAAGAAGCTTACGATATAAAAGAAAAGGCTGATGGGGGGGGGTTCTTCCGAAAGTAAGTTGGTGCCGTTATAAGTAATTTCGAGATAAGATGGAAGCCGGTATTGGACTAGAAAAAAAGCTAGCATTTAATAAAACAGAAATACACAAATTAAATACTGAAATAAAATGGAGTTGTTAATATTTTAAATCTAAAATAAAAAGCATGATTGAAATCACTTATCTCAACAAAAACAATTCCGTCTCCAAATTGCAAACTGTGTTGAAAGAACTTCAGTTAGTAGCGTTCAAAACATTTTTTTTTTTGAAATTAGCCGTTAATAGAAAATCGTGATTTTATTCTGAACTTAAGCTAGTAACGTTTTAAGAAGCTTACGATATAAAAGAAAAGGCTGATGGGGGGGGGGTTCTTCCGAAAGTAAGTTGGTGCCGTTATAAGTAATTTCGAGATAAGATGGAAGCCGGTATTGGACTAGAAAAAAAGCTAGCATTTAATAAAACAGAAATACACAAATTAAATACTGAAATAAAATGGAGTTGTTAATATTTTAAATCTAAAATAAAAAGCATGATTGAAATCACTTATCTCAACAAAAACAATTCCGTCTCCAAATTGCAAACTGTGTTGAAAGAACTTCAGTTAGTAGCGTTCAAAACATTTTTTTTTTTAAATTAGCCGTTAATAGAAAATCGTGATTTTATTCTGAACTTAAGCTAGTAACGTTTTAAGAAGCTTACGATATAAAAGAAAAGGCTGATGGGGGGGGGGGTTCTTCCGAAAGTAAGTTGGTGCCGTTATAAGTAATTTCGAGATAAGATGGAAGCCGGTATTGGACTAGAAAAAAAGCTAGCATTTAATAAAACAGAAATACACAAATTAAATACTGAAATAAAATGGAGTTGTTAATATTTTAAATCTAAAATAAAAAGCATGATTGAAATCACTTATCTCAACAAAAACAATTCCGTCTCCAAATTGCAAACTGTGTTGAAAGAACTTCAGTTAGTAGCGTTCAAAACATTTTTTTTTTGAAATTAGCCGTTAATAGAAAATCGTGATTTTATTCTGAACTTAAGCTAGTAACGTTTTAAGAAGCTTACGATATAAAAGAAAAGGCTGATGGGGGGGGGTTCTTCCGAAAGTAAGTTGGTGCCGTTATAAGTAATTTCGAGATAAGATGGAAGCCAGTATTGGACTAGAAAAAAAGCTAGCATTTAATAAAACAGAAATACACAAATTAAATACTGAAATAAAATGGAGTTGTTAATATTTTAAATCTAAAATAAAAAGCATGATTGAAATCACTTATCTCAACAAAAACAATTCCGTCTCCAAATTGCAAACTGTGTTGAAAGAACTTCAGTTAGTAGCGTTCAAAACATTTTTTTTTTGAAATTAGCCGTTAATAGAAAATCGTGATTTTATTCTGAACTTAAGCTAGTAACGTTTTAAGAAGCTTACGATATAAAAGAAAAGGCTGATGGGGGGGGTTCTTCCGAAAGTAAGTTGGTGCCGTTATAAGTAATTTCGAGATTTTTTCACTTATAAGGCATCTTAATTAGATCAAGAAGCGATTGTAGGATGAAAGTGCATCAAAGGAAGATGTGGTTATGGACACCATTTAGGACATCTTTGATCTAGAGATACGGCAAACAGTACTAGAAAAATTACGCTCAAAAAGAAAATGAAAGTCGTCGTACCTTATCTTGATAAACCAAAAGAGAAAACGATATTGAGATCCCCTGAGGGGTTAAGGTTGGGGGCGGCAATATTATGGCACCCAATTATACAAATAATAAAGAACTCTTTCACTTACTCAAAAGACTAGGAGAATTTGTCTTTCGACTTATGCTGACATATCGCAGCACTCTTCATTTGTTTTATTTGCTTTTCTGTTCAATATATTTTGTCTCTACATATTACCGAGTTGTGTCTTTCTTCCAGACCCTTACGTGATAACAGCACTGTTCCTTTCAGAATAACTGACTAATTGAATGGGGTCAATATTTTCCATCACGATGGCGAAACATGTGTAAGACAGTAAATAAGAAAATATAGGCATTCGCTTTAATTAAAATACAACATATTTGTTAAATGCATGCTTAATTGTTAATTTCAATATAGCATTATGTTTTGAAATAGAGTCCAAGTGACCCTATATCTCTCTAAGATTCTTTACTTGCGTTCTCTTGTTTCACTGATCGATGTTATATAAAATCTACATTTCTCTCGCTTTAGTGTTTTATGCTAACTCTTTATCTTTCCCTTATCAGTGCGAGAAGTGAGGATCATCTATCAATTATTATACAAGTTACGTTTAAACCAGGACCAAACTCAACCTGCCTCCTCCCTTGAGGCCTGCATTTACGAATATCCGCGGGCTTAGAACTAAGATGATGTTGGGTCATTTCTCCTTGTAAACACCCCGGATATCTTAGCATTAAGTGAAACTAACCTTCACTCCTCCATTCCCTCTAACCACTTTAACATGCCTGGTTATCTTCCACTCTACCGTAAGGACTCGGACAGACATATGCATGGGCTTGGAGTCTATATTCGTAACACCCTCCCCCTGACTAGAGAAATAAAACTAGAATCAGACGACCAGGCCTTGATGTGCTTCAGACTAAATATGCAATACAATATTAGCTACTTGTATTTTCTCTACCGCTCTCCCTCAACCCAAGACTGTACCATAATAAACAAAGTCTCAGACAGCATAGATATAGTACACTCCCTCGATACTAGCGCACAAGTACATGTATTTGGTGACTTCAATGTCCACCACAGTAAATGGCTAGGATTCTCTAATCACACAGACGTAGCTGGTAGCACAACACATAGCTTCTCTATATCTCATTCCATATCCCAGATGGTTACATTTCCGACATGTTTCCCAGACCAGCAAGATCAACATGCCTCATTTCTAGATCTATTTCTGATAACGGTTCCAGATGATTGTACAAGAAATGCCCACAGCCCACTCGGGAATGCTGACCACGCTGTGATAATGGTAGAAATCAGCCTAAATTCTCGCCCTAAAACTGAAGACCCACTACTATAAACAACGAGGTATTACAAAAAGGCTGATTGGGAAGCCATCAGCGAACTCATCAGAGATGCCCCATGGCAAAATATCTTTACTCTTCCAGCGGAACAGTGTGCAAATGAGACCACTGAATGGTTCAAAACTGCAATTGAAACACATTCCCGCACGGAAATTCTATAGCAAGCCCTACACTCTCCAATGGTTTACTTCTGCTTGTGCAGCTGCCATTTGTCAAAGGCAGCATGCGTTCCGAAGATTCAACCGACATAAATTCATTTCAAATAAACAGAAGTATATAGAAGCTATAAATAATTGTAAGAGAGTGATAGAGACAGCTAAGACTGAAACCACCAGAAAACGCATCGAAGCACTGAAATTAGGAACTCGCGTTTTTTGGAAAATCTACAACAGCGTAGTAAATAATGGGCAGTCAACTATTCCCCCACTATCAAACAATCATTAGGTTGCTTGCACGACAACTGACAAGGCTAATATGCTTGCCAGTCGGTTTGCCTCAAACTCCACACCAGACCCGGTACACCACTCCCTCCCTGATTTTCCTTTGCGAACAGACGCCACACTAGACGATTTGAAAATCACCCCTTCTCAGGTACATACTATTATAAAAAAAAAACCTAAACACCTCAAAAGCATGTGAACCAGATTTCATCCCGGCTGTGCTATCAAAAAAATGCTCTGCCGAGGTTGCTCCAGTTCTCTCCAAACTTTACAATAAATGCCTTAACGAATCTTGCTTTCCCGACTGCTGGAAAACTGCTTCTGTGGTACCAGTCTTCAAGAATTCTAGTGAAAGAACTGACCCACTAAATTATCGCCCCATTAGCCTCCTCCCGCTTTTCGCCAAAATATTTGAGTCCTTAGTTAATCAAGCCCTAGTCTAGCACCTAACAGCTGCTAAACTCCTGACTGACAAACAATATGGATTCAAGCAAGCCCGTTCAACAGCAGATATCTTAACTGTAGTTTCTGAACGTATATACCGTTAATTGGAAAAAACAGGGGAGGGTAGAGCGGTAGCCCTTGATATATCTAAGGCTTTTGACAGGGTATGGCACGATGGTCTTCTAAGGAAAATTAGATCATATGGAATCACTGGAAGAATTCATAATGTAATTAAATCCTTCTTAAGTAATAGAAAAATCAAAGTTGTCCTCGACGGTCGTACATCTAAACAATATGACATAAATTCGGGAGTACCTCAGGGGTCTATCCTTGGACCTCTATTATCCCTGATTTTCATAAATGACCTCCCTGATAAAATTGTATCGGATATGGGTATATTTGCCGATGACACCACTCTCTATAACAGATATGAGGGGAAAACAAATGAACACATATCCAAGGAAATGGCAGAAACACTAGAGGATGACCTCCAATCTGTAGTGGAATGGGGACAAAAATGGATGGTCACATTCAATGCTGCTAAGACTAAGCTTGTTTCCTTCAATAACTACAAGAAACCTTCTCTACCACCAATGACAATGGCCAAGAACAAATTGCCTTAAAGTACTTCTTTTAAACTCCTCGGCCTAACGTTTACAGGGAATATGAACTGGAATAGATACATTGAGAGCATTGCCATGGCTGCTGCAAGGAAGGTTGGCTCCCTCTATCGTGCTAGAAAACTACTTACGCCTGAAAGTATCCTGTACCTCTATAAGACCACCATTCGCCCATGTATGGAGTACTGTTGTCACATCTGGGCTGGTGCATCCATTGCTTGTCTCTTGCTCCTGGACAGGGTTCAAAAGAGAGTCACCAACCTGATAGGTCCTGAACTGTCATCTAGGCTTCAGCCTGTCCCATCGACGAGATGTTGCATCCCTCTGTCTGTTCTACAAATACTTTAATGGTGAATGCTCCGACGAACTGCAAACACTTGTACCTCCCCGACGTAACTACCCCCGACAAACCCGACAAGCTACTAAGTCTCATCCTTTTACAGTAGAGATTCCTGGGTGCAAGAAAGCCTTTTACTCCAATAGTTTCTTCCCCAGAACTGCGGGTCTTTGGAACTCCCTTCCGGAATTCTCCTTTTCCAAATGTACTGATATGCAGAAGTTCAAGTGTAATGTGAACAAACATCTTTCTACCCATCTCCCTTCATAATGCCCCTGCAAATTAAGTCCCTGATAGTAGCCCCCTGCTTCAAAGTGACACTGTGCCTTGTTTGGGCTTAAAATTGGATTAAAAAAAAACAAGTTATACAAGTTGAGTTAATTAACGTTTATTACCCTCAGGTTCCATTGCTTTATATTTTAATCTCGAAGACTTCGTGTTACAATATTGTTACATGATTTAAATATCATTAAAATCGAATACAAAGTTGGATTGATATCATCTCAGTGGTTCTTTACATATTCCAGCAGATTTCTACGAACGGTGCTCGACTGAGCTGAAATCTGTAATTTCTTTCTTGTAAGATATATACAATGTAAAAAAATACTTTCTTTCTCCGTGTCTGGTGAATTTTCTACGAACAGGATTTCTTCTCGTCTGTTTAATACATTACCACAGGCCTGCTTCCCTGCATGTTACAACATGGTTGGTTTCAAATTTAATATCAACAGATTCTTGTCATAAACTGCCTCATACGTAATCAAACTCAATCAGGTTGACACACTTGTTCTCATCAGATCACCAAAGTTAAGCAATGTTGAGCCTTGCTAATTCCAGATGGGTAGCCATTTGAGAATTGTAGGCGCTGTTTTTGCTCCCCGCTTATCGCAGCATTGTTTCCAGTTGTTCTGGAATTCCATTTGCTACTGGCACTGGTATTTAACAACGACGACTTAGGAGAGATGTGGTTCGAAATTGCGCAACTCTTGCCAGAAATATTCCACACACAGGCACCCTTACAGTGGGTATCCAGAGTCTGTCAAGACTGAAGGAAGCTACCAAACTCAGTTCGATCCATTAATATTCCTAATCCTATCATAGCATTATTCACGTTTCAACTAACTACCATCCAATCCCATTAACCATATCATCGGGTGTTGTTTTTTCTTTGTTTTTTTTTTTGTTTTGTTTTTTACAATAAATGCAGATTCTTCAAATCAAAGTCATTTCTATTATTTGGAATGTGCGAACTATTGTTGTCATACTGTGTATGTTTCTCCCAACGTTTTGGTCAATATAACCTTCGAACTTCTTTAATTGTATCGTGTCGAACTCTGAAGTCTTTCTCTTAAACTCGGGAACTAATCTGTAAGACACTGATACATTGATATCTTTTTGTCGTACTCTGGAATCTACATGGAACTTTCAATGTAATTCTTTATTTAATACAACGTGTCATATTGTATAAAGTACTAAGTTAAATTTAGTTCGAAATGATACTGTTCGAGGGGGTTGAAGGTTCGATCATCAGTGCAGGCGATACTAAGAACACAATGGTGAATTATAGGGTTATTGCGTGTACAGTAATCAATAGGACAATATCGTAGTAATCGCTAGTAATGGAGATCTGATAAAGTGTCTTACTTGAGGGGGCGGTTCATCAGGAACTTGTTTATGTTGGACTTGAAGACATCCAAGTTGTAGTCAGGTGGGAAACAGGCAAGCGGAAGAGAGTTCCACAGGCGTGCACTTCTAAGAAAGAAGCTTTATTCATGGAATCTACGTTTGGATTTAGGCACATATAAAGAGTGGGGAAAATTACTGACAGTGGTTTCAGCTAGACGGGTGTTTTTCGGAGATTCCATGAATAAAGCTTCTTTTGGTGAGGGGGACCAGAGATTGGAGCTCAGACGAGCACTTGCCATGGAAATAACGATAAAACAACGACAGGCTCGCAACGTCTCTTCTGTGGGAGAGATGTTGCAGGGAGGAGAAAAAGGTATCCCCCACTAGGCTACGAAGTCTATTTTGTACTCTGTCAAGGCAGGATAGGTTATTTTAGCAGCTTCTACCCAGATATGGCAGCAGTACTCCATCCGTAGACGTAATTGGCTTTTATACAGATAGAGAATTGCATCAGCAGTGAAATATCTTCTGGAGCGGTAGAAGGATCCCACTATTTTTCCAGCGACCTTGGCAACAGACTTGATGTACGTGTTCCATTTCAGATCAGGAGTAAATGTCAATCCCAGAAGCTTGACAAAACATAGAGCCTCCCCAAGACGAGAGACACCCATATCAATTGATGCCAGATCGGGATCAGAGCGTTGATGATGTAAAGATAGAAGCTTAGAAACTGTTACTTTTGCATACAATACGGTTAAATGATACATGCTGCTATTTTGCTTATAACTGGAGAGATAATACAGGTCAGTATATTTCGCAACGATATTTATACGTAGATAACCCGAATAGATACGATATGGTTCTGAAACCGGCATAGCTGATTTCATTAGCTGTTAGTTGGCTTTATTCGGATTGATTCACCTTTGCATATATGTCAGTGTTATTGTACAAAGTAAATTTGCGCGTGTATACAGGCTAGTTTGCTTGTGCATGTGTGTGAATTGAGAATGCTCTTGGTTACAGAACGTAAACCACTTCAGTTTGGGTGATGCTCAATCCAGCCATGTCTTTGCTGTTGAACTACGTATTTATGTTTGTAGTGTTCTTGACAGGTGCGCGAGTAAAGAAATGCCAATATCAATATAATAAAGCACACCCAACCCACCTCTTCAGTTCCTGTGCGGGGCATGTTTTGACAAATGATATCTCTCATATTCCAACAAAGATGCATCCCTTTTTCGTCTATTAACTTTCTGTCTTCACATTCTGTACTCTCTCTCTCTCTCTCTCTCTCCCTATCTATCTATCTACCTATCTATCTACACACACACACACACACACACACACACACACACACACACACCGACGTTGAATGATAACGAATATTTCACACTCCTATATTTTTATTGTCATATAAATCCTTGAAATCTCCCCGAGGAAATTTCACATGCCTCAATGTAATAACTTAATCCAAAATATATGTTATTCAACATTGCACTTTAGAGAACCTACTGTTTTTTTTATAAAATTTTTTTTATATACTTCTTTCCAGTTAACGAAAAAATAACATTAAGAGGTTTACTTGCGGGTTTGAACCTACAGACAACGTAATGCAGAAAAAAGACGTAAACTTTCAAGTCTTATAAAATTCTTTGCAGTTAATGAAAAAAAAATGTTTGAACCTGTAGACCACTTCATGAAAAAAACACGCTATCAACTTACACACAGTAAAATTTTCACAGCCCGTTGTTCTATCATTGTTGCTAAGTGACGACATGGAAAAAATGGCTTTATCGATGATAGATAAATTCGATTATCGGTAATTATCGGGGGTATTCTGAGACAAAACTTAACTAAGATCACTCCCAGACTTATGCACTAAAGTTCTTTAAATTTTAAAGAAAATCAATTCACCCGTTTCAGAATCTATAAGGAGCGAACTCACACAAACACACGCCGACAAAGTTGCATTGTAGAGAAAAGATACAGCATATATATATACACACATATATATATCACTAATTATTGTTTGGGCTCCTTGTCATCTCTCTTTTCTTTCCATTTACAGGGGGTAGCATGCTCTCGTTTCGTTGGAAGGATCCATGGCGCAATGGTTAAAGTATCTGGAAAATTTCAGTTGTAAAAGTGACATTTAAGTGACTTAAGGTTGAAAGTTCAATCCTCAGTGCGGGTGACGAAAAATACAACTACGAATTATTTATAACTCCTATGCAATTATGGCTTGCGGAACGAGTGCATGCTACCCCCCCCCGCGAATTAAAAGAAATCCGTTCGTAATTCCGTGTTGATTCCCGAGTTCAATAGAAAGATTCAATGCTTTCAATATTCTGCAAGATACACCTGAACATGTGTTGAATATTGTGTCGCCCGGACAGCTGCGGGTTGCTGTTTCTGGTTCTGCGATTCTTCAATTGTTATCGAAATAAAATATTTTAAGAAGAAGATTTTTAAAGTCGCAATAGAATATTACCGAGTTAAATGTTTAAGCAAGATAAATTACGGTTTGAAGTTTATAATAAGAGTTTGAAATTTTAGTTTCCATAAGCAATAATAATTTACATAAACACATGGTGACCTGGTTGGTGACGTCAAGGAATCAAAATAAAAGTGTTTGATTTTATACACGTAGTCAGTCAGAGAAAGCAGTGAGTTAGATACTCACGAAGTTAGATAACGGACAGGAGCTTTCGCCTGAGAGAGATTTGGTCTCTCAAAAGCTCACGGAAGCATTAGAGAAATATGAAGAAAACGCGAGCAGCACCAAAATGGAGAGCATCAGGAAATAATGTTGCATTAAAAATAATTGTATTGTTCTAAAAAATTATGTATGGGCACTTATTTTTTTAATTTGCTGTTTACTCCAGCATGATATCAATTTAATGAAGTTTGACATGTAAGCTCTCGATCAGGAAAATATCCCCCATAAGCTGCAATAGTTGTCCCATGAAAAATGCCAACAACTAAATTAACGGTGTATTTATTGTGTGAACCAGACTAAGCTAAATATTTATACTCAAACGAAACAGAAATATTTGAGAACATAAATGTAAAAACAGGGAATGCAAACGTATTTTTGTTCGGTAAACTAGTATAAATATTTTTTTAACAATGAATAGAATCTAAAAACAGAAATAATTGGGGGGGATTAGAAGAGTCATATAATGCGTTTTGTATTCCTCAAATTCATAAAGTAAAATATTACAGACATTCACAATGGTTGAATGATTGTCTGTAATGACAGCCCTAATAAATAATTCAGAATTTATCAGTTGAAATATACAATTTAGTATTTCCTGGGAATGCCACTCACCATCCATGTACTGTTACTTCAAGACACGCTTTAATTACTGATGGTACTGTTTTTAAACAAGTAATCATATATACTATTATTTCTTGATGAAGATTGTATTTTTCATTTGCACTAGCATACTCCCCACCAGGAAATTGTGTGTCTTTTATATGTATTTAATCTTCTATATAAAAGACAGATGTCTGTTAATATGAATGTATGCATGTGCGTTTGTATATCTCGCTAAAACTTTTGAAATCCAAATTGGATAACTAGGATTCTGGTACTGTCTTAAACGAAATGGACTCGGACAAGTAATATGTGAAATTAAGATTTTTTGTATTTTTTGTTTTGTACCGTGTATTATTTATTTGGCTTGAATCAACTAATTAGAGGGAATTGTTTTATAGGCGGTTAATTAAATTAAAACAAAAATTATATTTGTTATTTCGAATTTTTTTTACCGGCGATTGATTTATCTGAGGGATGAATTAAATATCAGTAACGTAAATCACAAATATATTTTTAAACTTAGCAGCGTAAAACTTTTTTTCTCACTCACATGCCCTATTTCAAATTCGTAGTAGTGGGCTGACATCAGTGAAATATTTTACAAATTAATATAAATTATTGCACAGTAAAAAACACTTAGCAAGTGTAGTCAAACGTAACTTCATTTTCTTTTTTATATGGCCCAGGCAACTCCAAGTACCCCTTCTAGTCAACTAATAAAACACAGTCCTTAGAAGAATTAAGAGTGATTTTACTGCTGTAATTGATCCTACACTGCCTTTTTGATATTTTCTTCTAAAGAAAAAAATGGTAACGGAAATTTCTCGAAAATTAGTTTGCCTTAATGGGTAGCGCAGTAGTAAGACATAACGTATTAGGTCTGCAGAAAATGGAAGACGGCCTTTTTGATTTATGATGTTGTTTCCTGTCTCGTTTAAAATAGAGTATGACTCTTTTCCACATCCTTTTTAATGTAGGTTTTTAGTATAGCATTATTTCCATATATAAACCATTAATAAGACATTAAGATTTCGGATAATACGAATACATTCTTTTTAATAGATCGAAATGTGTTTCAATGTCCAAAGGCTATTCTATAACTTAGAATAGAATCTTCATGTTTGTTTTTAATTCAAAACATGGTTCAGTCAATTGGGAAAAATCTGTAATAATATCAGTTAAAATAAAATCTTGTAATTCATCATTTTCGATCCGTCGTTGCTTTGGAGTTTTCTAACACCTGTGGAAATAGTTCTATTGCGTTAGATGCATTGTTGGTATTTGTTGTAAATTTCGATTCAATTATTTTCGTTTTCTTTTCAAGATATATTTATACTCAAAATGCTTGATACAGAGAAAATATTTTTCGAAAGGAAGCAATTCGAAAAGAAGTAATTTCGATGAACAAATGCGATCCAATTTTCGATAAGATCGGATTTTTCAAATAGAAGATAAAATGTGGAGAATTTTTCATAGTTCCTTTCATGTCAATTAGAACAGCTAAATGCCACACATTTATTAACCAGTTTTTGTTATACAAGCAATATATAATATGGGGTTTTAAAAAAACATCGCTTGCGCAATTGAAAACTATTCAAGCGAGATCACTATTGATTGCTAATTATTTATGTGTTTAGTTTGTAAAACAAATGTGTAAAAATTCATTTTAGTATTGAAAACATTTTAGAAATCAAAACAGGGTCTGATAAATTCTTCTTGAAATTTATAAATTACTAGTTGGCGGCCGGCGTTGCCCGATAATAAAATACGCTTAAATATATTTTTATTCGTATTTAGACGACACAGACTATTATTTATCTATTATTATATATAATATTGTACCCAATATATAGTAGTGATTTAAAAAGTAAATATATATATATATATATATATAGAGAGAGAGAGAGAGAGAGAGAGAGAGAGAGAGAGAGAGAGATTGGATGACATAAGCTTGAATCGAAACCAAAACATCTGGCGGCCCAGCCTTAGTCGTTATCGTTTCAGCTATCGTCACATAAATATGAAATACTTTTAAATGAACCAACTGTAACGTATAAATGTGTATTCGCGTATGTGTACGAGGAAAACATTTAATCAACTTATACCTGCCAAGTTCCAGTTTTTCTTTCAATTTTGACTCCTAACGGCTATTTTAACCAGCTTTAAACCCATAAATGTAACCATTTTACCCACCTCATGCCGCTCTGTGACCTTGTGTCTCGGAGGAAATGCACTTTGAGAAAACTGGAGACAAACAGACACACAGACATAGTGAGTGTTATAAAAAACAAAAAACAAAAACTAATTCTTAAAGTTATGCGCCTTTGAATTTGCTTTTATTTCCTAAGTGGTCAATCTCTTGATTGTTTTTAGGTTCAATTTCAATCAGCCTGTTACGAATCAGCATGTAATGTGACATATTTATGAACGGGGCGTGATAAACGTGTTGCTTAGTACTCAGATGTTTTATATACCACCTTTTTCTATTAGTTTTCTCATTTGTCCTTTTTAATGTAACACGCATATGGTTGAGTATAATCAAAGCTGTGGTTTTCCCTTTTAACTAGATGTAATTAAAACGGAGGACCACACAATAAATACGTCATAATTTCGGTGAAGCCGTTCATGCCATTAAGTATGACGTAGTCTTTACCCGTTCCTCGCCAGTGTCAATTTGCTCGGAAATCGAGAATAGCAGACTATCAGTATGCGAATGGTTTTTCTCAACTTTCAATGGCTTCGTTGAAAATTGAACCATATATGAAGTCTTCGAAATCAAAACGCGATAAATCCATTATGTTTTAATTGAGACATTAAACAATAAAAAGGGCATATGTTTGATATTTAACTATCAACTTGAGACTTCGTCTAATTGAAAACAACAATCAAAAAAGCAATTTATGGCTGTATCACATTATGCAAAACATGATTTGGGTGCGTCTAATAATTTCAAAATTTTTAAAATTGTGTTCATCACATTTTGCATTTGAACTCTTTATAAAAACATACGCTTAAATATTATATTTTAATTCATGCAAATTTCATAGTCATAATTAAAGAGCTAATTCATGCCGATTCGAATTCTAAGTCTTTTTGGTATACTATCAAGTCAGGAGAAAGTGTTTTAGAGCTTCTCCCCAGAGGAGGCAATAATGTTCAATATTTTGATTCATTTACATCTCAGGTAAAAGATTTGATCTGGACTCAGATACTTTCAAGAACAGTAGAATGAGCCAAACATGTTTTTACAGCGATCTGCTGCGAACACCCATCCGTCCTATATTAACAGATAGTTAAGTTGTAGAATCGTATATCGATGTTAACACAAAATTAGGCTTGAAATATAGTCATAGAGAGCTAATCTCTTACGTTCTAAATTCAGGTACACCTTAACTTTTTTTCAAATCCGGACTATTTCTGGAGCATTGACTGGTTATAGAACAACCTATGTTGACCCTTAATTTGAGAAACTTTTTGGGACTCCAAAATCCTTGTGCGAAGTATCCAGTGTTTATCATCTGGATTCGAGCCATGTTTCCAGCGTAGAATAGATAGAAAACAATAAAGGAACAATAAAATGTAGCATAGCTGGAACAAATCTTCGTCTCCTTAGAAATGTGGCCCGGCACGTAGTATAGAACTGTTCCTGTGCTTCTACGTCATATTAGTAGCTACAGTAAATTACTGTAGACTATTTTATCTCTTTCTTCAATAACAGCAACAGCTGAGAGTCGTTCTTATTTTAGCAGCATTGTTTATTTTAACAGTCCAGTTGAACCTCTCTCCTTTTTTCTTTGTTTTATAGAAGCCGTTAAATAGTTGTCATAGTAATATAACAGCATTTATTATCGCTATTGATCTTAATCATTTTTGATTTATTTCATATTGTATTAGCACACATTATTATTACTTACACAGCAAGTTATTCTAAAGTATTGTAATGATTTCCTATCATGTGTATGGCAAACGTGATGAGTCATAAATATGGTTCAATATGATGACGTTAGCAAAAACGGACTCATTTGTGGGAGGAAGAAAACAAATCGAAGTAACTTTTACTGCAATGAATAAATATACTTTGTTATTTTTATCCAGTGAGAATACAAATAATGCGTAGATTCACATTTTTTCACTAAGCTGAATTTGCTTATTAACATTACCACTCATTCCATTTCTCGTGGGTTCGATCCTCACTAATAACCTATGATTTCAACATTTTCTTAATGTTTAAACTACACGCTAAATAAATGCAAACCATTTTATCGCGGCGATAAACTAAGGTGGCGTCACTTTTACAGCTCAATACAAGGTCAGACTTATTGTGTCCGCCACAACAAACAGGTGTTTGTCTTTTTAAACTAAAACCCAGAAGAGAAAGTTCACTTTCTTGCATCCACATTTCACTCACTCTCGACTTCCTGTTTTAAGGTCACTTCTTTAGTCACGTTAACTTAATTTTCTAACCTTATCCTCAACGAAGAAATGCAATTTAAATGATACTTCTTCGATAAAGTTAAGTGCATTATATTTGCACTATATTTGCTGTAAAATCTTTATCGGAAACACGCTCTGCTTTTTCCTGTTATTAAACGTTTCCAAATGTAATATTGTCTTCGTGCCATTCTCTTTTTCAATTGTCCGACATTTTCTACCTATTCGCCAGTATTTCTTTAGAAAACAGCTGACAACACCAGTAAAATAAATAAATGCCATCGTTTCATTTGACATTTGAGAAAAGCACACACTCCTTTGAACTTCGAATAGATGATCGTTTTATTGAAAAGGTAACGTTTTTGATGGCATATTGGACACCTCCCTAACATTTAAGTTTGATATAACAGTATTATAGAATTGGATAAGGTGTTAATACAACGTGTCATTCTGATAGCATCCCCTCCAAGTGCACAATTATTTATGCAAGTCACACTTTTATAGTTACGAATCGGCCAAATAATCTATAATGTGTCACCATTTCTCTCTCATTCTATGCTAGTTTAATAATAAACCATCATTGGCGATAAGGTTATGGGCATAGAATAAAACTAAAAATCGAAAGAAGTGACAAAATGACGTGATTTGGTATTTTACTGTTGAAATAAAAATTGACTAAGTTAAATTTATATGTTTAAAGCACAATGCAACGCAGGTTTTTTAAAAGGATAAACTAGTATAAATGAAACAAATTTTCGTTTAATTACAAATGTTGACTCACACGTTGTCTATCTCTCTCTCTCTCTCTCTCTCTCTCTCTCTCTATCTCTCTCTCTCTCTCTTGCTGTATATGTGCTTTTTCGTCCTATCAAGTAGTTATAACAGTTTGTATAGTTTTCTATTTCTTTCCTTAATAACAATGCTGTCACTCTTAGCAGTACTCTTGCACCCTTATCACTCTTTCTTTCTTTTATAACAGAGGTTTTTTTATAGTTGTCGTCATAATGCAAACGAATTTTTTTAAAAAGCGGATTATATTCGTGATTATAGTGTTATATCTTTAAAGTAAACTGATTTTAAACAAATAAATGTTTATTTAAATCATAACCGCGTTATACTGACTTTTTAAACTTACAAATATCAATTTAAACAATGCTTACGTCGAGGTAAATATCACTAATTAAGTTTAATCAATTAACAAATAATAAATTAAACAGAAATTTTGATCAATATAACTTGGGGGCAACAAGTATCGCAAAATTTTATTTTTTTACTAACGAAGGCCTTTATTTTTAAAATTTTAAAGTTCAATCAAATTTTTAAATGTTATATTCCTTCTTTTTTTTGTGACAGTTGAAGAAAAAGAACTTACACTAAATTGTTAATGCTTCAAATCACAATTTGAAAGGTGTTGATTGAGGAAAACGTTTTGTTTTAATTACACCCAAAATAAAAAAATTGATAAATCAATCATTGTCAGATCAGATTGATTAAAAACAATTTGTTCAGGACTTAAAGTTCTGTAAGAAAATTTAAAATGACACACCTAATATTTTCGAAAAAATAAATTTCCATAATGAGTTTAGAAATACAAATAAATTAAGCCGATTACCAAATTATGTTTAATTTAATTTGAAAGTTAAAACAACGTATCTAAAATATACACCTACCTGTAAAAATACAAATTATGTTTTTGCCCCAGAAAATTATGGGGATAAAATGATGTAAACTTGCTAGGCGTTTTAGATAAGTAAATTAGAAACACTTGAACTTTACTTCAAATTATTATTCTTTAGAAGGGTTCGAATTGGAAAGAATACTTCTTGGTAGAATTTTATCAGTTTCAATCTCTTTATCAGAGTGTCTGTTTTTGCTCTCAGACTAACTGACTGTGTTTTGTCAAGGCCCCAAGCGCCATTTTTTAGACGAGTTCTTTAATTGACAAACCAATCACAAAACATGTCATATTTTCTGCTATCCTACGATTAATCAGTCAGTTAAAACCATAGTTTCACACAGGAAGATGGATACTGTAGCTAAGCCATAATATTTCAGCCTTATAAATAGAAGAATTGGACAAATATTTATTGACATGTACTTTTTATTTACAGGTCCTTTTTTTTAAAACAGGTTCTTTTTTATTAAAATGTACTTTTTTATTGACATGTACTTTTTTATTGACACGTACTTTTTTATTGACATGTGCTTTTTATTTAGATGTACTTTTTATAACATGTACTTTTTATTGACATGTACTTTTATTAACATGTACTTTTTTATTAACAGGTACTTTTGTACTAACATGTACTTTTTATTGAGATGTACTTTTTATTTACATTTACTTTTTTATTAACATGAATTTTTTGTTATAATGTACTTTTTATTAACAGGTACTTTTTTAGTGACATGTACTTTTTATTAACATGTACTTTTTTATTATAATGTACTAATTTATTAATATGTACTTTTTATTAACATGTACTTTTTTATTATAATGTACTAATTTATTAATATGTACTTTTTATTAACATGTACTTGTTATTAGCATATCCTTTTTTATTAACATGTACTTTTGCATTAACATGTACTTTTTGTTTGCATATATTTTTATTGATATGTATTGTATTATTTACATATACTTTTTTATTAACATGTACTTTTTTTATTAACGTGTACTTTTATTAGCTTGTCCTTCCTTTTTAACATGTACTTTTTTATTAACATGCACTTTTTATTGACATGTACTTTTATTAACATGTACATTTTATTAATTTGTACTATTTATTGACATGTACTTTTTATTGAAATGTATTTTTATTATGATGTACTTTTTTATTGACATGTACTTTTTTATTGACGTGTACTTTTTTATTAACATGTACTTTTTTATTAACATGTACTTTTTTATCAACATGTACTTTTTTATCAACATGTACTTTTTATTAACATGTACTTTTTTATCAACATGTACTTTTTATTAACATGTACTTTTTATTAACATGTACTTTTTTATTGACATGTACTTTTTTATCAACATGTACTTTTTATTAGCAAATATTTTTTATTAACATGTACCTTTTTTATTAATATGTACTTTTTTCTTAACATGTACTTTTTTATTAACATGTACTTTTTTATTAACATGTCCTTTTTTATTCACATGTACTATTTCATTAACATGTACTTTTTGTTTACATGTATTTTTATTGACATGTACTTTTTTATTAACTTGTACTTTTATTTGCTTGTCTTTCGTTTTTAGCATGTACTTTTGTATTAACATGTACTTTTTATTGAGATGTACTTTTTATTGACATGTACTTTTTATTAACATGTACCTTTTTATTAACATGTACGTTGTAATAACATGTTGTTTTTATGAACATGTACCTGTTTATTAACATGTACTATTTTATTGGCATGTACTTTTTGTTAACATGTAGTTTTTGTATTCATGTACTGTTTTATTAACATGTAGTTTTTGTATTCATGTACTGTTTTATTAACATGTTATATTTCTTAACATGTACTTTTTGTTTACATGTATGTTTTATTTGCATGCAATTTTTTATTAACACGTACTTTTTTATTAACATTTACTTTTTATTAACATTTACTTTTTATTAACATTTACTTTTTTATTAACATTTACTTTTTTATTAATTTATACTTTTTAATTAACATTTACTTTTTTATTAATTTATACTTTTTTATTAACATTTACTTTTTATTAACATGTACTTTTTTATTAACATTTACTTTTTTATTAATTTATACTTTTTTATTAACATGTACTTTTTTATTAACATGTACTTTTTATTAACATGTACTTTTTATTAACATTTACTTTTTTATTAACATTTACTTTTTTATTAACATGTACTTTTTTATTAACATTTACTTTTTTATTAACATTTACTTTTTTATTAACATTTACTTTTTTATTAATTTATACTTTTTTATTAACATGTACTTTTTATTAACATTTACTTTTTTATTAACATTTACTTTTTTATTAATTTATACTTTTTATTTGCATGTACTTTTTATTAACATTTACTTTTTTTTAGTAAAATTTACTTTTTTCTTAATATATACTTTTTGTTTACATGTGCTTTTGTATTAACGTGTACCTCTTTATAAGCATCTACTTTTTTGTACAATTTTATTAACATATACTTTTTTATTAACATGTATTTTTTATTAATATGTATTTTTATTAACATGTACTGTTTTATTAACATGTTCTTTTTTGTTAAAATGTATAAACTATGCTGATTTTCAAAATTTTTGCAATTTCTGAATGTTTTAATATCCTTAATTTGTAAGTGTGCCTTATTTAAAAAGAATTGACTTAATTTATGTAGGTTGATTTCAGTATCTGTATGTTGTTTCATCAGTTTATGGTATTTTGGTGTGTTTTATCTTTCAACATAAAAAACATGTCGGCTACAATATCAATTCGTATAGCTGACATTATACTAATACAATTGTGCTTTATCTGCAATTTTAAGAAATTTTGTAAATTTAGACATAATCTATTGAAAGTTGTGACGTAATTTTATTTACAAACGTACACGTCATATCTTTTATAGTAGGAGTATTGTATGTTTTTGTACCCATAGAACAGGTGCCGTTTCAGTTCCACTTGTTAAAAAGTGTAAAATGTGATAGCTGGTAGCGCCACATATAGCTTCTCTATATCTCATTCCCTATCTCAGATGGTTACATTTCCGACACGTTTCCCAGACCAGCACGATCAACATGCCTCACTTCTAGATCTCTTTCTGACAACAGTTCCCAATGACTGTACAACAAATGCCCATAGCCCACTCGGGAATGCTGATCACGCTGTGATAATGGTAGAAATCAGCCTAAATTCTCGCCCTAAAACTGAAGACCCACTACTCAAAACAACGAGGTATTACAAAAAGGCTGATTGGGAAGCCATCAGGGAGCTCATCAGAGATGCCCCATGGCAAAATATCTTTACTCTTCCAGCGGAACAGTGTGCAAATGAGACAACTGAATGGTTCAAAACTGCTATTGAAGCACATGTTCCCGCACGGAAATACTATAGCAAGCCCCACTTCCCCCAATGGTTTACTTCTGCTTGTGCAGCTGCCATTTGTCAAAGGCAGCATGCGTTCCGCAGATTCAATCGACATAAGTCCAGCTCAAATAAACAGAAGTTTATAGAAGCTAGAAATAATTGTAAGAGAGTGATAGACACAGCTAAGTCAGATTACTCTGAAACCACCAGAAAGCGCATCGAAGCGCAGAAATTAGGAACCCGGGATTTTTGGAAAATCTACAACAGCGTAGTTAATAATGGACAGTCAATTATTCCCCCACTAACAAACAATCATGAGGTTGCTTGCACGGCAACTGACAAGGGTAATCTGCTTGCCAGTCGGTTTGCCTCAAACTCCACACTGAACTCGGTACACCACTCACTCCCTGATTTTCCTCTGCGAACAGACGCCACACTTGACGACTTGAAAATCACCCCTTCTCAGGTACATGCTATTATAAAAAACCTAGACACCTCTAAAGCATGTGGACCAGATCTCATCCCGGCTGTGCTATTAAAAAAATGCTCTGCCGAGGTTGCTCCAGTTCTGTCCAAACTTTACAATAAATGCCTTAACGAATCTTGTTTTCCCGACTGCTGGAAAACCGCCTCTGTGGTACCAGTCTTCAAGAATTCTGGTGAAAGAACTGACCCACTAAATTATCGCCCCATTAGCCTCCTCCCGCTTTTCGCCAAAACATTTGAGTCCTTAGTTAATAAAGCCCTAGTCCAGCACCTAACAGCTGCTAAAGTCTTGACTGACAAACAATATGGATTCAGGCAAGCCCGTTCAACAGCAGATATCTTAACTGTAGTTTCTGAACGTATATACCGTTCATTGGATAAAACAGGGGAGGGTAGAGCGGTGGCCCTTGATATATCTAAGGCTTTTGACAGGGTATGGCACGATGGTCTTCTAAGGAAAATTAGATCATATGGAATCACTGGAAGAATTCATAACGTAATTAAATCCTTCTTAAGTAATAGAAAAATCAAAGTTGTCCTCGACGGACGTACATCCAAACAATATGACATAAATGCGGGAGTACCTCAGGGGTCTATCCTTGGACCTCTATTGTTCCTGATATTCATAAACGACCTCCCTGATAATATTGTTTCGGAGATGGGTATATTTGCCGATGACACCACTCTCTATAACAGATATGAGGGGAAAACAAATGAACACATATCCAAGAAAATGGCAGAAACACTAGAGGATGACCTCCAATCCGTAGTGGAATGGGGACAAAAATGGTTGGTCTCATTCAATGCTGCTAAGACTAAGCTTGTTTCCTTCAATAACTACAAGAAACCTTCTCTACCACCAATAGCAATGGCCAAGAACACATTGCCTGAAAGTACTTCTTTTAAACTCCTCTGCCTAACGTTTACAGGGAATATGAACTGGAATAGATACATTGAGAGCATTGCAAAGGCTGCTGCAAGGAAGGTTGGCTCCCTCTACCGTGCTAGAAAACTACTTACGCCTGCCAGTATCCTATACCTCTATAAGGCAACCATTCGCCCATGTATGGAGTACTGTTGTCACATCTGGGCTGGTGCATCTGCTGCTTGTCTCTCGCTCCTGGACAGGGTTCAAAAAAGAGTCGCAAACCTGATAGGTCCTGAACTGTCATCTGGGCTTCAACCTCTGTCCCATCGACGAGATGTTGCATCCCTCTGCCTGTTCTACAAATACTTTAATGGTGAATGCTCTGACGAACTTCAAACACTTGTACCTCCTCGACGTAACTACCCCCGACAAACCCGACAAGCTACTAAGTCTCATCCCTTTACAGTGGAGATCCCTAGGTGCAAGAAAGCCTTTTACTCCAATAGTTTCTTCCCCAGAACTGCGGGTCTTTGGAACTCCCTTCCGGGATTCTGCTTTCCCAACTGCAATGATATGCAGAAGTTCAAGTGTAATGTTAACAAACATCTTTCTACTCTTCTCCCTTCATAATGACCCCGCTAATTAATTCCCTAATAGTAGCCCCCTGCTTCAAAGTGGCACTGTGCCTTGTTTGGGGTGAAAATTGAATAAAGAAAAAGAAAAAAGAAAGCATTATATAACCATTTGTAACATTGGATTGAAGTCGACTCAATCTTAATCGATTGCTCTTTATTTTATCGTAAACAAAAAACTGTTGCTTCTCTTTCGTTGACACAAGTAGTGGTTGTCTTTTTCTTACAATCAATAAAACACCAACAACAGATTGCTCAATGTGACTTTTTAATGACTTATTTTCTTACTGCACTCTAAAGTAACATATTATGTAAGCTTGTTATCGCTCTTTTTTTTACATAGGCATCGCCACTTATCAAGGCCCAGAGACCACTTGAGGATAAGGGTTAAAGAGTGTACAGTAGTCAATTGGAAAATATAGTAATCGTTAGTAATGGAAATTTGGTAAATTAACTTAAGTGGAACGGCTCATCAATAATTTGTTTACGTTGGACTTGAAGGCAATCAGATTGTAGTCGGCTGGAAAGACGGAAAACGGAAGACAGTTCCACATGCGTGTAGTTCTAAGAAGCTTTTTTCATGGAATCTACGTTTAGGTTTAGGCACATATAAAGAGTGGGGGAATTATTGATAGTATTTTCAGCTAGACGAGTGTTTCTTCTGAAAGTTTGGCGACAGGGAACCGTAGATTGAAGCTCAGTCGAGCATTTGCTATGAAAATAACGATACATCAGAGACAAACTCGCAACATCTCTTCTGTGAGATAGCGGTTTCAGGGAAGAGAAAAAGACATCCACTACGAGGCTACGAAGTCTATTTTGAACTCTATCAAGGCAGGACAAGTCATTTCTAGCAGCTCCTGTCCAGATGTTGCAACAGTACTTCATACTTGAAGTACCTGGCTCTTATATAGATAGAGAATTACATCAGCAGTGAGATATCTACTGGATTGATAGAAGTATCCCACCATTTTTCCATCAGCCTTGGAAACAGATTTAGTGTACGTGTTCCATTTCAGATCAGGAGTAAAAGTCAAGTCCAGAAGCTTGTCAAAACATGGAGACTCCCCAAGACGAGAGCCATTCATTTCAGTTGATGTCATATGGGGATCAGAGCGTTGATGATGTAAAAGTATAAAAGCTTGGTTTTAGATGCATTTAAAGTAACCAGCCACTCCTTTCCCCATTGTATCACCTGCTCAAGATCAGAGGAGAGAGAATCAGAGAGAATTAAGTCGTTTACGGTTTTAGATGTACTTCCATAGATGGTAATGTCATCAGCATAAATGTCTACGAATCATGTAAGGATGTGATTGTGAAGATCATTAATATAGATCAGGAAGAGAGTTGGGTCCATGATGGACCTCTTAGGAATTCCAGGATTAATACTCTGAGCTTCTAATTTCTGTCCATCAACCACTACTATTATGAACCTATCAGAGAGAAATTATTTAATAATTGAGAAAATATTTCCAGCTATACTATAGCTGGAGATTTTGTGAAGTAAACCTTTATGCTATACCCTATCAAAAGCCTTCGATATGTTAAGAGCAATTTTCTAGGGAGCCTCCGTCGAGAGATTCGCTAATCTTATGAGATGTAACCGTTAGCACATCTGTTGTAAATCTAGAAGAAAGTAAACTATACTGCATGTCACTAAGAAGATTATTTTTGCTGAGATGCTTAATTACTTCTCTATTTAACACAGATTCCAGAAACTTACTCATGACGCACAGGAGACTTATTGGCCTGTACTGAAAGGGAGAGGAGCGATCACCTGAATTCTTCAATACAGGACATACTGATGAAATTTTCCAGGATGACGGGAAGCAATTCTCCTTAAGACGACGTTTAAACAGTTTTGTAAGTATGGGCGCTAGTTCTGGTTGAAGTTTTTTAGTACTGTAATTGCAATACCGTCAGGGCTGGTTGCTTTACGTGAATCAATGTTTTTGATTAGCTTGGCAACATCACGCACATATATTTGTATGTCGCATAGCGTGTTTTATGATACAGGGGGAAATATTGGGGGTTGGCGGCCTTGGTCATAAAGGGTAGAATACGCTGCAAAGTTCTTGGCAAATAAAGGATAATTATATAGACAGACAGACAGATAGTATATAGATCGATAAATAGATGAGTAGCTATATAAACAGATAAGTAGATATATACATAGATAATTAGATAAACAGATAGACAAACAGATAAACAGACAATTCACTGCTTCTGCCCTTTATTATCTAACACAGTTCCAATTTCTAAAAAGAGAAGATACTCATTATTGCCGTTCTATCTATACATTTAATTAGATGTTTAATAGTTCAACAAATTTCTAACTGTTCTGAATTTTTTTAGATGATTAGATCAGGGCTTTATGTTTGTATGACTTGTTTTGATCGGACTATTGTTCTCATTTTGAGCGTTATTTGTATAACTTTTCAGCCATGTAGCCTTCGACCTTCATCAGGCATGTTGGTCGCCATCTTGGAAAAATAAAACAAATTTCCAACTATATGTGCAAACAATGAACGAACTTCCTGATCCTTACATTATTATCAGCCACAAATGTGAACTGAAGCATGACAAAAATAACCAAGACGGGTGTCAGCCAGTCACCTGTTCTTTTCTCTACTCTCTTAATAAATTGCAACGACGTAATGTGCGGTGTTATCATTCATTTGCTTTTAGCAAATGAGTCTTTTACAACTTCAGATCTGTTTAGATAACATAGGATCTGACTGCCTCTTGGCTCCCGAAAAAAAAAACGAGCGTGTTCTAAAAGCACGAACATCAGCTCCCGCACCGTTAAAACCTGTTCACTATCCACCCCCACTCAGCAATACACCCCACGCTTAACATTGTACAGGTTTCATTGTTTTTTACTTTTTTCTCTCTTTATTACTAAGTCGGTAAAAAATACAGACATGTCAGGTTGCGATGACAGGTCGAAACACAGTTTTAACAGCTGTGGGGAATTGCATTGAAAAGGGAAAGAGTCAAGAGGCAAAGTGGAGAAAGAAAGAATGGCTGGAGTAGAGACCAATGGATGTTATAAAATTAGTAAGAGAAAAAAATATGGAATAAAAACAATAATAGGATTTCTTAAACGAGAAAAGAGAACGTAAAATTAAGAGAGGTTTCTAAAAGTAAAAATAAAAACTGAATAATTATTACTGATGTATAAGAGACAGAGAAATAGGGAAAATATGAACAAAGATCACGGGGAAATGTAAAAAACCAAGCGAATCAAGAAAGAGAAAATAAATTGATGTTCGAAAAGAAAATTATCACAGAGAAAATCGAAACACGAATTATCGGAATGAAATCATAGAGTATATTTATTTTACGACAAAGCAAGTTTTTTCTTAATGAATATCGAAGCAAAAAAAAATCAATCAATGAATTTTATTAGCAAAATGATAGCAAAGTGCAACAAGCCATGTAAAAAGACAAAAGATATTATATGTATATACTATCTTAATGATTGTTCAAGGCTACTTTAAACCTGGATATCGTATTCATCGTCATGAATTGTTCTGGCAAGCTGTTCCAACAGACGGAGAATGCCGCTGTTCTTCTCCATAGACAAACGTGACGATGGTACATCTTTTAAAACTTGGTGTGTCAATTTCTAATGTTTTTTTTTGTTTTGTTTTTTTACTTGAGTGTTACCACTTATCAAGACCCGAAGGTCACTCGGGCATAAAGGCTAATGAATTTAAGGTGGTAGTTTAGTATCTACTAGTGGTTTAAATTGAGTAGAATTTGATTTTTATGAGGACGGTTTAACAAGAACTTGTTTACATTTAGATCGTATTCAACCGGGAAGCAGACCAGCGGAACAGTGTTCCACAAAGGGGAAGTTCTGGGAAAAAAGCTTTCTTCATAGAATCTGCGTTAATATTTAGACACAGATGAAGAGTGATGAAATTATATTATTGTATATTGTATTTGTAGCTAGTCGAGTGTTTTTCTGTGGAAGTTTTGGAAGGGAGTATCATAGATTGGAATTCAGTCGAGCACTTGCCATGAAAATTGCGATAGAGCAGAGACAGGCTCGCGATGTATCTCCTATGAGAAAGAGGTTGCAGAGAAAAGAAGTTATCACCTACTAGGTTTCGAAGCCGATTTTGAACTCTACGAATCATAAAGTGCATATTAAAGAAGCACTTGCTCATCGCTTCACAGTGCCCAAACTGTTAATTTCTTTACAAACAAACGGACAGTGAGGTTCGCTTAATAATCAAACGAAGCATCGAGTGAAAGTACATTTGCAACAGTGCTAAACCCAAATAGCTTTAATAGTCATTCACATACAGTACTGTACAAATATATAAGTATGTATACATATATATGTGTGCATGTATATATATTTATATATATATATATATATTCATAATATATATTCAGATATATATATATTCAAATATGTTTGTTGAGCACTCTAAGTTGAAGTTAAAAGTCAGGAACTTAAGCTTAAATGCGCAGATCATGATGTCATAATCAATCGATCACTATCACCGTTTTACCATTAAATAATAAGTGTTTAAGCTTCAACTGTATTTCTCGCGGTATACAGTGGTTATTTGGATGTGTTCCTTGCTAATGGAGTCAGAGATGGCTTCCTTGCTTGGTTCGAATTTTACTTGTGGAAATTAAACCAACTTTTTTTGGATTTTGGATTTTTGGATTTTACCGTTATTGGATATTTTACCGTTCACCAGATTGTCCATTCACGCGAAATCACATTTTCGTCACTCTATTCCCTCTGCTTCACTATTTATTACCAAGTAAGATCTATGACTTACTTGTAGTTTCATTAAATACTTTTGCAAGCAAAATCCGATCCCGCATTTTGCTAAATCTCACCCTCTGATGAGAAGGAAAGTATTTCTTCGAAACTCCGCGAATTAAGAACTATCCACTTATTTTGTGCCTCCTTTTTAAAATTAAATATGTTTTTAACTCTTTTTCAAAGTGTTTTAACATGTTTTATTAACTAATTGTTCTCATATATATATATATATATATATATATATATATATATATATATATATGGCTGTGTGTTTATGTGCGTAAATATATGTATACTATAGCGTGCTGATTTATAAAATATAAAATGCTTCTATATAATCATTATTTCAAATAATGACGTCAATACACATAAAATATGAATGTATAACTGTACGTATATCTGTGTGCGTGTATATTTCTACTTATATATAAACGGCATTTTGTCTGGGCGTATGATTTTATGCGAATGAGTCCGAGTTTGTTACCTAATGACTAGAATAGCTGTGCCGATTTTTTGGAAATTTCACACATCTGTACTTTATGTATCTGAGGGTGTTCTTAGATAGGTTTCGAATCAGAATGCCTCCGATATGTATCAAAAATCAATAATCGAAAGAAATTCAATTAAAGAATCAATAGTCTCATTTTGAGTAAAGTTAATATCCTCATATAGCCTAACATCACAAGTGCATTTGAGAAGTTTTATCACCGCCAAGCAGAAGGGTCTGCCGTATAAAATCAACAGTAGATTTTTTGATAAGACAATGGCACATTTGAAAAGAACGTTTTTGTTTAAAGCACAATTGAACCATTATAAACTTTAATTAAAGTCATTATATATGATTAATTTTATAAAATCACCATTAGCTTATTTACAGTGCAATGTAAACTATAGTTTATTGTCGACTAAGTCATTGTAGGGAGGTATGTAAAATTTATTTCCTGAGCATCGCAATGGTCCCAGATTAGACCAGGCAATGAATTAATTTGATGTAAAATTCGATTTCGATGGCAATGAAAGTATTAGAAATGTAGCACATTCTTTGATCCTTATTTGATCACGGCAATACAACGTCGAGTCTCCCTCCTAATATATATATATATATATATATATATATATATATATATATATATATATATATATATATATGAATATATATATGAATATTTATGTGTTTTTGTATATACATATTATTTATGTACATACATATATACGCTTATCTATTTTATTCAAATATATATATATATATATAATTAGCTTATCTATTTTATTCAAATATATATATATATATATATATATATATATATATATATATATATATAATTAGCTTTTGTGGGGACAGAAATCCAACAGAGTGCTCAATTATAAGAAAAATCCGAAAATAAGAGCGTATCTATGTACTGTAAACAAATATATATATATATATATATATATATATATAACAGAACATATATATATGCAGATATATGCATGTATATATATATATATAACATTATATGTGTGTATGTTTACATGCATTTATCTCTTTTTAAGCTAGAACTCTTTGCTAAATACCTCCGCGTTCAGAGTTCATCCGATAGTGAAGCCGACGGGACTCGAATGTCAGTGTTGTCATCATTATCAAAAGAATAAACCGCGGCCGTTCCGATCGTTTATCGGACATTTCAAGATGGCGGCCGAGCAGGCAAATATGATGCAGAATTCAGAAGAAGAAGATGAAGAAGATGAAGATGAAGGAGAAGAGGAAGGAATTACGTTTCAGGAAGAGGGGCAAAATAACATAAAAGGAATGGCGGCACGGTGGTACCATTTACAGCGCCGGTAGGCCCATTTGGGTCCGCACACGACATACAAAACGAAACCAAAATTAGAATCTATATAAGCTATTGAATTTATTTGTCAATGCAAGTACAAGACTGATGAAGAAGAAAGAATGGATGAAGGAATAGGCTGTATTCCTATTGGCTTTTTGATGTCTATCAATACACGACCAAATCATGACTGCAGGTAGTCAATTAAATGTGGCGCTCTGGTGCCTTAGAATGTGTTGGTGCTGTCTGAAATAAACGATGGGCTTTTCCTTTTTTCTTCTTGTTTTCTTTTTTTCCAATTACTATCGGGATTCAAAGCATGATAATTTCTCAGGCAGGGAAAACATGCGTATATACAGACAGACAGATAGATAGATAGATAGATAGATAGATAGATAGATAGATAGATAGATAGATAGATAGAGATTTTATATTCAGTCTTTGTACAGAAGTACAATATCAGGGACTTGCTAGAGACACTCTGTGCTGGCCTTGCTTCCTGACTAGGATAATGAAGATTGTCTACCCATTACCGATTTCTTTGTCTCTCAAGCTGAGCTAATGGGCTTTTTTGCATGCCACAGATGTTCACTTGACTAGTCTGTGCCGTTATTGTAAAGTTGTTACATATTGTATTTTCTGATAATATTCTATTCTGCATTCTCTTTGGAGTTTTTAAATTATTTTTCTAGGGCAAAATATGTACTTAAATACTTAAATACCCGTATCTGTTTCTTTATGGCATAATATCCGGTACCCAGAACTGACATGGAAAAATAAATAAATAAATAGATGAATTTAAAAAAAATGATTAAAATTTCCTTCAAGAGAGATCCTCCTGCTGAGGCGCTTACGTACTGACCTGATGTTGAAATTCATTCGACCTCATACCTAGCTGGCCATATTGCTAAACGCAACATGAAGTCGAAACATTTGCGAAAGACAAGCCTTTCTTATTTTCCCAAACTCCTTACTTTATTATCAAGTGTTGTAAGGTTGTTACTTATTTAACTTAAATTTTTATTTCTTGTCGTAATTTATCGATGACATATTTTTCACTCTTTTTGGAGCTTTAAAATTATCATTGTTCGTTTACTAAACGTATTTTTAAATACAAGGCCTATATTTATCGTATTTATATGGTTCTTAATATCTGGTACTAAAATCACTCACCCAAAATAACTAAAAAAATAAATTCTTTTCTAAATGTAGAGTTGTAAGGGCTAGTTACTTTGCCCCCAAGACACTGACTGTGTCTGTTTTGCATTATTCACAGGATTTAAGTCCTTATACGCTTTGAATCTTACCCTAATTCGTGTGTATTACAATGTATATTAATACTGTATTCTTGTAACCGTAGTTCAATTCCAAGTTTATTAAAACTAATTGCTCTGCTCCACATGTTGCTATGCAATCACATACCTCGTACTTTGTTATCTTCTAGTGTTTTGTTACTTTTAAAAGCAGAAGAACTTTAAAAGTCAATACTTAATATCTATCATTTATATTACCATCTATATTAGGTAGATATGCATTAACTATAATTTATTCTTATACTTCATATTACGTCTACGTTGAACAGATACTTACTGGCCATTATTTATATTTATACTAAAAATTATCTATATTAAGTAGACACTCTTTATTTAATTATTTCCCTTATGTATGCTAAACTAGTGGTGGTTGGTTTTTGCATGAAAACCAAACTTTGAAATTCTAAGTTCATTTTGAATCAACATTTTTATACTACTTTTATTCTTATCTATTTATTAATTTATAAACTATATTTTATTCCTAATTTTAATCTAAATAATGGATTCTAACCTTACATTTATACTTACTCCCTCCTTTTTATTTATAACGAGTACCAAATCTTTGAATCTTATCTTAATCTTTTTTGTTGAGGAGAGTAACTTTAGAGCAGATACTAATTATCTTTAGTACTAACCTAACTAATCCTAATTAGGTTTAAGGGGGCATAGAAATACATGGCTTTGAACGCAGGCGCGGAGCCACACCTCTCGATACTGATAGACCCGTAGATCTCGTCAGGTGTTCCATCTAAATTTTTTTAAAACTCTGATGTTAAACCTGTCCCATTAAACTCATATGTCTTGGCATCAAATAAACAGAGAAGGGGGGGGCTTCCCTCGTTCTGATTTACAGAATTTCTAGAGTTGGTGTATCAATTAAATTACCAGCTTGCATGCCTAAATTGTTTAAGCAGTGCATAAGCACAACCTGTCGCCTGGCTTCAGTACCTTTTCTTTTTTTACAAAGGAGACACCTCTTATTAAGACCCGTAAGCCACTCGAGGATACGGGTGAATGAGTGTACAGTAGTCAATGAGATAATATCATAGTAATCGTTAGTAGTGGGAATTTGATAAACTGGATTAGTTAAGGGGACAGTTCAACAAGTATTTGCTTACGCTGGACTTAAAGACGACCATATTGTAGTCAGCTGGAAAGCAGGGAAATAGAAGAGTCCCACAGCCGTGCAGTTCCGTGAAAGAAGCTTTGTTCATGGAATTTACGTTTAGGTTTAGGCCCAGATAAAGAGTGGGGGGAAATTATCGATAGTGGTTTCAGCTAGACGAATGTTTTGGTGAAAGTCAGCAAAGTAGGGCCATAGATTGGAGCTGAGACGATGAAAATAACGATAAAGCAGAGACATGCTCACAACGTCTCTCCTGTGGAAAAGAAGTTGTAGGGAAGAGAAAAGGACATCCCTCACTAGGCTACGAAGTCTATTTTGAACTCTGTCATGGCAGAATGCTTTTTGAACAGCTTCTGCAAATATGTGGCAACAGTGCTCCATCCTTGAACGTACCTGGCTTTTATATAGGTAGAGAATTGCATTCGTAGTGAGATATCTAATGGAGCGGTAGAAGGATCCCACCATTTTTCCAGTGAGCTTGGAAACAGATTTGATGTACGTGTTCCATTTCAGATCAGATGTAAAGGTCAAGGCCAGAAGCTTGTCAAAACATAAAGCCTCCCCAAGACAAGAGCTATTAACTTCAGTTGATACCATATGGGATCAGGGCGTTGATAGTGTAAAGCAAGAAGCTTCGTTTTAAATGCATTAAAAGTAACCAGCCACCTCTTTCTCTATTGTACCACATTATCAAGATCAGAGTAGAGAGAATCAGAAAGCACTTTATCATTTACAGCCTTTGAAGTGTTGTCATAGATGGTAGTGTCGTCACCATAAATATCTACGAATAATCTTAGAATGTGATTTAGAAGATCATTGATGTAGATCAGGAAGAGTTGGGTCCATGATGGACCCCCGATGGATTCCAGGATTAATACCCTGAGCTTCTGATTTCTGTCCATCAACCACTACTCTTATGAACCTATCAGAGAGAAATTATTTAATAATTGAGAAGACATTTCCAGCTATACCATAGCTGGAGATCTTGTGAAGTAAACCTTTATTCCATTCCCTATCAAATGTCTTCGATATGTCAAGTGCAATTACCCTAGAAAAGGGAGCCTCCGTCGACAGATTCGATAATCCGATGAGATATAACCGTTAGCATATCTGTTGTAGATCTAGCAGAACGGAAACCATACTGCATGTCACTAGGAAGAGATGGTTGACTGCTGAGATTGTTGACTGCTTCTCTATTTAACACAGCAATTCCAGCAATTTACTCATAACGCTTAGGAGACTTATTGGTCTGTACTGGGAGGAAGATGACCGATCACCTGAATTCTTAAATACAGATGAGGTTTTCCATGGTGTTGGGAAGCAATTCCCCTTAAGACAACGATTAAACAGCTTGGTAAACATGGGAACTAGTTCTGTTTGTAACTTTTCCAGTGCTATAATTGGAATGCTGGCAGGGTCAATTGTTTTACTGGAATCGAGGTTTTTGATTAGCTTGGCAACATCACGTACAGATATTTGTATGTAGCATAGTGTGTTTTCTGATACAGGAGGAAATGAAGGGGTTGACAGCTTGGTCGCATAGGGTAGAATTAGCTGCAAAGTTTTTGACAAGGAATCTGGCCTTGTGTGATGCTGACAAGATTACCTCAGGTACATTGATGATAGTTGGGATAGAGCATACGCTTCTGTTCAGGATCCTGTTTGTTATTAGTCAAAACTGGTGGAAACCAAACCGCTGCTCAGCCAGTTTGGACTTGATGGACTGAGCATATCACTCTTTCGCGTTCTTCATTTCTCTTTTACAGTGGTTGCTGGCAGTCCTGAAAGCGGTTTTAGTCTCAGTACATCTATTACGTTGGATACAATAGAAAAAGTGATTTCTATGCGCAATGGCAGCAGCACATTCTGAAGAGAACCACGGTTGGCTGTTAGGTTTTTGCTGGAATTTTTTTAGATAGTATGAAGCGGTCTATACCTACAATTAACCATTCCGTCATGTCTGATAATATAGAAGACATTCTTTTTAAACATGAAACACAGAGGCATATCTAATATAAATGTACGGAAGCTATCCCAGTCAGCCATAGAGTATCGATATACTGTACGATATAGGGGTACGTCTGGGAACTTTTTACCTTTCCTTCTTATTTTAACTGATACAACAGAGTGGTCGGAAGATCTCAGTGGAGACTGAATGAAAGATGAACATAGCTCAGGGCAAGTTGTGAGAAAAAGGTCTAGGAGACTTACATACTGGCGTGGTCAATTTTCTCAGACATGTTATTATATATAGGAACTCCGCCGTTCTGGGGACGATCGATAGCAAATATAAACGCTATCGTGCGAGCAAGTGCAACCTGGAAGAACATATAGGGTAATTTAGGGTCTTCCCTTGAGACCACATGGAAAGCCATCTTTAATGTAGGCACATATCCCATGCCCATGGCGATCTTGGGGGTCAGAATTCGATGTTAAGTTAGAGTATCCTTTAATTACGAACTCATCTAGGGAAATAGTCGGTTCAAGGCCAGTTTCGCTTAGGAAGAATAAGTCTGGTTGGGTGTCCTGTAATTGGATTTAAGCCTCTAGAAGGTTGGAACGTAGACTCTTGATGTTGGAGAAGACATGGTAGTGGGACTCTCGTTGGAAGTTGGAGTTTTGAGTTTAATCGTGTATTTTTTCTGTTGATTTTCATGGTGGATTTTTGGGATTTGTAGAACAAGTCGATAGACTTTGTTAGAGCAGGGCAGAGAGGGAAATTAAGAGAGAAAAAGCGAGAAATATTGTTGTAGCATACCTTGTAGCTTTACCTTAGTAAAGCTGTAATAATTACCCACTAAGATGGCATTCACCAAATGGCAATACAGCAGCCCCAGTACTTTGCACCTGCTGATAGGACAGTCTCATTAGTGGTTATCTAAGGTTTGGGTCCCTGACTATCAGGCGGATAACGTCATCCCAGATAAAACGTTTACCTCCAGCACCCTTATTAGTGACATGGTAATAAGGACAGACATATAAACAGAAAATGCCAGACATCTTAAGCTACTGTTCACGCAAAAATACTGCCGAACAAGAATATAGCCGTTCATTCTCCCTTTGTCAGAAAAATTATTCATTGTAAATGAGGGCTGAAGGACAAATTAGGAGAACCGAGAATTACGGGAGCTACCGATAACGCATTCACAATGCACTGTGTACTCTCCAGTAAAAAGAAAATAAATACAAATAAATAAATAAAATAAATGGATTAATTAATAAATAATAATTATTCTACTTAATTTAAGTTAAATTAACATGTTTAAAGGAAAATATGGCGATTGATTCCCTGTCACTAACTGAAAATAAATAGAATTGTCGGATCTATTTATGCTATATTAAAACCTATGATACATTTAATAAAACAATCAAATAAAAAATATAAATTAAAAACTGAAATAAATACAATTAATATTAACCTTCACTTTGTAAACAGATAAATATATATATATATATATATATATATATATATATATATATATATATATCATTACGTTACTAGCATGTCCAAAAGCATATCCTCATACAAACTGGCGTTCTGTGGTGATCATTGACCGTATTATTAATCAGTATTGTTTTGTTTTTGTTTTGTTTTTTGCTTAACAGACAACGAAAAATTCAGTTTGGCTTTTAATTTGTTTGTTATTATAATAATTCGAATGTCATTAAAATCAAATGTCTTAACAGACTGATTTTAAAATTGGGATTACTGCTTATGTAGTGGATAAGGATTAATTGGACGAGAATAAATGCCAGCGGAAAGGTGAGGAACACTATTGGAATACTAATATTTATTAATGGTATGAACTAAATATTTTTTTTACGTTAGATTTGAAAAGAACCAAGTTATAAACAGCAGGGAAGCAACGCGTTCTATGAGTAAGAAACACTTGCAAAGCAGTTCTTTTTTTTACATGGGGGTCACCACCTATCAAGGCCAAAAGGCCACTCAGGGATAAGGGTTATTGCGTGTACAGTAATCAATGAGATAGTATTGTAGTAATCATTAGTATTGGGGGTTTTGATAGAGTGTCTTACTTAAGGGGGCGGTTTGTCAGGAGTTTGTTTATGTTGGACTTGAAGACGTCCAAGTTGTAGTTAGGTGGGAAACGCGCAAGCGGCAGTGAGTTCCACTGGCGTGCAGTTCTAAGAAAGAAGCTTTGCTCATGGAATCTACGTTTGGATTTAGGCACAGGTAAAGAGCCGGGAAAATTATTGACAGTAGTTTCAGCCAGACGGGTGTTTCTCGTGAAAGATTGGCGAGGGGGTACGAGGGATTGGAGCTCAGACGAGCACCTGTCATGGAAATAACGATAAAACAAAGACAGGCTCGCAACGTCTCTTCTGTGGGAGAGAGTTCTATCCATGGAATTTCCTCTTGATGCACGACACATGGATGAAGAAGGGAAAATACATTTATTGCTCTTCTTGTCTTAGACGGGTGAACTAAAGACAAGAAATCAGTCGAGCACATGCCCTAGAAATAACGATAAACAAATTATAGAAAATAGAAGTGTAAAAAATATGTAAATTAAATATTTTACACATCTGAACGTAACGACTTTTATTCTATAAATAGATAGGAACTCGTCCAAGTATCCGGAAATAGAAATCTTCTTACGCTCTAGAAAGACACGACGACATGCCAGCTACCAGTTGGCAAAAAGACGGCGGACGGAACATTATGGCAAACACGTTAAGTATTTTTTTTAAACTCATCTCAAATGTTTTTATGTTACCTTGTTTTTAAACTTGTTTTTCTTGTTTTATTTATGTATTTGTCTGTATTCTCCTGTATTATTCGTCACCACAATGCTACAAAGTAAACGATAAAAACAAACAAAATGCCGGAAACTAACGATAAAAAAAATGCCGGAAATTATTCTCTATTAGAGTAGATAAACTCAGGTCTTTAAGTAGTATACTTAATATATACTATTACTGCAAGCTTGCCTATATTGAAAATGCTTGCTTCCTGGCTGACCAATCAAACCATCTAATATAGTTAGCCTTATTTTCAATTACATTCGAAATATAATACAGTGCCATTAGCAAAGAAAAAGTTACCTATGAAAACGAACCTCCTAAAGTAAAACCTTGAATAATTATCTAAACTCGAATGTAAATTAATATTAAGCCGACTTTACAAATTGATAAAAGTTAATTATTGGATTTTAATTAATTATAAGGTGAAACTCCAATGATTCAAACTCGATAGATAACGACAAACTTCCACCCATTAATATGGGAGGGGAGATTATCATCAAAAGAGTCCTGAATTGTTAACTTAGCACCGGACTTACTACTTAGATATAAATAAGCCACTTGTACCCATTCCCCTCCTCCCCCTTTTTTTAATGGAGAGTAGATAATACAGTGGATGTGTTATCGGCAGCTCCAGTAACTCTCGCTTCTCCTTTTTTGTCCCTCAGTCCTCATTTAATGGGTGATTTTTCTGACAAAGGGTGAAGAAGAAGCCGCCTAAAGGTCGGTAGAACTTGGTGACCAGTAGTCTGAGATGTCGGAAATTTTTCTGTCTCTGCATGTCCTTGTGGTCATGTCACTAGTAAGGGTGCTGGGGTAAACGTTTTGTCTGGGCTGACGTTATCCGTCTGATAGTCAGGGACCCGAACCTTGGATTAACCACTAAGGAGGCTGTCCTATCAGCAGGCGCAAAGTACTGGGACTGCTGTATTGCCATTTGGTGAGTGGATCTGGACCATGCAGTAGTCTCTGGTGGGGCCTCTCTATGCCATACTAGTGGGTAATTGTTACGGCTTTACCTTTTCGTGTGCTACAAAAAAAAGTCCTGTCTTTTTCTCTCTTACTTTCCCTCTCTGTACTGCTCTAACCAAGTATGCCGACCTATTCCACAAATCCCAAACCTCAACATGAAATATCTCCAGAATAAAAACTCGATTAAACCTAGAACCCCATCTTCCAACGTAGACCCCTACTACCAGGTCTCCTTCTCCAACGTCAGGGGTCTACGTTCCAACCTTCCAGAGGTTGAAACCCAATTACAGGAGACGAAATCGAACATATTATTTCTAAGTGAAACTGGAATAGGGCCGACCACTTCCCTAGATGAGTTAATAATTTACGGATACTCTAACTTAACAGCTAAATCTGACCCCAAGATCGCCATGGGCATGGAATAAGTGCGTACATTAAGGATGGCTTCCCGTGTGGCAGGGATATCTCTAGAGAAGATCCTAATTTACCCTATATGTGCTTCAGGGTTGCACTTGCTAACACCACTGCATTTATATTTGCCCTCTATAGGCCCCACAACAGCGGAGTTACTATCTTTAAGAGCATATCTGAGAAAATAGACCACATACTGCCTGCACATCCCTCGGCTAACATCCACATCTGTGGTGACTCCAACGTCCATAACGTGGAATGGCTAACCTATTCAAATAAGACAGACGATGAGGGGAGGTTTTGTCATGATTTTGCCATTGCTTATGACCTCACTCAGATTGTTCGCGAACCCACCCGTGTGCCCGATACACCCGGTCAATATGCAAGCCTCTAGACCCTTTTCTCTCAACTTCCCCTGAGCTATGTTCATGTTCCGTTCATTCTCCTCTAGGATTCTCCGACCACTCCGTCGTATCAGTTAAGATAAAAACGAAATGTAAGAAGTCCCCTGACGTACCCCTCCACCGTACTGTATACCGATACTCTATGGCTGACTGGGATAGCTTCCGTACATTCATATCTGATTTACCTCTGCACTCCATGTTTAAAAAGAAAGTGTCCTCTATAGTATCAGATCTGACCGAATGGCTAATTGTGGGCATAGACCAATCCATACCATCTAAAAAATTCCAACAAAAACCTAAAAGCCAGCCATGGTTCTCCCCAGAATGTGCTACTGCTATCGCGCACAGAAATCATTTTTTCCATAGCTACCAAAGTAATAGATGCACTGAGACTAAAGCTGCTTTCAGGACTGCCAGCAACCACTGTAAAAGAGTAATAAAAATGCAAGAGAGCTATAGACGCAGTCTGTTAAATCCAAGGTAGCTGATCAGCGGCTTGGATCCCACCAGTTTTGGCAAATAACAAATAGGATCCTGAACAGAAGTGTGCGTTCTATCCAAACCATTATCAATGGACCAGAGGTCATCTCGTCAGCATCAGACAAGGCCAAACTATTTGCAAAGAACTTTGCAGCTAATTCTACCCTATGCCACGAAGGCCATCAACTCTCCATATTCCCTCCTATAACACAGAACAAGCTAGGTAACATACAAATATCCAAGCTAATCAAGAACCTAGATTCCAGTAAAGCAACTGGCCCTGATGGCATCCAATTATAGTGTTAAAAAAGCTTCAACCAAAACTTACTCCCATACTTACGAAACTATTTAAGCGCTGCCTTAAGGAGAAGTGCTTTCCGACTCCCTGGAAGACCTCATCAGTTTGCCCTGTATGTAAGAATTCAGGTGATAAGTCATCTCCCTCTCAGTACATACCAATAAGTCTCCTGTGTGTTATGAGTAAGTTGCTGGAATCCATATTAAATAGAGAAATAGTCAACCACCTCAGCAGGAATAACCTTCTTAGTAGCACACAATATGGTTTCCACTCTGCAAGATCTACCGCAGATGTTCTGACGGTTATATCCTACAGGATTAGTGAATCTCTTGACAAAGGCTTCCTTTCTAGGGCAATTGCTATTGACATATCAAAGGCTTCGACAAGGTATGGCATAAGGGTCTACTTCACAAAATTTCCAGCTACGGTATAACTGGAAATGTTTTCTCAATCATTAAATCATTTCTCTCTGATAGGCTCATAAGAGTAGGGGTAGATGGACAAAAATCGGAGGCCAGCAATATAAATGCTGGAGTCCCTCAGGGGTCAATCCTGGGCCCAACTATCTTCCTGATCTACATCAATGACCTCCCTAAACACATACTTAAATCATTCGTTGACATCTATGCTGATGACACGACCATCTACGGCAACACATCAAAGGCTGTAAATGACAAAGTTCTCTCTGATTCTCCTCTGATCTCGAGCGTGTGATTCAGTGGGGGAAAATGTGGCTGGTTACCTTTATTGCATCTAAAACCAAATTCCTATCCTTACATCATCAACGCTCTGATCCTCATCTGACATCAATTGTGATGGATGGCTCTCGTCTGGGTGAGGCCCCGTGTTTTGACAAGCTTCTGGGTTTGACCTTTACTCCTGATCTGAAATGGAACACGTACATCAAGTCTGTTGCCAAGGTCGCTGGAAAGATGGTGGGATCCTTTTACCGCTCAAGAAGATATCTCACTACTGATGCAATTCTCTATCTATATAAAAGCCAAGTACGTCCAAGGATGGAATACTGTTGCCATATCTGGGCAGGAGCTGCTAAAAACAGCCTATCCTGCCTTGACAGAGTACAAAAATAGACTTCGTGGCTTAGTGGGGGATGCCCTTTTCTCTACCCTGCAACCTCTCTGCCACAGAAGAGACGTTGCGAGCCTATCCTTGTTTTATCGTTATTTCCATGGCAGGTGCTCGTCTGAACTCCAATTTCTGGTCCCCCCTCGCCAATCTTTCACGAAAAACACCCGTCTAGCTGAATCCACTGTGAAAAATTTCCCCCACTCTATATCTGTGCCTAAATCAAAACGCGGATTCCATGAACAAAGCTTCTTTCTTAGAAGTGCACGCCTGTGGAACTCTGTTCCGTCGGCCTGCAACCCACCGGATTACAACTTGGATGTGTTCAAGTCCAACGTTAACAAATTCCTTATGAACCGCCCCCTTAAGTAAACACTTCATCAAATCTCCACACTAACGTAATGTACTTACAATAACCCTTATCCCTGAGTTGCTTCCGGGCCTTGATAAGTGGTGATCACTGTGTAAAAAAAGATCATCCTCACTAGATTGCGAATTGCGTTTGTGAGAGTGCTCTGTGCGGTACCTGCTCAGCTGTGGCCACAGTAATATGTGTTTGGAATGACCTGATTCTTATCTAGAAAGAGAATTGAATCCGTAGTCAAATACTTTCTAGAGCTATAGAATGATTCAACCACCTCTACCGTCTTAGTAACGGACGTGATGTGCGTATTGCATTACACACATTAATTCGATTGCCGAGTGATGAGAATCGTATGTGCATTTTGGCTAAGATCAAAGTGTAGAACAAAATGTATTCTTTGGTAATATTTAGGTTTTTATACAACTTTTTTTTCAAATTTATATTTATCTAAAATAGATCAAACTGAAGAACGAAATATAATTTTTGTAAATATTTAGGTTTTTATAAAAGTTTTTTTTTTTTCAAATTTAGATTTATCTAAAATAGGCCATAAAGTGAATGCGGCATTGTGGTGATAGATATTTCTAGTTGAAAGTAGGATAGGCAATTTAAAATATTTAAACCAAGGACGATCAACGATCTCCATTATCCCCACATGTTTTATTGGATTGTGTCTAATTTGTTCAACTTGTAATTTTTTCATTTCAAAGTTTGTTCAACTTTAATTTGTTACATTTAAAAGCTTTTTCAACTTGTACAAAGTTTGTTCAACTTGTATTTTTATACATTTCAAAGTTTGTTCAACTTGTATTTTTTTACATTTCAAAGTTTGTTCAACTTGTATTTTTTTACATTTCAAAGTTTGTTCAACTTGTAATTTTTACATTTCAAAGTTTGTTCAACTTGTATTTTTTTATATTTCAAAGTTTGTTCAACTTGTATTTTTTTACATTTCAAAGTTTGTTCAACTTGTATTTTTTTACATTTCAAAGTTTGTTCAACTTGTATTTTTTTACATTTCAAAGTTTGTTCAACTTGTATTTTTTTATATTTCAAAGTTTGTTCAACTTGTATTTTTTTACATTTCAAAGTTTGTTCAACTTGTATTTTTTTATATTTCAAAGTTTGTTCAACTTGTATTTTTTTACATTTCAAAGTTTGTTCAACTTGTATTTTTTTACATTTCAAAGTTTGTTCAACTTGTATTTTTTTATATTTCAAAGTTTGTTCAACTTGTATTTTTTTACATTTCAAAGTTTGTTCAACTTGTATTTTTTTACATTTCAAAGTTTGTTCAACTTGTATTTTTTTACATTTCAAAGTTTGTTCAACTTGTATTTTTTTACATTTCAAAGTTTGTTCAACTTGTATTTTTTTACATTTCAAAGTTTGTTCAACTTGTAATTTTTACATTTCAAAGTGTAATATCTGTTCTGATATTTCACCGTTTTTGTGCTTAATCGATGAATAGATTGAACCAATTTTAATAATTGGCGGAACTGAACTTCTACCCACATTGAAAACAACCCCATGTCTAACTCTGCCCTCGTAGGATAGTCAAGTAAATAGGGACAAGCGTGTTTAAGAGGCAATACAAATATGGTAACAATCTCGAGGTCAGATAGTGCGGATTTGGTGATCTTGAGTTTACTTGGGGGGGGTTGTTAAATAAACAATAATCACACGTCCTCATGGAGAATAAGTTTACACCAGTGTCCGTCTTATGGTGGATCCATCACATGCCTAAATAGGCATTTTTTTATTAGTTGTTTATCGATAAGATGAGAAAAATGTTTGTCATTCAACATGATGAAAAGATACTGAGTGCACACAAAACATGTCAAGAAAGCCACAAGCGCTGATTCATTCACCAGTTGACCAATTTTACTCATTTACCGCGTTCTAACCTGACAGCAATGCGAGTCAGGTAAACACACCCGAGTCATCTACATGCTTATCAGCGGAAAAGTAAACAAACAGTCTGGAATATACGTTTGGAGATTCACGATTTTACTCAGAAAACCGTTAAGGTTTCAAAACGTAAATAGATCACTTTATATTTACCCAAAAATGTATGTGTTTTTTTTTTTTTTTTATTTACTCTGCCCGAATGGATTAGGGGGATTGTAAAGTGTATTATTATTATAACTAAATTTATACATTTATGACCTGAAATTTGATCTCTTTTTTGCAGATACTGACAGTGTGAAATTCTTAAGAAAGCAACTCAGATCATGGATGTGCGTCAAAAGCAGCAATGCGTCATTGAATTCCTGGCAAAAGTACACTGAGAATGGTGGTCACTATGTAGAAAGTGTGAAGCACAAAATATCGCTCGTTTTGATAGTATCACTCCTGTCCTTTAGCTCTTAAAATTTTGAGTTAAGAAATAAGCGGCTTTAGTTTTAAAACGAACCATATATATATATATATATATATATATATATATATATATATATATATATATATATATATATAGGGTGTCCTAAAAAAAGCTGACCGATTTTAAATTTGATTAACTTCCTCAATATCTAAGTTATGCTTACCAATTTTCATATGTAGGTAGATTAGCCTCTCCATGATTTTTTGAGATATAATAAAATATCATAGTCTACTTACTTAATCTAGGGCATGTTTTTCATAAGGTCTAATTTTAGTTATGAAAAATTATGTTACTCAAATGTCCACCATTTCCATTTTCACACTCTTGTGCTCTCTGCAGGGCGTTGTTCAGCACATCACTTAATGTTTCAGGGCTTATGACCCTAATTTCCTCCTCTATATTGTTTTTAAAGGCATTTATTGTGGTGGTTGGTTTGTTTGTGTATTCCCGCTATTTGAAGTAACCCAAAGGGAAGAAATCTGCACATGTGAGATCTGACGAGCATGGTGGCCAATTTATCTCACAGCCACGAGAAATTATTCCGTTGCCGAATATGTGCTGGAGCAGATTTAATGTTTCTCGTGCCGTATGCGCCATTGCACCGTCCTGATGGAACCACATTGATCGAGAGACCTCAATATGACTTGATCTCCTTCTTACTGATGTGGATGGATCCTCGGTCACACTCTCTGCTGATCTTTGATGATTCTCATCACTTCTTGCCGTACGGGGTCTACCAGATTTAGGGAGGCCACATACAGACCCTTGCTCATGAAAGCCACCATAGCTTTTATTGCATTGGGAGTAGAGGAATTTCTTGCATTGAAGTTCCGTCGAAATTCTCTTTGAGTTTCTAATATGACTCATTCAACCGAAAATACGACTCTAAGATAAATATCCGCTCCTCGGTAGTGTAACGACTCATGATGACCTTGGCAGGGTTACTCTAGATGATCTTAAAAAAATAAAAGAAAGATATAAAAAATTTAGAAAGTTATGAACTTTTTAACCATCAACTGTTTTGGGGACACTCTGTATATATGTTTATATGAATATATATATATATATATATATATATATATATATATATATATATAATAGGGCAACAAGAGAATGAAATGAAGACACAAAACTATATATAGGAAGATATAGAGTGGATCATTTATTGAATAATGGAATACAGGCAAAATTTGGGGGATAGCAGAGACTCTTTATGCCAGGGCATTTCGAAGCCTAACGCTTCTCATCAGAAGATTAGAGAAGGTGCTAGGTAGCATGGTGGGGATGCGGCGTCTAGCGTAAGACTTCGAAACGCCCTGGCATCAAGAGTCCCTTCTATCCCCCAAATTTTGCCTGTATTCCATTATTCAATAAATGATCCACTCTATATCTACCTATATATAGTTTGGTGTCTTCATTTCATTCTCTTGTTGTCCTATTGTATGAGCTCCAATAATTATTGTTGAGCTTGGCATTATCCGGATAAGTCTCCTTTTGTGTTATTGATCTTCATCTTTTCTCTTTTACTTAAAGCTATATATATATATATATATATGTATATATATATATATATATATACATATATATACAATTTTATAAGCATATATATATACATATATATAAACATTTATATATATATATATATATATATATATATATATATATATATATATAATCAACATAATCGGTTGTAAAATATACGGATACAAACACTTTAAATAATAACGTCACTAACGATATTAATGTTCTTTGGAATACATGCTTAATTGACTTATGCTAGCAAAGTTCACATTTTTATTCAATTTTGACCCTTTAACAGATACTATTACCGGCTTAAAACGAAATTGAGTTTGTTTCACATGTCTAAATACCATCAATATCAAGTCTCAAGTCTGTAGACGAAATATTGGTAGAGTAGTTTAGTAGAAACTGTTCATTACACAAACACACACACAGATAGACAAAGTCACTTTTATAGATATACGCCCGATCGTAAAATACAATTAAATCTGATATTTTAATTCATGCAAATTTTGCATTTATAGAGCAAATTCTCTGTTAATTACTATATTGTGCCCAATATATAATAGTGACCGCCCGGCGTGACTCGTTTGTTAAATACGCTTAAATACGATATTTTAATTAATACAGTTTTCATATTTTTTATTATAGAGACAATACTCTATTGATTATCATATTGTACCGAATATATAGTAGTGATTTTAAAAGTAAAAAATATAACTTGAGTGCTATAAGCTAGAATCGAAATCAAAGCATATAGTTTTTCGGCATTATTCATTACCGTCTGATCCAAGTCGCTACGCATAGAAAAAAAAACTTTTTAAAATACAAAAAAAACGTTAAAAAGTAACGTTGTTAAAGATATAAATGTATATTTGTACATGCGTAAAAATAACACGTTTAATCGACGCATAACTGTGAAGTTACATTGTTTTCTTTTATTTTAACCCCTTAAACGCTATTTTTACGCTCTATAAACCAAATCGAATGTGTTCCATATGTCCAAATTCAATATATATCAAGTTACAAGTTCGTAAACCAAAAATTGAGTTATTTGATTGAGGCCATTCATCATAAACAGAGACAAGGTCATTTTATATATATATATATATATATATATATATATATATATATATATATATATATATATATATATATAGGTCACTTCATATATATACCAGTAGGCCTGTCAGTATTGCCTAGTTGTAAAATACGCTTAAATATGATATTTTAATTTATTCAAAATTGCATTCTTATATAGAGCTAATTCTCTATTGATTATGATATTGTACTCAATATATAATAGTGACCACCCGGCGTGACTCGGTCGTAAAATACGCTTAAATATGATATTTAATTTATGCAAATTTCTTATTTATTATTTTAAGGCTAATACACTATTGATTATTATACTTTACTGTATGTTTAGTATTGATTTCAAAAGTATATATATATATATATATATATATATATATATATATATATATATATGATTTGGTGCCATCATTTAAAATCGAAACCAAAACATTTAGCGCTCTAGTCGTAATCGTAATCGTTTGAACTATTAACAGATAACTAAGAAAACGTTAAAATTTAGTCGACTTTAATGTATAAATGTATATTTTCGTATGCGTACAGCATAAACATTACTGCCAAATTCCAATTTTTTAATTTCAACCTCTTAGCTATTTTTACCGGCTAAAGACCAAATTGAATCCGTTCCACGTCCATATATTAAGTACATACTTATTTACAGTATCTATCTATCTATCTATCTATCTCTCTCTCTCTCTCTCTATATATATATATATATATATATATATATATATATATATAAAATTTGAATCGACGGAGGAGTTTGACAGAAATCGTTCTCCAGACAGAGATCACACAAACGCGCGTGCGTGTGCACGCACACACACACATGCTAAACGGAGAAGCATATCCACACCGAAACACAATATTCAGATCACCGATATCCTACCATCTGAACGAATGAATTCGCTATTTGTGGAGCATTATTTCGATTAAATTAATTTTTCCATATGTATACATGTTTAGGTTCTTGGAATCTAGAGAAGTCAACTCAGAAGAGTTTTACAGTACGCTATTTTTTGAAGATGGCTGGTTAGAAGAGAAACCTATGTTAAAATCTTAAAATATAATGGGCGCATCTGACTTGGAAAATCTGTTCCTATTTTTTTTTTCAAAACGAAATATAAACGTTAAAAAATTTCGTGCGTTAATAGTCAATTCGTTAATAATTCCCGATTTTGTTGATACAATTAAGAAGCATTTTCACTTATTTTAAAATACAAAAATTTGGATAACTAATCTATATTTTAATAAAACATCTCTTGCTATCTTTTCGTATTTATATTGCATTAAAATTTTACACTCATACTAACTCGTATTAGGGATGACTTAAAGTTGCATATTCCGCTTACGATGTTGTGGACGTCTAAATAATATAATACTTCTGCAGAAACAGCGAGGAAAATATGCAGCATATATGGCCAAACTGTCATAAGAGAACCATAGTTAAGAAATTGAGATTTGAGCTTAGAAGATAATCCTAGGCTTAGGTGCCCATCTGACATTGATGAAGATGTTTTAAACACGTCAGTTGAGAATGATCCTCGTCTAAGCACGCGTCAATTGGCAGAACTTCACAGCCCACCATATGCCCCCACTTAGAAAAGATGCATAAGGTTAGTAGACTAGGCGTCTGGTTTCTAATTCCTTAAGTAAATAAAGAATAATATATTACGTCTTTCTATCGCAGCGAGTTATCCTTTCAAGCAAAGAAATGAGCCCTTTCTTGATTTTGTCATAACGGATGAAGAAAAATGGGTTTCATATGGAAATATTCAACGCAAAAAGCAGTGGATTGATAAAGGTAAATCTTGATATCCATAGAATGGCAGTGGGTTGATAAAGGTAACAATTTACCTTAATATCTTAGATTGAGGAAGCATTTCACTGTGTGTTTTATTATAAATTCGTATAATTATATATCATGAATGGGCTGCAATAAAAGACCGACATGCAAACTCGTATGTGGAGCAATTGCAGCGTTTGAACAAGATTCAGATGTAAAAAAACGCCCGGCAATGATCAAAATGAAAATGCAAAAGTGACACAGGAAAAGCTTTGCCACTTGGTGTGTCTGTTCTTAACCGTCCATCATATTCTACGGATTTGACTTTTAGGCAAAGAAACTTAACTAAAGACAAACCTGGTGATAAAGTACGGCCATAACTTTTATTTTAATTAAATTGTTTTCATTTTATTTGGATGGTATTAAAAACTTAATTAGTTAATAGAAACGGTTATTGTAAATCATGGAACGTATATAATACATTAACAAAAAAATTAATTCGGTTTCATAAAACGGAATTAATTTTTTTATAAATTGACTTTATATATATATATATATATATATATATATATATATATATATATATATATATATATGTGTGTATATATACATATATTAGCAAAAGTACCTGTCGTTGACTGGGTTCAAAAACAGCCTACATAAAATGGACTGTGATTGATGAAAGTATGATAGGTTATGAAAAGGACCCCCCCTTATAAAGAGATAGGTTTTGATACTCAAAAATTTTACCCTAAGCAAAATATGATGAAAGTAAAGATAATTTTCGCAAAAATATATTTTTATATCAACTTTGTTTCCATTCGTAGCCAAGAGTGACCAACAAAACGATGTTTCCTTACAAAGAGAAAATGTTATATATATAATAATATAAACATACAAGAAATATATGTTACCATAGTCAATAAAAGTTACTTTTATGGTAGAAAAGTTCATTGTTTGTATTTTTAAGTAGTTTGTAAAAATTTTTTTTTTTAATTCACGAACCGGTTTTAAAAAAAATCAAAATGGGAGCGACTTCGAAATGGAGAGCCCCGTTTTCAGTTTGAAGGAGGGGCACCTGAGCATTCTGTGTTAACAATTTAAGAGAGTTCCGTCAACGTAAGGAATATTTATAAACATATTTTTATGTTTTCCGTTATTTTGTGCTTGAGGAATATTCGATTATGACACGTGTAGTTTATATAAAAATTAAGTTAAGTAGTTATCGCCTAAAATTTCGTTTGAATTTCGGTTCGCTGAACTTATTTCAAGTAAAGAGCATTAAAAACATGAACTGAACTTTTATTGACTATGGTAACATTTATTTCTTGTATATTTATTTTTTCGGGTAGTCGTTTGTTTGCTTTTCTGCTAAAAACTTTTGAAAAATAATGAAGCTTTACTTACTTTAGTAAAATAATCCGAAACAGAAAAATGGGATATTAAAAAAGTAAACACGTAATTACTTTAGTTTTTTAAAGCAAATAATCGATACAAATATGAATAAGAAGAAAATGGCGCCCTTTTCAAGCAGAACAGCTTCGTTTCAGTTTTACAGTATGAATGGTGTAGTATTGCGCCGTCGGATTCAGGGTTGTACTATTGTAATGTAAAGAACACGTAGAAAGGGTTGTAATCAACTGAATTCCTTCTAGTACACTAACAAAAAAGCTTAAACAGATATATAAATAAAAATAAAAAAGTTATGCAAATGTTTTTAAAAAGACACGTAATCACGTGAGAAGGATTTTTCCTTCTTTGACACGATAACAAGTAACGTTCATATTTTTTATTATTTATCTATTTATCTATTTTTTAAAGAGTGCCATGTGCAAGTGGAGAAGGAAAAAACAGAGTTATGCAAAATTTATGTCGAAAATTGCCTAAATTTCCGACTTTTGGGGGCTTTCACTTTAATAAGAACGTGAATTTATGAGGTGAATTTATCCGACACAATATGATTTAACTCAAAAAAATAAATAAAAGCTAACGTGAATTAAGATTAAAGTTAAGGTGTTATTGTGAACCCTCCCCCCTTTTAAAAAAACCTTGTTAAACTTTGTGACATATTTACATTCTATGGAGGTCAGGAGCGAACGAACACCCAATAATTTTATTATACCATATTTCTTCAAACTGAAACATAATTATCAAAGTATACTTACGCAGATAGATATGAAAAGTCTTTGTTAAAGTTTATGCCATATTTCCATGGAGTACAGGCGCGAACGCAGACCCCACAATTTTATTATATTATCCATATTTAAGTTAAAACATACTTATCAAAGTATTCTTATGTACATCTATATCAAAAACACTTGAAAACGTTTTTTTTTTTCATTTTTTATTTCCATACTTTGGGGGCCAGGCGCAAACGCAGACCCCACAATTTTTATGAACCACCGTTCTGCCAGATCAAACATACCCAATCCTGATCCTCGATACATCTTCTATCATTATATGTAATTAGTTTTTGAAAATAGTCAACCATATAGGAGCCTATTCGTGACTAGACACACACACACAGACGTTCAGCTTTATATATATATATATATATATATATATATATATATATATATATATTAAAAGAAATTAGTTATCAAGGATCAGAACATAAATTTAGTACCTGATTAGTTAATCCACACCTTTCAGTCGCTTTTTCTGTGTTTATATATATATATATATATATATATATATATATATATATATGTATATATATAAAGGAGATTAGTATCATTAGTCTAAAAGCAAAGTGTATTTTAATGTAATAGTAAAATTACTAGTTTAATTAAAATACAGGGAAAGAAAAAGTGCTCGTTGTAATTTAGACATATAATAAGCTCGATAGGTAAATATCCTAGAGCTAATTTAATATTTAGTAATGTGATTGATAATTTAAAAATCAAATTATAATTAAATTAAAAATCCGTTTCATAAGCTGAAAAGCTATAGCAAGCATCTATATGAGTACTTTAACCATAGTTCCTGATTTCAAAAGGCGAAAAATTAAAAGGTAAATATTTGTATGAATGTTTTTATGTCTATATATGTATATCTATGTATATGTATATATATGTTTTATACTTTCTCATATATATGCATGTATGTATTTGTATATGTATGTATGTATAATATTGTACGTAAACCAAATTTATATTTATAATTTTACTCTATTTTATTTCTATCCCTTACTCATATTAATTTTCTCATCAAGTTTTAAGTCCATACCTTTATTTTAATTTTTTCCAGATACATCTGCCTTACTTTAATGCTAGGTTTTATTATGGTGTCTTTTACATTTAATAAAAACCCTTTCCAATATTTACTGATGAGGAAACCTTGTTTAATAAAAAACTATATGTAATAATTATTGTCCGTAACTTGATGTCTACCACAATAAAAACATTGTTTTCCGAAACGATCGTACAAATAATTGATTTTGTTGTTGTTCCTTCTTATGAAACGGATTTTTAATTTAATTATAATTTTATTTTTAAATTAACAATCACATTACTAAATATATATATATATATATATATATATATATATATATATATATATACTCAATTTGTCTTTACATAAGCATTAATTTGTTGCTACACTGTCATGAGCATGTTTCGGTTTTGAGCACGTCAAATCAACAAATTACTGCTTATGTAAAGACAAATTGAAAATGTAACTTGCTCTACTTCCGTTTGGACACTCTTGTATTAACCTCGTTATATTTAATTGCTTACTCTACTTTTGAAAAATAGCAACCAACAATTATATATATATATATATATATATATATATATATATATATATATATATATATATATATATATATATATATATTAGTGGCCTGCAAAACTGAAGCTGCCTGCCAGGATACGATATATACAAATGTAGACAAATTTGGGCATATTTTATTGGTTTGAAAATATAGGTTCTTTTTTTACTAATTGTTATAATATTTTAACCTTAGAGTAGTATTATAATCTTCAAAGAGCTGGGAAAATTTTCATGTAGTGTCGTCATAAAGATTCAAAAATCTAACTATTCCAATATTCAATTTGGCTACGAGTATAGAAATATTCACACACACAAACACACACAGACAGACAGACACACACACACACACACACACACACACACACACATATATATATATACGGAGATTGAGATATATATATATAGAGAGAGAGATGCCACTATTGTTGGAATTTTTTAAGTTCAAAATCTTAGCAACTATTGATCAGAATTTAACAAATAAACGACCGTTAATGACCTAAAATATGTTATGAGTTATGTGACATTTACCCTTAATGGCTAACATTAAGGGGCTCATCCATCACCCAGAGCCTATTTGTTGTACTTTTTTACAGCCATCAATGTCGTTTGTTTTCCTAGTTTTCTTATGAATTACAAAAATATCTGATATTTCCTCAAAACCACTGGTCTTGATGGAGATGATACTAAAACATTTGAAGCCATAACAGCAAGTCCACGTCCACGTATGCCTCTCGAATAGTGATTTCAAGGTTATGAGGATTTTTAAAACATGAAAACGATGTTGTTTTTTTGTATTTAATATTTTATTTTTTATATTTAAAGCAGTCACAAAAAAGTATCGAAAAAAGAATATATATATATATATATGTTCATCTGATTTTAAAAGTTACAAACCGCAAGAACTTTCCTGTCAACCTGAGGTGTGTATATATATATATATATATATATATATATATATATATATATATATATATATATATATATATATATATATATATATGGGTTTGTAACTTTTAAATTCAGATGAACATATTTCGGCTATGGAAATAACAACCATCTAAATGAACACACTTTTATCAATGCAATAACGTAAAAATCTTGTGTTCTGATAAATGATGGTGTCGCTGACGGCGTGTTTGATATCGCTTAGGTTTTTGCAGCATTTCTCACACAGAAAGTTGTCAAGATGCTTGAAAAAGTGATAGTCGGTAGGTGAGAGGTCTTGATAGTATGGCGGATGAGACAGAGTTTCATAGCCCAATTCGTTCAAATTCTGCAGAGTCGCTTATACAACATGCCGTCGGTCATTGTCTTGGGGAGAATTGGGCCTTCTTATGTTGACTAATGCTGGGTGTTGTTGTCGAAGTTTCTGATGTATTTCATCCATTTGTTGACAGTACTTTTCCGTCGTAATGGATTCTGGTCGTGAAAAGGATCGTTCTTGTTGCGTAAAATGGAAAATCACACTTTATAACGTTCTTTTGATTGTAGTTCTGTTCGAGAGGCATTCGTTTATTCAGTTTTTCCAATCTCTCCGGTTCTTGATATGACCTTAAACTATATCCGATGGTGAGCCCCAGCTTTCGGCCTTTGAGTGCTCAGCCATCCTTTAATTGACATCGCTCCCAGGTCCACTCTGACCCGGAGAGGTAGTACCTGTTAGGGTCTCAACTATGTGTTAAATAGAAACTGACTTGCAAAAAACAAATATATTCTATTAAAAAGTTTCTTCAAAATCACCGAATTCGGCATTAAATAACCTGGAAAGGTTGATATGCCGTAAAACAAAAACAACCAACCAAACAACCAATCTCTCCTAAGTGGTTGGAAATCGTCGTATACATTACATCCAATTCAGAAGAATTTTCTCGAACAGTTGTGCGTGGATTGGCTTCGATTTAGATTCTCGTCGTCGCCACCAAATTTCTTAAACCACCATTGTGATCTGCGTTCCGTACCGGCTCCTGGGCCAAACGCTTCGTTGATATTGCGAGTTGTGTCAGCAGCTTTTCAGACTAGTTTGGATTGAAATAAGAAAATTGTGCGAATTTGCTTTATTCTCATTTTGTATTCAACGTTCTAAAAAGAAGACAAAATCGTTTTTAAAAGATTGTAATTGAAACAGTCCCAAAAGTAATCCAATTTACCAAATGTCCACTAGTAACGATTACTACGATATTGTCCATTGACTACAATACACCCATTAACCCTTATCCTCGAGTGACCCCCGGGTCCTGATAAATGACTTCTTGTAAAAAACGATAAGATAGAACGAAAAATGCTCCTTAAAACGATATAGTAAGTAAAAATAGTATAACTCAAACTTCTTTTAAATTACAAATTTGAAATTAAAAGTCAAAATTCCGCAAGAACTTTCTTCTCACTTATATATATATATATATATATATATATATATATATATATATATATATATATATATATATATATATATATATAAGTAATCACAATTTTTGTGCATAAAACCCATCATTACAAATTAATTTAAGGTAAGAGAAAGCGCTGCTTACACTTGTAGATCAACGGAAAATAGCTCGTTTGGGTATCTGCAATGTAAAAATCCTTTGTATATGGGATAATGATCAGAAACTAACCCAGTGTCAGATAAGAGACATATGTAGGTATGGCTCAAAATATGTTCAACGATAGATTTTAAGCACACATAAGATCGTTTACAGCGTAAACAAGACTTTAAACAGCCTTAGCAGCCCGAATGTGGAATTATACGACGGGGAACACCTTTCACCGTGAAATAGAAGGAAATAGAGAGAATGCTATCATACTTCCCAGATACAGTATTACCTACGCAATGCAGAGAAGTATTTTGATATGAAATAATTATAAGAACGTTTTTAAATAAACGAAGAAAATTCTTCAATGCATGCATACGCAGAAGACGGTAACTCTTTATAAACCGAGAAAGCCAGGCGCCGGATACAGAGATTATGGGGTAATTTTTTGATGATGTTCAATATACAATCATCATCACATAAGTAGAAATTAGAAGTAAAAAAAGTGGATAGTAAATATATAGATAAATCAATTGAACAAACAATTATTATTTAAAAAATTCATTAAAAGTAAATTAAAATGCTATATTTTTCTTAAGTTTACTACGACTTTTATTTCAGTTGGCTAGAATAAAATTGTTAGTCAATAGAGTTCATATTCTAAAGTAAAATTAAGATCGTTATCTTGCAAAATAAAACTTAAGATAGTTATATTGCAAAATAAAACTATAATTTTAAAGTACATTTGTTATTGTTTTTAATTTCGAAGAAATATACAGATTTCAAAATAAAATTTAGAATGGATTATTATAATAAAAATATGCCTTTTTATACAAAGAACTTTATTAGTAACTGTGTACCAATAGCAACCCTATAACATAAATATATAAAAAGTAAAATAATAAAAACTATATAAAAATGTGTATATAAATTATATAAAATGATACAGAAAAAGAGATATATAAGTGTATGTGTGTATAAGAGCCTTTGGATATATGTGTGAATTCGGAGACAAGATACAGCAGCATGCCCAAAGATATACTGAGTTAACTTAAAACAAATTTTCTTATGGAACTTTCTTATTTACGACAGAAATGCTAGTTTTATTTTGGTGTCTTAAATCCCTTCCACCATTTTTGCTGCTGATGTTCCAAGAAAAAACCTTTGTCAATTCTTGTCAATAATTATTGTCAAGTTTAATTAAAATGAACATCGTTTCCGAAACGATCGTACACTCAAATTGATTTTTTGTTTTTCCTTTTGAAACTGATTGATAATTCACAATTATTATTTTTTAAATCAATATTAATATAGCTCTCGGATACATATACCTATTGAGCTTATTATATATCTACAGTACTATGCGCAATGTTTCTTTTAAAAGTATAAATACATTTATTAATACATTAAAATAGACTCTGCTCTTTAGACTCTAGGTCTAATTCCGTCTATAAAATATAATATATACGTGTGTGTGTGCGTGTGTGTGTGTGTGTGTGCGTGCTTACACTAGTATATGGGTGGGTGTCTATATATTAATATATAGAAATGAAATAATTTAAATGTGCCTGCATGGATGCATATATATATATATATATATATATATATATATATATATATATATATATATATATATATATATATTGGGTGTATGCATATATATATATTAGATCTGTGGATAATATATTAGTAAATAGAAATACGCAACCTGAAACACAGTAAATTGCTTTACTTAGAGAAATACAACTGGATTGAAAAAGAATCTTGTTTTGACCATAAAGTAAAAAAAATCGGCTTACAATCGAAAACAAAAAAACATGTCGCACCCGGAGATAAAATAGATAAAATTCTTCCTAGGTGTTTAATATTTTTAAGCAATTTTTAAAAGTAATTTTTAAAGTGGGTGTAACATGCATCCAGGAGATAAGCGCCCGCGTGTTTGCGTGTTGTGTGGGTACGTGGGAGTGACGGATGAGGGGAAAAGACTTACCTCGAGACCAGCTCAGCGTTACCGACCAAAAATAGAAAAGAAAGACCAAGATGGCGGCCGCCGTCTTTTGTAAAGTATGATGTCTCGCAAAGTCACACGAATTCTCGGAATATGCAAATTTAGCCGGCCTAGAACGACGATTAAAGCGGGTGAGGAAAAAGACGTTGGAGAGCGACGATTGAGTTGGCTGGGGAATCGTGTGGCTGTTGCTTCTTGTGCCGTGTGAGGATATTTTACCATTGTTGGATTCCGTGCAGAACCGGTGTAAAAAGATTATTGAATTGCTGCAACATTTATAACATCTTTTCCTGAACTTACCGTGTTAAAAAGAGAGTCGGGCGCCATCTTGAATTTTTCCTTACACATTTCTGTTACAGTGGGTTTAATACTCTGTTGTTGTTTGGAATTTTTTTTTGCTTGTTTTTTGTTTGTTTGTTTTTTTTTAATTTCTTTTTACTTTCTTAAAATTCAAAGTAACCGTTAACTTAAAGTTAAAAATTACTTCGTAAATAATCCAATTATGACAGAACTTACCATCCTGAACCGGAAGTTTAACATTTACGAAACAGTCGGTAAGTTGAAGTATTTTATCAATAGGAAACAATGGAGAAATAAACGCATACACCGAATAAAAACAAAAAAAAAAATATTTTTTAGAAAGTGACTAAAAAAAAAACAGAAATAAAAAAGATAAAATGATATCGTGAATTGGAATAACACGGCAACATGCGGTCACCATTTTCGATGCTGAAGAGAGTTCGATATAAACGACCATAGACTGGTCCTTTTTGTATTGGATTTGAAACTGAGGGTATCGATGTTTTTCTTATCTTCTGTAACATATATATATATATATATATATATATATATATATATATATATATATACTTAATTTTATGCACGTAGAAAAATATTTAAATAAATATTTAAATAATAAATTAATTAAACATAATACGTCCTAGAAATGCGGGGGGACTTGAATATAAACAAAGGGAAGATAACCTCTCGCTTTAAAGCACTCAGGAAGTGAACAAAAAAAAACACCACAGAATCGCTTATGAAATAATATATATATATATATATATATATATATATATATATATATATATATATATATATATATATATACAGAGAGAGAGAGAGAGAGAGCAAGAAAGAAAGAGATTAAGTACAAAGCAACTCATAAATAAGTTTAGGTTTATGTTGTTCTCGATAATGCCAAACCAATGCTATACATTGTATATTGCCTTGTAAGTACTTGTGTCACTCAAAACCACTTGTTGAACGTGCCAATTGGTGCGAAATTATTTCCAAGAGTAAGAATAAAGACGACGGGAAACTCTTGAAATGGGGACAAAAGTACTTCCTCCTGACGATGATTACTTGAAGTGGAAAATGTGGTGTTCACAGTGTTCAGAAAGACAGTTATCCGGATCATAAACAAGATGGGGATGAAATGGCTTCTAAAAATAGCGGCTATTAAAACATTTATTATTTATGGCCAAAAAATAAAAGTTTCTTATACTTTAGTCAACTCTATTTCAGCTGATAGGATCGTTGTAATGCTGCCATCGTTGTATAGTTAATATTTTAAGACCCAAATTTCCAGGAGTCAGTTTCTGTCTATATTTCGATAACAGTTACCATTCATCTGCGTTATCGCAAGAGCCGTTTACTACTTTTTCTTTTCGTGTCTTTCAAGCATGTGTTCGTACAATAGTTTATCACCTTTTTCTGGAGTCCTTTCAATTACTGTTGTATTCTGCAAGATATTTCAAACCTGCACTGGTTTTGCAGTAGAGGGACGACAAGGCTTTGTTGTATCGTATAACCTTCCTCGCCACATTCGGATATTATCGATTTTGTTGTCCTAATCTAGTCATAGCAACTTTTTATTGTCTAATCATTGTTATCAGCCAGTTTAGTTTGTTGTTTGTTTGTTGTCTTTTTTGTTTTTTTTGTTTGTTTGTTTTTTAATAGGTCCTGAGTATTTGTTAACCGAGAGGAAGAGCACCAGAAATAGAGATTTCGATATCAGCAGGGATAGCATAAGCTAGACGTCTGGTAAACAGCTGTAATCTGGGTTCTTCTTTAGATATTGCTATGGGCTCAACATACCTGAAAAGACTTTTCCTTAGCTCTACAGATTTATCACGACAATGATTTCTCTCGTTAACTTTCTGTGGGATTTGGTAACAATAGGCTTCCCATAGATTCCAGTATTTATAGCATCATGTTAATAGATTATTTTGTGTACTTTCTCTTTAGTCTTTTCAAGAGAAATATCATTAAGATAAAATATATTGTGGTGAGTTGACATTTTATTTTTTATTTATCCATGATCAAATCAAGCTATAAATTAAATTTCATCCACACTAACTACAAATTCTTAATATTGTTGTATTGCAAAGTACTTTTTAATCTCAATTTAATTAGATCATAAAGCAATGACTGTTTTTTTCTAGTGCTTCGCTTAGCTTTCAAACAAACCTTAGCAATTCGTCTGTGAGTACTATTTTTCATGGGAGAAACTTCATTGTAAATTTATGGTTTACAAACGATTCCTCCGTTTTTTGCAGGTGATACGCAGTATGTGGCTTTTATTAAGCTAAATATTGATAGGAATGGACAAATAAATTGTGTTGTATACGTAAAAATTGTGTTGTGTACGTAAAAATGCATGATATTTTACTGTCATTATTATACTAAGTACATCTTTAACTAATTGACTGTAATTCATCTCTGTCGCTAATAACGTTATTGGTATGTGGACTCCTTTTTTATATGTCCGTTAGCTTTATTGTATGGTAAAACGGACATTGATTTTTAATTACTAGCGGCAGGGAGGTGACAGTGGCTAAATAGTTAACGGCCCGGACTGACAACCTGTGTGCGTCAAGTTTAAATCCAGTTCATTTTACAGAATAATTTTCACTTAGGAACGTTAGCAATTTTCGCGTTATCCCTACTATAAGTATTCGGTATCTTTCTAGAAAATTTTTAACTGGAAATCCATGGTGGAAAGGATTATAAACTATAATCATCTGAACATAACTTCGAAATGAATGAATGGATGATGCTCAACAACTATTGCATCTTTTATCTGCTTAAGATCAAAGTGAGCAAGAGATTAGTTAGAGGTTAAAGCTTGTATTATTTCTTCAAATCACTTTTAGCAGTCAGATCATTTCTTGAGTATTTTTAGTAGAGTTCTTAAAGCATGTATTCTAGTGATAAAGTTGTAATAACTTAGAAATCCCACAGAAGTTGTAATATAAATATATGCTTAATTGCTGTAGGTCTCGTTGGTTCTGATGTTCAATCCTTTTTATCAATTACGTTTTACAAGTATTAAATTAGTCTTAATCATATTTTACAAATGTTTAGCGTGAAGCCGTGTCTTTTAATGTTATTAAATGCTACGTTCACATGCTTTGCGTGAAATAGCTGCTACTCGCCAAAAAGAAACGGATTTCCCTCTTTTGTAAATTTCTGTTTTGTTATTCTCATTTATCAAGCATTTGATGCGCACGTAAAATACACTGTGCTCTCAGGTCGAAAATACGTCCCATCCTGATTGAGCATGTAATCAAACTTTATCTCATATATATATATATGTCTTTATATAAGCAGTAGTTTGTTGCTACACAGTCATGAGCATGTTTCGGTCTACTAGTATTTACTAACTGAGGTCTCTAGTTAGTAAATACTAGTAGACCGAAACATGCTCATGACTGTGTAGCAACAAACTACTGCTTATGTAAAGACAAATGTAACCTGCTCTACTTCTGTATTGAGCACTCTTGTATGAACCTCGTTATATTTCACTGGTTACCCTACCTTTGGAAAATAGCAACCTAAAATTATATATATATATATATATATATATATATATATATATATATATCTTATATCTATTATATCTATAAAAGTGAACGTGTCTGTCTGTCTGTGTGTCTGTGTGTCTGTCTGTCTGTGTACATTTCCCTACGCAATAACTCTGTCAATTTTTAGTCTATAGACTCGAAATTTAAAATACCGGGTACTGAGATTTGGGAAAATCGATGTGACTGGTGTCAGCCAGAAATTTGGCTGGTAAGGGGTAAAATTTCAACGATTTGACCTTTAAGAACTCTACCAAACTCCTCCGACAATTTTGGGTCTAGACACTTGAAATTTTAGATATAGGTTCCTTGAACATGGATCTAACTTAATAAAGTGATTTGAGCCCGAAACAATAAATTTTAAGGGGTCATAATAGGGGTCAAAGTTTTAAAAAATTAACCATTTTTTTTGTTTTTTTTTTTTGCTTTTTTTGCACAGCATACACCTCCAAACACCCGAGCAAGGGGTCAAAGTTCAACGATTTGACCTTTGAGAATTCTACCAAACTCCTCCGCCAATTATGGGTCTAAACACTTGAAATTTTAGATATAGGTTCCTTGGACATGGATATAACTTAATAACTTGATTTGAGTCCAAAACAATAAATGTTAAGGGGACATAATAGGGGTCAAAGTTTAAAAAAATTGACCGCTTTTTCTTTTTCTTTTTTTTTTTTCTCAACATACACCTCCAAACACCCGGGCAACGCCGGGCTGAAATGCTAGTATATATATATATATATATATATATGATTTTCAGAATGTGAGAGATTGTATAATATATTCCACAGTCAAACAACGTCGCAGCTCACAAGAACCATGATAGTCAACGAACCGGAAGTCCAAGTGCCGGTTCGTTGACTGTCATGACTCTTGTGAGCTGCGACGTTGTTTGGCTGTGGAATTTATTATATATATATATATATATATATATATATATATATATGTGTGTGTGTGTGTGTGTGTGTGTGTGTGTGTGTGTAGTAATAAACATCAAAATATCCTTAGTTGAGAAGCACTTTCCCTGTTTAACCTTTTTAAATGTTGTAACTTATAAATACTACAACTTGTCAGTAACTACGCGCCTAACACGTGATCAGTTCGAAGTTTGTTTTACATTTCCACCCCAAACAAGGCACTGTGTCACTTTGATGTAGGGAGCTACTACTAGGGACATAAGTTGCATCAATACTATGTAGGGAATTGACCAATAAAATGTCTGTTTACATTATACTTGAACTTCTGCATGTCAGTACAGTTGGAAAAGCAGGAACCCGAAAAGGAATGCCAAAATCTAGCAGTTCTAGGGAAGAAACTAAAAAGCTTTCTGAAATCTAGGGATGTCTCCTGTGTAAGGGTGGGACTTTGATGCTTGTCGGATTTTTCGGGAGTATTTACGTCGAGGGGGTGCAAAGGTTTATAGTTCGTCGGAACATCCATCATTAAAATACTTGTAAATAGGAGAGAGGGATGTAACATTTCATCAATAGCACAGGTTGAAGGTTAGATGATAGGTCAGGACCTATCAGGGCAACTCTCTTTTGAACCCTGTCCACAAGTGAGAGTCTAGTAGCAGATGCCCAAATGTGACAACAATACTCCATCCATGAGAGAATGATGGCCTCGCAGAGATATAGGATACTTTCAGGCGTATTTAACTTTCTAGCACGGTAGAGAGAGAGCGACAATGCGCCCGATGGATATGTTCCAACTCATGTTTCCTGTGAACGTTACGCCAAGGAGTCTGAAACAAGTACTTTCAGGTAATATATCTTTACCTATAGCTATTGGTGGTTGAGAGGGTTTCTTGTAATTATTAAAGGAAACAAGCTTAGTCTTGGAAGCATTGAATGTGACCATCCATGTTTGCCCCCAGTCCACTACAGACTGGAGGTCTTCCTTCAGGGTTTCGCCATTGCCTTGCTCATTGTTCATTTGTTTTTCCCTCGTGCCTTGTCTAAAGCGTGGTGTTGTCAGCAAATATGCCCATCTCAGAGATAATTTTATCAGGGAGGTCATTTATAAATATCAGGAATAATAAAGGTCCCACGACCGCCCTCTGAAGTACTGACGTATTTATATCATATTGCTTAGACATACGACCATCTAAGACAACCTGGATTTTTCTCTTATTTAAGAGGGATTTAATAATGTTAAGTATTCGTCCAATTATACTATAGGATCTGATTTGCAGTAGAATTCTATTGTTCCATACCCTGTCAAAAGCCTTAGATATATCTTGGGTTATTGTCCTCCGCATTTGTTGAAAAGTTTGGAGAGAACTGGAGCAACCTCAGCGGAACATCTTTTTAATAGTACAGCCGGGATGAGATCAGATCTACATGCTTTAGGCGTGTCTAGTTTTTTTATGATATTATGTACTTGGGAAGGGGCGATTTTCAGATCATCTAGTGTGATTTCTGTCCGCAAATGAAAATTTGGGAGAGAATGGTTGGCTGGGTCCAAAGTAGAGTTTTAACAAACTGACGGGGAAGCATGTTAGCTTTCTCAGTTGCCGTGCAAACAACCGTGATTGCTGGATAGTGGGGGAATTGTTGATTGCCTATTATTTACTACACTGTTTCAGATTTTCCAGAAATCACGAGTTTCTAATTTCTGCGCTTCAATGCGTTTTCTGCGAATCGTTGTTCGAATGTGTGTCTGGTTTAATCGTTATTTTGGAGTGAATATGGTTTGTGGATTGATACATTGGAAAAATTATAGTATAAATAGTTAGGGTGCGCTTCGAAATGAGCTTCAGGTGTTATGTTTTCATGTAAAAAAATCACCATTACTTTAACCCATTTAAGGAAAAGAAATATATTGAGTTGCTACTTAATATATTTATATCACTTTGAATATAAGTACAAACTATGGCTAATAAGTATCTACCTGATAGATAAGCTGATAAGATATGAAAGTTATAAGATAATGCATGATTTCTCAATTGATAACTTTGTATCGATTTTTAATAGTCATCCTCCTAACGTTAAGGACTGGAAGCTAAACCTCTCTCCCAGGGTACGTGCAAAGTATGGGATTTTATAACGGCTTGATGAAAAGAGCAATTTGTTCAGCTGGAACAGAACTTATAAGAATACAGTATTAATATACATTATGCAATCTCCACCCGGCTCAGCGGTTCGGATGAGTGTGTTGTTGCGTGGAAATTTTCCACCTCCGCCAGGATCGGCAGTTCGGCCGAGTGTGTGACAAAAATGTCTCTTTTCTCTCTCCCTCTATCTCTTCTCCATACTTTTCTCATCCTTCTCTTTTTTTCTTTGTTCGCTTAGTAACTAACAAGTGTCAGAAAGCGTGTTGCTAAGCGGGTGTCAAATCGTTCTCATCTACTGAACGCCTTTCTCACCTCTATCTCTTTCTCCTGTACTCTCTCTCTCTCTCTCTCTCTCTCTCTCTCTCTCTCTCTCTCTCTCTTTCGTTGTGTTTGGCCTCTCTTTCTCTTTCTCGCTATTCATTTTTGCCTCGGCGACAATCAAACAACAAAAAAAAACGATACATTTTTCGTCAGTCTAAAATTAAATTTGGAAATTTTCTTAAATCACATAATCTAATTTAAGGACTATGTCACAATATATAGAGATTTGGGTAGGGTTTAGGAGTATAAGTATTCGAAATAATGTTTATCATGCAAAACAGACACAGGCAGTCGTCTTGGAAGCAAAGTAACTATCCGTTTTAACTCAACATTTATAAAACAATTTATGCCAGTTATTTTAGTATCATAAAAAAGTAACAATATACGTACAATTATGGGCCTTATATTTAGGCATACACTTAGTCAAGGAATGATAATTTATGATTTTAAAAATAAGTGAGAAATTATCAGTAATTAAGAGCAGGAAAACAATCTACCATCTATAATATAAATATCACCTGTCTGTTTCAATGTATGTATGTATGTTTGTATGTCTGCCTAAAAATTTCGAGAGAGGCGACGGATTTTCACAAGATGAATATCATTTTGAAGCCTGATACTTCGAACAACAAATATCAAAAATTTGACTAAAAACATAAATTCCTTCACTCTCAACTGGCCACTTTCCTACAGGGAGGGGTCGCTGTTTTCGCCGAGATTTTCGAAAGTCATCCCCTCTTTTCGATTGTCTTGCCTCAATTTAAACCTACGTCACTTCCGGTTTGGCGATGGGCGCAGCAGCAAAAACGTCAGGATTTTTTTTCATGTTCTTTGCCTCCTTTGCGATACGAGTTTGTGCCTGCCTGCCTACTACCACTTTTTTTTTTTTTTTTTTTTTGCTCAACACACCTTCAAACACCTGGGCAACGCCCTGCACCCAGGCTAGCATATTAATAAACAAGACCTTGCCTGTAAACGATTGAGTTAATCAGTTGAAAGAATCCACGTAAAATAAGGAAAAGTGTTAGGATGAAAATTAAAAGATCTACGGGAGCAGAAACACGTGATGGATCAAAAGATCCAAAAAGATTAAACCAACAAAAACAGTCCCTGCGAGTTAATAAAGTTTGTCTACATTAAACTATGTTGCTTAATTACGCACCCACAATATATATATATATATATATATATATATATATATATATATATATATATATATATATATATTACAAAAGAGTCACCACTTAGCAAGGCCCGGATGCCACTCAAGGATAAGGGATAATGTTTGTACAGTAGTCAATGGGATAATATCGTAGTAATAGTCAGTAGTGGAAATTTGGTAACTTGGATTACTGAAGGAGACGGCTCATCAATAACTTGTTTATGTAGGACTTGAAGACAACCATATTATGGTCAGATGGAAAGCAGGGGAACGGAAGAGTGTTCCACAGGCGTACAGTTCTGAGAAATAAGCCTTGTTCATGGAATCTACTTTTAGGTTTAGGCACAGATAAAGAGTGGGGGAAATTATTTATAGTTTTCAGATAGTTGAGTATTTTGTGAAAGTCAGGCAAGGCGGGACCATAGATTGGAACTCAGATGAGTACTTGCCATGAAAATAACGATAAAGCAGAGACAGGCTCGCAACGTCTCTTCTGTGAGAAAGATGTCAAGGAAGAGAAAAGGGCATCCTCTACTAGACTATGAAGTCTATTTTGGGCACTGTCAAGGAAGGATAAGCTGCTTCTAGCAGCTTTTGCCCAAATGTGGCAAGAGTACTCCATCCTTGGACATACTTAGCTCTTATAGAAAGAGAGAATTGCATCAACAGTGGGATATCTTCTGGAGCGGTAGAACGATCCCACCATTTTTCCAGCGACCTTAGCAACAGATTTTCAGGTCAGGAATAATGGTCAGACCCAGAATCTTGTCAAAACATGGAGCCTCCCCACGACGAGAGCCATTCATTTTAATTGTTGTCAGACGGGGATCAGAGTGTTGGTGATGTAAAGATAGACGTTTGGTTTTAGATGCATTAAAATTAACCAGCCACATCTTTTTCCATTGTACCACGTGCTCAAGATCAGAGGAGAGAGAATCAGAGAGAACTTGGTCATTTACGGCCTTTGAAGTGTTGCCATAGATGGTAGTTTCGTCAGTATAACTGCCTACAAATAATCTTAGGATGTGATTTGGGAGGTCATTGATGTAAATCAGAAAGTGTTGAGCCAAGGATAGACTCCTGAGGGACTCCAGAATTAATACTGTGAGCTTCTGATTTCTATCCATCAACCACTCCTCTTATGAACCTATCAAAGAGAAACGGTTTAATCATTGAGAAGATATTTCCAACTATACCGTAGCCGGAGAGCTTGTGAAGCAGACTTTTAAACCATATCATATCAAGTGCCTTTGATATGTCAAGAGTAATTGCCCTAGAAAGGACACCAACCAGAGATTCACTAATCCTATGAGATATCAACGTTAGCACATTTGCTGCAGAACGGAAACCATATTGCATGTCACTAAGAAGGTTATTTTTTCTGAGGTGGGTCTCGTGAATAATATATATATATATATATATATATATATATATATATATATATATATATATATATAAGTTCACAATCAGATTAGAAATTTCTCGTTTTAAAAATCAATAAAATAATATTTATTTAAAGGTTATTTTATAGTATGCTCACCATTGTAAATCAAAATAAGAAATTAAAAAAAACCTACAATTCAAATATTGGATCGAACATTACTCCGTGTTTCATGTCCATCAAGTGGATATCGGTTAATCGCCAGATGTTACCTTTCTTGCGATTTGATTTTTTTAAATTATTTCAATGCAACACTTTACGGCGCTTTCTATGTTACGGCGTTATGAAATATTCCTAATTTACATTTGGAAAAAATGCCTTTTATAACTTCTTAGTATTATATATTCACTAGTAGGCATGTTTCGTAGTTGGGTGTACATATCGGGAAATTCGTTATGGGACGAGACGTCGTTTACATAACGAATTACTCAGTGATGACGGGGGAGACAATTTCTTGGTGAGTTCATATTATTAATAAGAGACTGATATTCGTTAAGAGAGATGTGTAATAGACGGTTCTTTTTAAACATTATTGGTGAGGGGTGCAGTTAACTTTAGAAGGGTTTATTATAAAGTTCTTTTACAAGAGGAAGACAAAAACGCATTACCTTGCGGTTGAAATAACGACGAAGGCTTACAAACAACATGAAGACATTTATTCCAGCTGGTGATGACAATAGTGGGAATTCGATGCCTCATAGATAAATTACATTTTCTCTTCCCCTTTCTGCCTCACTTTCGAAAAGGCTAAGGCTAACGCTCTCTCTCTCTCTCTCTCTCTCTCTCTCTCTCTCTCTCTCTCTCTCTCTCTCTCTCTCTCTCTCCTGTCTCAACTGCCAACTCTCCCGACGATTTCGAACCCTTAACTGTATATATTGACCCTATATTTCTTTTTGACGTCAAAACGTGCTCAAACGTGAATAGTTTTTCACCTGGATTTTACGTATTACATATGACTCCACCACGTGGATTTTACGTATTGCATATGACTCCTCCACGTTTTCCTGGCAACAGAAAGAACATTTCTTAATTGATTATTCCTCTGGCCTAACTTTGTTTTCATAGTTATTTCTAATTAGAATGGATAATTCTATATTCCTGAAATCGTATCTAAATAGCAATGTGCATTCTTTTTAACTTTTGATCACTGAGTTCGATTCTAGCATTCTCCTTAAATAAATATTATTTTCGATCCTAATTACTTAATTTCTCTAAATACTGGGATCTGTCTCCTTCAATATATAACAGGGAGACGCGAGGTTGAGGATCAGTGAATCCCCCGCGCTTTCAATACTTCTATTTTCATCGGAATTGATGTAATCACCCATTTTTCAATTGAATCGATTAATTGACTGCTCTAGTCGGGGCCTACCGTAGTACATCTGAAGCAAGCTTCACGTGCCTTCCACGTAGTGATTTACTCCAGAGTGCATTGTAGTATACATTGCATTGTAATGAACGTACTGTTGATTTTATAAACTATTTCATATAATGCCTTGAATTAAAGTTTGTAACGCAACAGTAAAGTATCATGGTTCTTATAGTGCTCTAAATAGAAGCATTCATTTCGCACACACCTGCGTCTTATCAAATAATGTACTGTTGATTTTATACGGCAAGCTCTTTTGCTAAGATAATGACAAAATTTTTCAAATGTTCTTGTGATGTTAACTTTGGTCAAAATTCGACTGTGCCTTTCTACGAAGGGCGTGCAATAAGTAATGCCGCTGACCCACTTCTCATATCAGTAGAGCAACGAAACTTGGCACAGTTATTAGTCTTTCTCTACATAGGAACCACCCAGAGTTATGCATTTCTCTCATCGTTTCATGCAGCTTTGTAGAACACCCCAGGTTGGTCCTCCAACCACGATGTGACTTCAGAAATCAGGGCTGCATCATCTGCGAAACGCTTTCCTTTCAAAAACAACTTCATGGCTGGGAAGAGCTGAAAGTCAGAGATTGCAATGTCAGGAGAGTAGGGAGGATGGGCCAGGATTTCATAACCACAGGCCCGTGCTTCTGATATGATGACATGCGATTTGTGGACCGGAACGTTGTCCTGCAGGAGGAGGGTACCTTTGCTGATCTTGCCCCGCCTCTTGATTTTGATAGCTTCCCTTAATTTCCCCAAAAGTGATGCATAATAGGCTCCTGTAATTGTGGTACCCTTTGCCAGAAAATCTGTCATCACTACTCTGCCCTGGTCCCAGAAGTGGTGTGCGTCCTTTCAAATACAAAAACCGGATCACTGCTCGACATTCAACAGGCTCCATTTCACACCTGACTCAATTCAAACACCTGTAAAACAGAAACCACAATTAGTTCAGAGCTGTAATTTGCCACATAACCCGTAGAGATATAAATCATTGCACATTCAAAATTTCAGCTAGATCAGACAACTGGAAATAGGTCAGGGGCATTACTTATTGCACGCCCCTCGTAAATCGGATTTTATCGATTATAGATTTTCGATACTTATCGGAAGCATTCCGATAGAAAACCTATCAATTAAAAAACTCCCAAACATATAAGTACATTTGTGTTAAATTTTCTGTAGGAGAAGTGTTAAGGGTTAGGTAGACGGTGATATAAAATGATCAGTAATGGTGGCACTTGGGTAGAGCTAGACAATTTAAGAAGACGGCTCAACATGAACTTATGCACAGTATATTTGAAAATTACTATGCTATAATCCGCCCGGAAACAGCCCCACGGTATTGTGTTCCACATAGGACTGTTCTAGGAAAGAAACTTTGCTCATGGAATTTTTGTATAAGTTTAGGTATAGATAGAGAGTGTAGAAAGTTGTTGACGATTGTTGTAGCAAGACGAGTATTCGTTGCGAATGTTTCCTAGGGGAGGACATAGATTGGAGATTAGTCAAATACCTAACATACAGTTTACGATAGAGCAGAGACAGATTTGAAACTTTTCTTTTGTGAAAGAGCAAATCGAAAATATCCTCGCCCATTAAATTTCGGTTTTGTACTCTATCAATGCAGAAAACGGTACTCTTAGGAATTCCACCTCAGATGTGGTAACAGTACTCCATTTCAGGAAATATTTTACTTTTGTACAGATAGTAAATTGCTACTGAAGTGAGATACTTTCAGGAACGGAGAAATACTCCACCATTTTTCTAGTGATTTCGGCAAAGGATATAATGTGGGTTTTCTATTTCATATCAAGGGTAAAGGTCAGTTCCGAAAGTTTATCAAAGGGTTCTTCCTCAAGTGGGAATATGGACGTCCGTGGTAAAAAAAGATAGAAGTTTGGTTTTGGATGTATTGAAGGTAACTAGCCATTTTTACTCCGATTATATCTCACGCTCCAAGCCGAGTGGGGGAGAATCAAATAAATCATAGTCTTTGTCGGTTTGTGAAGTGTTGCAATATATGGCAGTATCGTCTGCGTAAATGTTGGCGAATGATCGTAAGAATATACTATTAGAATATGTATCATAGAATACATATAGCATTAGTTTTCTTTGTTGGGGAAAATTGTACGGTTTAAGAGACACTTCCCTAAATGGTAAAGTTTAGCAAACAAAACATATGTCCATGTTACCCATGTTTCTTGCCTAGAATACATATTACATAATTAATAATAATTAAAACGCATGCATACTATTGATACCGATGCGCACACGAAGCTGCTTTTATAAAAATCATCACTTAATATAATCAAAATTTGATGTGTTTGTTCCTCTATTTTTCGTAGCTTATTTTAAATGTTTTAGGAGCGTTGCTGCAGTTTGGGTGGGCATCTATCTCATAAATAATAAAGTTTACAAAACATAATATTCCCATGTTACTCACCGAATCGTCGAAAATATATATCCCCAAATTCATAATGATTAGTTAATAAATATGAGTAAATAAATATAAATCAACTTTATATGAATGTTAACAATGTTAAATGTGGCTATCTTATTTTGTAGAATACACATTACAAACTTTATAATTATCCGGTTATTAGTTTCGAATATTAAGCATGTGGACGGATTTGAGTGGGAACATTCTTAAGTGGTAAACTTTGTAAAAACATAATGTGTCCATGCTACTCACCGGGTTACCGAGATCATTATGAATTTTTGATTATAGGAGGTGCCTTCAATAAATTTCCAAACTTATTTTTGTATGGACGATTTTATTGATAGTACACACATGAAACTCTAATCTTCTTCGAAATAATCTCATCAGGCTGAAATGACTTGTTTTACCGTTCCAACAACTTCTGGGCATCTCTCTGGAAGTATTTCTGTGTGATCCTCGTTACGGTCTCTTTCATTTTGCCAATTGTCTCATAACGACAGAAGCTAAGATTTTTTTTGAGCTTAGGGAATAACCAAAAATCACACGCAAATGTATTATGCATACGTTGCGTGATTTAATCTTACTCTGCATTTTCACCTAACTATTTAATACAACGATACCGATTTTTTATTTATTTATTTTTTTTTTTTTACAGTTCTGGTCATACAGAATATTTCTGTTCAAATTATGTACACGTAGTCCTATTCATCAAGCTGAGCCAACGGAAAAATAAACTTAGCATTTTTCTGTAACTAATTTTGCATACGTACAAACACATATAGCAATAAATCCGGATTACTCAGAACGGAGAATAGGATGCTTCTTGGTCTGCTCAGGCTTGGAACAAAAGGCTACACACTAGTCTACGGGTAAGCGCCAATACCCACAAATAACTATATTGAAACAGCGGCTACAGTCTAAAAACAGTAGGAATCGACTTGAAACAACACCGCTCGCACAATCCAATACATCAAGTGCAAATCACTGTCAGCCACCATCATGGTCGCCAATGACCAACAATCCCCGTCACTGGATAATAGTGATATAAAATTGATGATAGTGCAAAAATATTGAAGACTTTATTGAAGACCATTTCATTTTAAAGCAGTCCAATGGCTCATCATCGACAATGGCATAGTAATCGTATGAAAACGCCTATAATCAGTGTTCGCCATTGAAGAAAGATAATTCCATTTCGAAGCAGTCCAATGGAGGTCGATGAAAGTTTGGAAAAAGTTCATGAGATTTTGTCAGGAAAGTAATCACATGGTATTGAAAGTAAAATAAATTAAAAGTTAAAACAACAGCGCTTAAATTTATGAAAAAGAATAAGTATAAGATTATACAAGGAGACAACGAACAAAACAAAAAACATAAAAACACAGAAATAATATAGAATCTAGTGGAGAGACAAAGAAGGAGAGGAAAATGAGAGAGAGAGAGTATGTTTAGAATTTTAAGTGCACGTCGCAATGGCAGGAGAGGAAATAGGTTAACAATAGAGTTGTTAGCTGCTCTTAAGAAAAGAAATTCTGTGAGCTTTTCTCCAATTTTCATATATGAATTTATTTTTGTAAAAGCAACATCGCCTGACGCAGTCTCTAGTTATTTATAACTAGTTGACTGGAACATGTTCATGAATGTGTAGCAGTACTTAAAAATACTAGACTGAAGAAGTAAATTAAAATTTAACACTTACAACGTGATTTTATAATTTGTATTGAAGTATGTAACTCAATATTACTTCCTGGGTATTTATAATACTTAATCATTTGGGTTACTTTTATATTTAACATATACATAATGGGCATTATTTTCATAGAAATTTTAACCAACTCTTATTTGCTGTGTGTAAATGTGCATCTGTCCAAAAAAATAATTTTTGCGCTATCCACAAAAATATCAGCTTTGTCAAAACATATTTGTTTGGTTAAATATATTCCTTATTTCGTTGAATTTCCTCCGGTCTTCCTAGTCAACCCCTTTGAGAGAAATAACATTGAAGATTAAAAGTTAGTCACGTTATTAGATTCCGGACATTTAAGACAGAGCCTTAGACTTACCATAATCTAATTACACGTATTTACATTTTAAATACAAGGCGTATTTTTTCTCGAACCTCAAACGCTATCACGACGCCATAATGCTTATAATACTTTGATCCAGGTTTGGAATTGTCCGCTCGGCAGTACGTTAACATGGTTCCATACTTCCGAGTATAGCAACACGAATCATGCATAGGTTTTAAAAATATTTACTTATTAAATAATATATATATAAGAAATTCATGTTAAACTCTGTAAATCAGGATTTTCAATGATTAATTATTTGACAAGGAATAAAAGTTGAAAACTAAAAAATAATGGCTCTTATCCTGAGAAGAAATTAGTTAGCAAAATAATATTCATATGCAAGATGTAATTGAGTTGATGAAAAAAGAGTAAAAATATGTGGTACAATCCAAAGAAAATATTGATTTTTTTTTAGATGTAGAAATGCGACCGAAATAGTCGAAACGTAATTGTAATCATCCAAGTATTTGATCGTTAAGCATGAGTAAATTCCAATCTCGAAGACGGCATTGTAGAATTGCAACAGAAATAGATTCTAAGTGAAAGGTTATAATTGACCTTACAACGAGAAAGAAAAAGTCCGTTTGATTCTATCGGCTTAGAAAAATTAACTTTCCAAATCTGTTTTTATTTTAAGTCTAATAAATTTGACTTGTTGAATGCTAGGGTTCAAAAGAGTCGCCAACCTGATAAACTGTCATAAACTGTCATCAAAGCTTCAACCTCTGCTCCATCGACATGTGGCATCCCTCTGCTTGTTCTGTTCTACAAGTATTTGAATGGTGAATGCTCCGAACTACAAGCTATTGTACCCTCTTGACGTAAATACCTCCGACAAACCCAGCAAGCAGCAAAATCCCACCTCTATACAGTAGAGATCCCTAGATGTTAGAAAGCCTTCTACTGTAATAGTTTCTTCCCCAGAACTAATTATGTGTATTTTAATTTATATATGCATTTGTCTTGTTTTCTCTGCTTAGCCTTTTAAATTATCCCCCCAAGCAAAACTCAGCCACGTTCTCTTCCAGCTTAAATAATTCCACGCTCTGTACTAAGGCATGAGATAAAATACCATTAGGCAGGATAAATTTTCTGAAATTAGCACAAACGTGGATTTATTTTTTCTACCGTAGAAGTCAGAAGAACTTTAAGTAATATACTTAATATCTACAATTACCTTATGCTCGCTAGTATTAATAAAGAGGTCTTGTTTATTTCTCTACCAAACCTCTGGATATAGCTTATAATTAACTGTACTAAAATTGTAACTGAAATGTACAGTGATCTTAGCTGCGTCACTAGGACTTTCTTCTGAATAGATATAATTGTTTTGTCCCCAACCTTAACGACTGCCTATAAATATGAATTCCGAATCACGACGAAATAATTGTTTCTCTTTACCCCCAAGACGACTGCCTATGTCTAACCTGCATGCAAAATAGGGGGAAGAAGGGAAGATTTTATTCCTTTTTCCCAAGCTAAAACAATACTATAAACTCTAAATCCAAATGGAACTTTACTGTATTCTGTAAGTTAATAACCCCGACCCTTGAAAGCTAACAATCTGCTCCCCCCTCTAGCTGCCACTAAAACCTTACATTATACATACGCCTTAGTAGTGGAATCCTTAGCCTCAAGCTCCTAACTTTCACATGCTAACCGCCTAACAATTATCACTAAACATCTATACATTTCTACCTCTGACATGCATTAGAGTTCATTCCTATCTAGTTTGGTACTTACCAGCCAAAGTATGCACTCAGATGCAAAGCGATCTTCATTACATAACAATGTCTCTTCCTAGATGGTTTTGCAACGAACAATACTAAACCAAATCCGATACTCCCTGTCATGCAAAACGCTCGATGACTCTTAAATGAAAACTGAAATTATCTCCCCTCAATAGTAGAAACACTAACACAACTTCTATCTATTTGCATTTACTGAAAACTTGCCCAAACATCTATTTACTTAATTATACATACGGAATACGCCATGACTTAAAATGTACCTCCAGTTATACCCTTACTGTACTGCACCTACATCTTAACATTCGTAAATCTAAATATACAGTTACTGGGCAAAATTCTTAGCTCAATTCCTAATACCTACTCAAACTATAACGTTATCCTGAACCTAAACTAACATAAAGTTAATAAAAAAAATGGAAAAACCTAAAGGTTAAAGTCTTAATCCACACTAACGCTTTTCTAACAAGCCTCCCCACAAAACTGCTTCCACTGTAAGCCCCTAAATCACTTTGAGGAGTTTAACTATTCATTAGATATATAACCTCTACAAACTAACCCTGTAACATTAACTAACCACGCGGGGTCGCAAAATACCTGGATTAGGACCCAAGCGCGGAGCAAACCCTCTCAGGGCTGATGGACCCAGTAGATCTTCCCAGATTACCCGTCTAGGAGAAGGAAAACTCTTAGACTAAACCAAAGGGGAGGGAGGCCTCTCCAGTCTTGGATGACAACCTTCCTAGAGCTGGTGACTCAAACAAATTACCGGTCTGCAAACCTAAATTGCTTAAGGAGTAGATAGCCTCTGTCTATCGCCGGCTTCCATACTCCTTCATATAGTCAGGCGCAGAGACACTATCACAAGTGAATCAACAAAACACAGTGGTAGATCTTGTTTCTTGTCTAGGGCAACGAATGCCGTTCCCCACTCCCGACACATCCCACCCCTAAAAACTGGGCACTTGGGAGTGCTTGAGTACCACACAGTCCTGTGCAATTAGATTGGGGTGATCTTCTTCTGATGGTCTGAGGGTACCGGATTGACACTTCCTGGCTGCTGTTTCCGACTGGTAGTACAGGCACCCTAACTCTTTGGTAGCGCTTAGAGCGGCTGCTCCATCAACAGTTGTATAATATCGGGATGTTTGTAGTGCCATGTCGCGCATGGAAAGGGACCCCGCACTCATCCCCGATGGGCTTTCCTGAGGCCACAGTCCTAGTTGAAGAAAGGTCGACACTAGCGCACAAGTACATGTATTTGGTGACTTTAATCGTCACCACAAAAACTGGCTTGGATTCTCTACTCAAACAGATGCAGCAGGCAGCTCAACACATAGTTTCGCTATATTTTACTCCCTATCATAAATGGTTACGTTTCCAACTCGTTTCCCTGACCAGCAAGAACAGCACGCATCACTTCTAGATCTGTTTCTGACAAATGCTGACAGCCCACTCGGGAACGCTGACCATGCAGTGATAATGGTAGAAATCGCACTAAATTCTAGACCCAAAACTGAAGAGCCAGTGCTCAAAACAACCAGATATTATAAAAAGGCTGACTGGGAAGCCATCAGAGATCTTATCAGCGATGCCCCATGGCGAAATATTTTTCTTTTCCTGCTGAACAGTGCGCAAATGAGACCACTGAATGGTTCAAAACAGCAATTGAAGCACATGCTCCCATGCGGAAATTTTATAGCAATCCCCACTCTCCCCAATAGTTTACTTCGACTTGCGCAACTTCCATTGCTCAAAGGCAGCATGCATACCGCAGATTTAACCGACATAAGTCCAGTTCAAACAAACAGAAGTATATAGAAGCTAGAAGTAACGTTAAGAAAGAAATGGCGACAGCTAAGAGCGAATTTACTGAAACCACTGAAAATTGGGAAATCGTGACTTCTGGAAAATCTACAACAGTGTAGTAAATAATGGACAATCAACAATTCCCCCAGTAACCAACAATCACGAGGTTGTTTGCCCAGCAACCGACAAGGCTAATATACTTGCCAGCCGGTTTGCCTCGAACTCCACACTGGACCCTTCCAACCGCCCCCTGCCTGACTTTCCTTTGCGGACAGACGCCACGCTAGACGATCTAAAAATCACCCCTGCTCAGGTACACGCTATCATAAAAACCTGAACACTTCAAAAGCATGTGGACTCGATCTCATCCCAGTTGTGCTCTTAAAAAAGTGCTCAGCCGAAGTAGCTCCAGTTCTCTCCAAACTCTACAACAAATGCCTTAATGAATCATGTTTTCCGGGCTGTTGGAAAACTGCTTCTTTGGTACCAGTATTCAAGAATTCTGTCGAAAGAACTGACCCATCAAATTATCGCCCCATTAGCCTCCTCACACTTTTTGCCAAAATATTTGAGACCATAATTAACCATGCCCTAGTCCGGCACCTTACAGATGCTAAACTTCTGACTGACAAACAATATGGATTTAGACAAGCCCGTTCCACAGCTGACATCCTCACTGTAATCTTTGAACGTATATACCATTCACTGGACAAAGCGGGGGAGGGCAGAGCGGTAGCTCTAGATATATCTAAGGCTTTTGACAGGGTATGGCATGAGATAAATTAAATCATACGGTATCACTGGTAGAATACTTAACATAATTAAATCCTTCTTATATAAGAGAAAAATCCAGGTTGTCCTCGACGGTCGTACATCTAAACAGTGTGATATAAATGCGGGAGTGCCTTAGGGGTCTATCCTACCCGACAAAACTGCCTCTGAGATGGGTAAATATGCTGATGACACCACACAACTGGCATGACAGGAAAACAAATGAACACATATCTAAAGAAATGGCAAAACCACTAGAGGATGACCTCCAATCTGTAGTGGAATGGGGGTATAAATGGATGGTCAAGAATAAACTTGTTTCCTTCAATAATTACAAGAAGCATTCTCTGCCACCAATAGCAGTGGCCAGTGACTCCCTGTCTGAGAGTACATCTTTCAATCTGCTCGGCCTAACGTTCACAGGAAACATGAGTTGGGACACTTATATTGAAAACATTGCCAGGGCCGCTGCGAAAAAGGTAGGCTCCCTCTACCGTGCTAGAAAACTACTGACACCTAGTATCCTGTACCTCTATAAGGCCACCATTCGCCCACGTATGGAGTATTGTTGTCACATCTGGGCTGGTGCATCTGCTACTAGTCTCTCATTCCTAGACAAGCTTCAAAAGAGAGTCGCCAATCTGATAGGCCCTGAACTGGCATCCAAGCTTCAACCTCTGTCCCATCGACGAAACGTTGCATCCCTCTGCCTGTTCTACAAGTATTTTAATGGTGAATGCTCTGACGAACTGCAGACACTTGTGCCCCCACGACGTAGACACCCTCGACAAACCCGACAGGCAGCTAAATCCCACCCCCACACAGTAGAGATCCCTAGATGTAAAAGATCTTTCTACTCCAGTAGTTTCTTCCCCAGAACCGTTAGACTCTGGAATTCCATTCCAGGTCCCTGCTTCCCTAACTGTACTGACATGCAGAAGTTCAAATGTAACGTGAACCGACATCTTGCTGCCCAAATCCCAACATAGTGCCCCAGCAGTTGCTGCCACTGATAGTAGCCCCCTACACCAATGTGACAATGTGCCAAGTTTAGGGTGAAAATGTAATTTTTAAAAAAATTATGCTAGAAACTTAATACCAGAAATGCTTTTTTTATATTTTTTATATATTTAAGGGTGGGGCAGGCGTTCTATTTTTAGAATAAATTCAAATTATTTAATGTAAGATGTAAGAGTGGTTTATGATTTTTTGAATATATATATATATATATATATATATATATATATATTTATATATATATATGTATGTATGTATATATATATATATATATATATATATTCAAAAATAGATTATTTATGAAGTTTGTTTACCCGTTGGCGTTTCAATCAATCCAGCACATCATCAAAATAACAAAATATGAAAGAAAATAATAAAACCTTTAAGAGAACATGTGTTGTATTTGATCGATTTTAATTAATGCTTATAAGTTTATATTTAAACATCAAACTCAAACGTGATACGCCTATTGAAATGTAAACAAAATATAAAAAAACGTTTTTTAACAAATGTACATAGTCTTTACATCAAACTCCATTTTACTTTGTATTATTTAGATTATGTGAATTATTTTTATCATCTTGAGGATTATTCCCCAGCAATAATTCTCAATATGAGAACAGTAGTCCGGATTATCTAAATAATACCAATCTATTCAAAAACACTATATACATTTTATAAAAAATATGTGCTGTATAAGGAAAATGTATTTTTAGTAACAATTATGAGTGTGTTCATCTCAGGTTACTAGTGAAAGAAATAACAATAAACTAATAATAACAATATATATGCGTGTGAAATCCCTTATGATCTTTAAAAATTATCAGTAGCAGCGAACACAGACTATAGCAAAAATAGATGCAAATTCAGCAGCAGGAGCCGAAAACCACAGCATCATCGGCAGGACTTTTACCGTTTTTTTGCAGAATTACTCTATTAGGTTTATCAAACTAAATCTCGTAAATAAATGTTGATCTTTTATTGGATTAAATGGTTTGGGCAGTTTATTTGATAATGCTTTTCCTTCTGTAAATTATTGTGACATCAGTCCAGAAAAAACGAAATCTCGCGAAGTTACGACATTTTATTTTATTTGTTTTTTCGGTAAGCACGTAGAGTAAACAATATCAAAAATATCCCAAGGCCACGTTACGTAATTCGGAAACACTTTCGCACACAGGAAATCTGCAGGATAATTTTATTGTAAAAGATAAATTCAAACTAGATATTTACAAGTCAGGGAACGGAAAATCCATTTAAATAAAATTCTGTTCTTCAATTCAAACTACCACAAGTTTACTTTCATCAATTACAGGGTTTTTGCGACACGCGGAAAATTACTTCGCAAGTATGCGTATGTTTCTGCTATCGAAGCGTTATTCGTGGAAATTGCAGAGAGTATTAAAGATGAGAAAATCGGTCAGACAATAACTCTATTAAGTCTTAAATGAAACAATTCTATTAAGATTAGTGAATTCAAAACTGCTAGCCTAAAATAATTTTGATTTGTGTTTACAAATAAATGCTAGGAAACGCAAATTCGGCAAAAAAAAAAATCACGGAACTTTTTAAGATATCAAATTTTCTAATTCTAATTCCATGAAACAGTTTTATAATTCTTAATTCCGTGAAACAAGTTTGTGAGATTTCATATGTGTTATAGACTACTGCAGGAGGTCCATCCATTAATGCTCCGAAATCTTATTAGAATTGACATTTATCCAGTTTACAACCCAATCGCCGACTACCCCGTGTCAGCATCTTTCGTCAGGTTACGTAAGAATTTTTTAAAAAATCTCTATTCCTTTCAACGAAGAAACTTTTTGCGATGATAGAATATGGTACACTACATCATATTTTGTTGTTTCTTGTCAGAAAAGGATTTTCAAAAGACTTTTAACGGAGCGCATACCCGGATAAATGTGTTGCTTAAAAACTAATAACATACACATATATTCGGCTGGAAATTAATACAGACATCCGACAAAAGTACACACATACACAAAAAGTAATTTGGAAAATTTCCTCCTCCAAGTACACGTAGTCGGACTTTTACATAGGTCTGACAAAAAATAATTATATACAGAAGAGAGTAGACATATTTACTCGACGGTCTACGGCACTCCTTGTAAAAGATATTTCTAAAACTACCAAAATCATTGCAAAGGAATGAATTACAAATTTCGGAATGACACTGTATATTAACACCGACATGGTTTCACAATTTCAATCAACTCTATTTAAAGCGGTGGTGCAAGTACTCGATGTAAATTACATCAACGCCACCGCCTATCATCTTTTTCCGAACGGTCTTGTCGAGAGATTCCATGGGTAATTTAAATCCTTCCTAGCAGATAAAGCAACACTGCTAGGTAAAGTGAAAATATACCTTTAGTTATTTTAGAATTACTATTAAAGTTCAAAGATGACGTTCAGTCCACAACAGTCAAAATAATATACGACACCACACTATATTTCTCAGACGACGTTTTCACACAGAAACTCTGGCATAACCAAAAAACTTCGCTTCATATTTGAAGTGTATTAATTTAAAGATAGTTTTTGAACATGTCAGAACACAGCAAAGTGAGGTACGTTTGCGGCCTAATTTAGACAAAAGCAAATAGGTTCGTCGTATAGATGCGGTAGAAATCCTTCACAATCTACAACTGTTCTGATCATAGATTAAAATCAGCTTACGTTGAAACAGACACAACAGAGTTACTCGTTTACAATCTCTGAAAAAAAGACGGTTAAGTCAACACAAGCCAAATCCGGTAGATAATAAACAAGCTAGAGGAAAACTTCATTTACTTAAAAAAGTAGAGTGCAAAGACACAAATAATTTCATGTCATAATTATTACACGAAACATTAATTCTCCTTTATGATAAAGATTCTAGTTTCCTATTTGTTATTTGTTTGTAAAATTTTAATTTTATCACACCATAAAAATCGACCGCGTGAAAGAGTATTGTGACATCCATTACGAGCTTTAAACGCAGCAGCATCAAATGCAAACTTCAGCAGAAATAAAAGCAAAGTCAGGAGTCGAAAACCGAAACACTCGTGACGTACCCTAACCCTTACTTGACCGGTGAGGTTTATTCTTCCTTCGTAGACTCCACGATAATAAGCAGCCCGTTTTCTTGTTTATTCGCAGTATTACTGCACTGGGTAAAATAAATTACAATAAATAAATTGTGATTTTTTATGTGTATGTAATGCTTTTGTCGTTTTTATTTATGTTTTCTTTACAAGTTAACACTAGTATATTTTACAAAAGAAACACTTTTTGAATTTGAAGACTTCAATATTGGTTGATATGCGGCTAACTTTACTTTCTTTAGATGAAATATATCAAAAAAAATGATCGTTTCTTCTCAGAAATGTATAGCAATCGGAATCTGACGCATTTATTATAAATGGAGATTTGGTATCTGTATGAAACTGAAGCTATACGATTAGTATTATTAATGTACAGGGTGACCAAAAAAAACGGGCCCCAACTATAATTAGGCCCTGTTTCTTAGTGTTTTGTCCGAGTGAAATGAAACGTTGGTCATAACTAGGTTATTATATTCAAAACATCACATCAAAACACTAGCGTTTTTGGCCTTTTTTCTCCGTTGACTGTAAAATGCTAAGAAAAACAATTGAATGTTCTCTGTTTTTTTTGTGTCACCCTGTAGTATTGAACTATCAATGCTCAATTCAAATGGCAGTATCTGTTCTAGTGTCATGAGATTATTATTCCAGATATTGGGTTCTCCTTTAATTAGGAAAGTAGTGTAGTATATTTTCTATTATTATAGGATCATCATCACAGGAAATATCTCTTCCTTTAGTTGGAGAGGTTATGTAGTATTTGTTATGTTCTCATGATATTATCCTCCAAGGCATACTCTCTTACGTAGAGGATTACAATGTAATATATATTCGTTCGTCATGATACAATATCCCAAGGCATTATTTCTTCTTTTTAGGGAGTAGTATAGTAACTGATGTGTGGTCATTATACTTTTGGAACGCCTCTAGTATAATTTACTATATGATATATACTATATAATATACTATATTATATGTAATATATATAGCGGCCCTAGTATATATACTATATGATATATGCTATAGTATATTATGCACTATAATATGCAATATACTATATACTATATTTTATAATATACTTTTACCATATTACATTATATACTATTTGATATTAATACTTCTTTTCTCCTGCTACTCAGAACTGGTTGCTAATCAACGCTTTTAACTGCGAATTTACAGTGTATTTATTTTTGAAATGAATGTACAAATAGTTTATATTTTGCATGAAATTAATATTATTTTCACACCAATCAAACCTATTGTTTGTTGATAGAGATCGCTTTACAAAGGCATGAAGCCACTTGATTTAAAGTGCTAAAAGACATGGGGATCAGAGAGAGAAATAGAGAAAGAAAAGAAAAAATAGGAAATATAAATAATATTTCGGGCAGTATAATTTTGTATGAAAATCGCTCTAGGCAAGGCATGAAAGTACTTGATGTTAGAAGCTAAAATAAATGCCACTTCAGGGTCAAAAATTAGCCAACGATAGATTTTAGATTGATATATTCTGACCCAAAAAGCAGCAATACTTATCTCTTTGTCAGAAATATCGTTTATGGAACGTGAGGACTAAAAGACAAAATATGGGAAATTAAATTAACGAAGCTATTAAAAGTAAAACCGAGGTCCACTTTTTACTCTCCTTGTTAACATTTCCAAGAGCACAATATGCTGTGTTCTTTATATCCGTTTCTTTTACAGACAAGCAGGATTTGGGTGCTTAATATAAAGTTAATCCATATACCTTCTCATAAGTTTTTGCATTCAAGTTTTAAGCTATTAAACCTGACATGGTGATGTGGGACAAGAAGGAGAAAGAAGCAACCTTAGTAGAAGTTAGTGTCCACCAATGATGCAGAGTTAAACAGAGCTGAGAGAAAAAAGATAACGAAATATTAAGCTCTAATATACGGACTGAAAAGAAACTGGAATCTTAGGAAGATTTCCATAATCCCAGTAATTATAAGAGTAACTGGATTCATGAAAAATAATTTCAAAAACTATCTGATAAATATACCCAGTAAACAAAGTGAAAATATATAAACACTTGCACTTTAAGGACAGTTAGAAGCTTTAAAAGACCTCTTAGTTCGAATGTCTGAGCCAGCGAGTGAATGTTTGGCATCCGGTAGAATGTCCCTCCCTAAAAACAAAATGATAAGATTTTTTTAAAATACCTTGGAAGAAGTCTATTACATCATAACGCAATAAAGGCGGATACATAAATAGTCGAAACTTCTTAATAGCCTCCATGTGACAGGTGTTATAAGACGGTGTCGGTCTGTGAAAAAAAAAGCTTCCTGGGACTGATTTGTTTCAATTTAATTTCTCTTTAAATCTTACCAGACGCAATCTCTTCTCACCAAAACCAGTCGAGCGTTCATGGTATCTAAGTGATCTGAATCTATGTACGCGTTCTACAAGTGTACGTGTTGGTTCGAATATCTACATTCTCTTGCGGAAGACTCACTTGTAGAGGGCGGAGCGTTGACTCTTCAAGTGTCAAATGTTTGGAGATTGTGATTTATTCAATGCAGAAAATACGCGCGCTTCAAGAGCAAAAACGTTTAACATCAAACGTGTATACTCGACGGATAAAAACACTCAAGATGGTGTTTTAGCGAGGCGTTACAATTTCACTTGGAAGACACTTTGAAGTGATATCAATAATATATATTTGGTGTCACCTGTTTATTAACACTTAACAGACATTTTCCGACGTATCATGATAAATTTGACAACGTTTAATGGAAACCATATTTTGATACGTTTATCTCAATTTGCATGCTCTGACTTAAAACTTAAAAATGAACGGGATTTGGAACTCAATCTCACACAGTAACATGCATACTTGAATTCACATGTGAAGATATTGTCATTACCGAACACGTTTCCTTGTAATGCCAAGAATACATTTAGAGAACGAGATACAAACCTGGAGATTTCTACGCCTATGTGCAATACATACATACCCTAGTATTCTTAAATGGCCGTCCACCTGGTACTGACTATGCTCATCGTTGCTTAATCTTCGTGATCAAACGAGAACCGGTGTGTCAGTTAGTGTTGGGACGATTAATCGGAATCAGAATTGAGAATCGAAAAAATCAGAAAATAAAATGATGTATTTTCCGATGCCTAAACGATTCCTTTAACTGTGTTTTTTATTATTTTTTTGTTTTGTTTAAAACTTAATTTTCCACTGCTGGCAGTAATGATAAAATTATCAATATACATTGATTTTTAGCTACCAGTAAAATTAAAGTCTATAGATCACCCTACACAATTATATTTTTACGTTTACGCAAATATATGCACATATTACATGGCTTGTACGGTAATTCGATGATAACTATATAACGAAATATTTAGACATTTTAAGAGTTTATATCTGAAATTGTATCGGAATTGGAATAAATATAGAAATCGTCACTAATCCTTTATATAAAAATCACTACGTCTGTCTGTCTCCATATTTTCAAACTGCATCTCGTTGAGGCACGAGGTTGGAGAGCGGTTCGGGGCAGATCAAATAATAGCATTTCTTAACCGTTTTTATGGGTTTTAACCAGTAAAAATAGCTGCTAAGAGTTCAAAATTTAAAGAAATTGGAACTTGAGAAGCGTAAATCGACTTCTGTTCCCTTGTACGAATGCGCAAATATATATGCATTAAAATTATATATGCATTAAAATTATATATGCATTAAAATTATATAGGTCAATATTTGATGGGACCCTACAGATTTTTTTTCTCTTTCGTAGTGGTCTATATTCTATTATAATTTTAATAGTTTTAATATTTTTCACTATATTGATTTAAAATCTATTAATTGCATGAGACTTTTTCAGTAAACATATCCTAACAAACTTTTCAGAAAAATCATTCGTACAGTACGTTTGTGGAAATATTACAATCCGAAATTTATTTTACCTTTTTTTTTTATTACATTTTCACCCCAAACAAGGCAAATTGCCACTTTGGTGCAGGGGCTACTATCAGGGGCAACAACTACTGGGGTACTATGTAGGGATTTGGGCAGCAAGATGTCGGTTCACGTCACACTTGAACTTCTGCACGTCAGTACTGTTGGGGAAGCAGGGCCTGGAATAGAATTCCAGAGTCTAGCGGTTCTGGGGAAGAAATTATTGGAGTAAAAAGATCTTTTACATCTAGGGATCTCCACAGTGTGGGGGTGGAATTTAGCAGCCTGTCGGGTTTGTCGAGGGTGCTCACGGCGTGGGGGCACAAGTGATTGCAGTTCGTCAGAGCATTCACCACTAAAATACTTGTAGAAAAGGCAGAGGGATGCAACATTTCGTCGATGGGGCAGAGGCTGAAGCTTAGATACCAGTTCAGGGCCTATCAGGTTTGCGACTCTCTTTTGAACTTTGTCAAGGAGCGAGAGACTAGTAGCAGATGCACCAGCCCAGATGTGACAGCAATACTCCATACATGGGCGAATGGTGGCCTTATAGAGGTACAGGATACTTTCGGGTGTTAGTAGTTTTCTAGCACGGTAGAGAGAGCCCACCTTTCTTGCAGCGGCCCTGGCAATGCCTTCAATGTAATTGTTCCACCTTATCGCGTTTTATGGATTACATTATATGCATACATTTGAACATTAAAAAACTGTCACTTTGGTCAGAATTATATCTTTTTTCATTGACAATCTTACGATTGTGCCTCTCTTTGTCTACATTACACGTAACTACACCATGGAATATCCTTATTTAATCTTGGCTTCTATTGTGCTTTTCGTGCAAGCATTTTAAAAAAAATTTTTTCAGTCTATGTGCTAAATAGCAAAATTTATAACTGCCTATTTCGCTAAAAACATTTCCTCTGATAATATGAGACATATATTGAAAAATCTATGGATTAAGGGAACACTTTAAATTTTTGTATTCTTTGTTGAATGATAAATTTGTCTTAAATTGTTTAAATTACTGAATTTAATTTCAAATTTTCATTTAGACTATTTCTCTATCTCGTATATTGGGTTTCTTTATGTGGTTGGAATAGTCTTGTAAATATTGATACTAATATTTGTGTGGATTTTAATTTTACAAAATTATACAATCTTTAATCTGTAAGTATTTCAAAATTTCAGTTAATAGCTAATGTGTAGACAAAATGTATTAATCATGATGAATTAAAAAATAAAGAGTGAAAAGCTAGCTTACCGGTTTCGCACCTCGCTCAACAGAGCTAAAATCGAGTTGAATAACGATTAAGAAAAAATATATGAGATAGAAATATGTCGGGGGTACAAGTTGAGAGACATTTTAAAAACAGGATGGAATCAGACAGAAACTACATTAAGTCCTGAAATATATTCTCTTTGTATGCAGAGAGGTCTCGAGGACTTAATATAGATAGTTTCTAAAGTTTTCAAGTGATAGAGAGAGTGTGACATGATCAAAACGACACTAAACTTTAAGGCGAAGACACGGTTATTTATTTAGTGCTCACAAATAGTCGAACTACAGGTATTATGAAAAACCTTGTTATGTCGAATCTTGGATGGGACGTGTTGTTTATAACGGGGAATCCAAAGGTTATGATGTCCGCCCAACGTAATGAATTCCACAACTACATTTAAATAAATAAACAATAGAATTATTATGACAGGGGACATCTTTCCTGATAGAAAACAGCATAGGTCTTGTCGAAAACAACAGCACGAAGATGTGACACAACATAACACTGTTGAACAGCTGGTGAAATTTGGATGGCAAATGTTACCTAGCCAAACTGGAAACTTATTTTTTATAGTAGATTTTACTATATCCAAAGGATAACTATTGTTACAGAGGGGCTTAGTGATGGAGTTCATCTCTTCATCCAAATAGGGCTATAAACAACTCATTAGGGTCCTATGTATAAGGGTCTTAAATTAATTTTTCGGTTTTTGGGACAAAAAGAGTTCCAGCGAAGACCTGAAACCGTAAGGTTACGTTAAACAGACGTGAAAACCTTAAAGGTGTCTTAAAAACTAGCACAACCAAAAATAGAAGACTAGAATCAACTTCTTTGTCAACCGTATACCCAAGAGCTGGATTAATAATATATTATAAAGGCTGTAAAAAGCGTCTTCTTTCATTTCATTGTCGAACAAGCAAAAAGTATCGCCAACGTAACAAAAGTAAAGGTCTGTTTTTTGAGAACCAGATTATAATCTCTGTTCATGGAAATCCACAAAAATATTTGCCAAAGCTGGTCTAAAGGGAGAACCATGGCCACACTACCAAATTTTTTATACATAACGTCATTGAAAGTAAATTCTACCGGCGTAGTAGCGAATTTCATTAATTCAACAAAGATATCTTCAAAAATTGGGGGAATCGTTAGATGATTGCGATATAAGGCATGCATTAATCGCCTCCGCAAATGGAACACAAGTGAATCGACTAGAAATATCGAAATAACACATAAATTTGTCAAAGTAATTACAGTTTTGCATAAGGTTAACAAAAGAAAATGAGTATTTTAATGCAAAACGAACTTTAATGTTCTAAAATTGTTGAAAGCCATTTCACGACTTCATATTGGGAAGATTCAATCATTGATTGTATTAGCCTCAATGGCACACCATCCTAATGGGTTTAAGGCAAACCATAGAGACGGCGACGAATAGAACCCGAATGTCTGATAATTTTTGAAAAGGTAGCAGGAAGGACTCCACTTTTTACATATAAATATATGGCCAGACGTTTTTAGAGCTTCGATAGATATAATAGAATAATGTGTATCTACCAGGCTTAACTGGACAAATTTAGAAGTGTCCTCCAAAATGGTAATCATTTTATTAACATAATCTTGATAATCAAATATGAGGACCCTGGAGCCTTTGTCAGGTTTTGTGATAACAAATGATTTATTCTGGCGAAGTGCATTAGCTGTGCGAAAGAGTTCATTACAACATTTTGATTCACAAAACGACACAGACGTACCGACGTATGAGTGTGAAATGTCTTTTAATTTCGCTTTAAGTTTGCTAACCTTAGAGGCGGAAACAGGTGAAAGTCTTGATAACTGAGAAAATAAGACTTCGAATTTAGCATAGATCTAATCACGTTTAGGGGAAGTGGGCGAAATGCAGAAGTGAAGACCACGAGAAAGAATATTTAGTACAAGTAAGGACAACTGCACAGAAGAGGTATTAAAAATGTTTTGAACAATAGTAGGATTTTTTTTAATTAAGTGTTGCAAATTGTTCTGATTTTCCTCCTCACTTGTCCCCGCCATATTTTCATCTCATATATTTTTTCCTAATCTGTTTGTCTCCATATCTTACAGTTACTATATGTTAGATTTTTTCATTAATCTGTTATTTTATTACCCATAACGATTATTAAAATTTAAATTACTCCAATATCTCCTATTTAGGTAATAACTATTTTAGTTTCTATATTCATTTATTGCACCCTTTTAAAATCTTAGAAGTAAATTTAACATTCTCTTTCCACGTTTACATTTAACCCTCCAAATATCCTGTAAATTTCTTCCTTTTTAACTTTGTTTTAATAAGGTTTGTGGCGTGATAACAGGAATTTATTTCTATGAAAACAGCTTTGTATAGCACCATATTATAATGAAGCTTTAATTAGATCAGGATATCAAGAAAAGATCAAATACATAGAGGAGGTGGGTAAATATGCAATGAAAGCAATGAAAGGAAGAATAATGACAATCAAAGCAAGAAGTAATATAAAGAACAAAAATAAGTATAAAAATAATAATATTAATGAAAAGAATGAAATTAAAAATAATGAAGAAGCATATAATAGTAAAAATGCTATTATGAATAAGAGAAAAAGTTGCAACAATGTCTGGTGCAACCCTCTCTTCAGTGAACATATATAAAATAATATTCCTAAAGGGTTTTACAAAATAATTGATAAGAACTTCCCCCCAGAAAATAGATTGCGTAAAATAATAAATAAGAATACAGTCAAACTTTCATTCTCACCCGTTGCCAATCTAGTTATAATAATAGTAGGTACTAATAATGAGAAAATGAATAAAATAGTGATTAATAGGATACATTTGGAGAGAAAATGTAATTGTAGAATACCTAACAAATTGAAATTTCATTGCTTAATTTCTGAAATAGTATTTAAATGTGAAGTTAAGGTGGATAATAGTAAAAAGATATACCTGGGGGAACAGGTGTTTTTTAGGACAGATACCGAAACCATGTTGCTTCATTTAAAATTCGACCACAGAATGAATATATATATATATATATATATATATATATATATATATAGTCATCCAAACACAGTACTGTTGAGCTGTTTCACAGCTCATCAGTGCGGCTTGACAAACAGCTACCTCAAGCCAGGATGGAAACCCAATCATCAAAATGATAGTCGGAGCCTCTAACCATGTCGCTATGCGGCTGTTGTTATGCGGGTAGTGAATTAAAAATGTTTTGACAAAAAACTGTATTTAAATAGAAGTATATTTTAAATTAAAATATTGGATCAACTTATCCGTGCTAATAAACGGTTTCGTCCGCAACGTTTTCGTGTTTGGGCTGGTGGTCCGGTGTCTGAAACGAGTTTTTTTTTTCAAATGTTTATCTGTGTACTAACTGTCAGGAGGACCGAACTGAATGACCATTGCCTTGTTTCACTAATTTTATCCGTTGCTATCTTTTCTGTTTAAACAGGTGTGTATAGAATTCTACTTACCCACCAGGGATCTATTAGCATTGGAAACCTCTAGAAACTTCCAGAAAGAAAAACAAGATATTCATAGAAAACGTGTTTAAATGTACGCGTTTTGCGTTGAACATGCGATTGCAAACGTAAAGGTGGTGGAAATACGAGCAGAGCATTTTACAGAGATAAAAAAATTAGGTTTCAAATTATAATGTTGGAAAGCAACCAATTAGTTTGCGCGTGAAGCTTCTAAAATGTTATTTCGCTCAAGTGAGTCAGACGAGGAAAACTGCAATTTTATATTTCATCCTGAAAGCTGAAGAAAATTCGATTATGCTTGGATTAATATAAAATGCAATGCACCCAACCTTTTTGTTATAAAAATGTTATTTAAAGCTAATACTGAGAGACTAGCGATGAAGTTATTTCAAACTGCAGTCTGACATACAAACAAAAATGCTATTTCAAACTAAAGCAATGAAAATTTTATAAAAAAAACTGTATCAGAAAAAACGAAAACGTGTTTTCAAACTAAAGCAATGAAAATTTTATTATAACTGTATCAAACCAAACGAACATGCTATTAAAATGTAAGTATGACAGACCAAGAAAAATTCTATTTCAAACGTAAAGATGACTGACAAAGGAAAATTCTATTTCTAACTGAAGTGAAACCGAGGAACATTCTCCTTCTGACTTAAGCGTGACAAAAATTCTATTTCAAACGTAAGTATAACAGACCATAGAAAATTCTATTTCAAACGTATGACATAGCAGGGAAAATTATATTTTAAATATAAGTATGACAGACCAAAAAAAAATTTTATTTAAAACGTATGAGAGACTAAAGAAAATTCTATTTCAAAAATAAGTATGATAGACCAATGAAAATTCTATTTGAAATTTAAGTATGACAGACTAAAGAAAAATCTATTTCAAGAATAAGTATGACAGACTAGGGAATTTCTATTTCAAAGGTAAGTATGATAGATTAAGGAAAATTCTGTTTCAAAAAATAAATATGACAGACTATGGAAAGTTTTATTTCAAATATAAGTATGACAGAGCAAGGAAAACTAAATTTTAAATATAAGAATGACAGACCAAAGAAAATTCTATTTCAAACGTAAGTGTGACAGACCAAGGAAAATTCTATTTTAAACTGAAGTTTAACATACAAAGAAACATTCTCGTTCTAACTGAAGCGTGGCGAAGATTCTATACACATGACACAGCAATAAAAAAATATTAAGTGTCACAGAATGTGATTACAAACATTTAATATTAGATGATTTGTTTCAATCTGTGTATTTAACTATCGCAATCCTATTTTCTAAACTGAAGAGTAACAGCAGATGTACGACCAGAAATACCGACGGACTGGGACTATTATTTGGATGCGTGGTCGCATTTAAAATAACAGACTTTGGCTGACACGTTTATTTGTACGTCTTCGCGTCGTCAAGATATTAGGTTTCGATTTAAAAATAAAACCTACTGATTACGTTTCGTCATTTAAAGTAGATTTCATATATATATATATATATATATATATATATATATATATATATATACATTCTGCAATTGCATGGTTGTGTAATTTATAAATTTTGAATTTGAATTCCAATATCAACAGTTCTTTCTAAACACTATATATATAATTATTTCCACAGCCAAATAACATTAAGGGAAAAGCGAGTTTTAAAAGCTACTTTTTATGAAACGACAACCTTAAGATTAGTCTTGTTCAATCCGCGGTCTTTTTTGTTTTTCTTGCTCGCTTTCTCTTTAGAGATGGTTTAAATAGCATTACTAATTGTAGTGATATTTCCCTTTGTTACTTATAGATTATTCTTGTTCAAAGAATTATGGTTAACTTTATTACCTTGGAGATCTAATTAACAAAGAGAGGGAAATGGAAGCGAGATTGATAAACAGCGTATAAACAAGTGGCCAAACAACATACAGTGAAAAGTGTAGATATTAAATAATAAAACGTAATACGAAATAAATTACTTAATGGGCCAATTAAAAACTATGGTAAGTTAGAAGGGTTAAAATGAAGGTTTTTAAGCATGAAAATGCATAAACCGAAGCGAATTTAACCGTGAATTTTTTATGATTAAAAATAAAGAAGAAATGTCATAGAAAAAAGTTAATAAACTCTGTGTAGCATAATTCTTACATAATGATGGTTCTGTTTGAATAGAAAGGTCTGCGTGACACTTAAGGGTCCGAGATGATACCAGAACGGAAGTCGATAAGAGGTGACCCTGAAACCGAATTCTTTGCTTCCGGATATCGATCTTCTCCCTCACTCGTGACGTTTTACGCAGAGAATACCTGTCCCTAGAGAGAACGCGCACACTGTAGCTAAGTGTAGCGTAATGATCTACCCGTCTATTTATATGTCTGTCTTTCTCTCTCAAACGTGTACGCAAGTAACCCGTAGCTCTGGTGTTTTATAAGGCGCGAGAGTGATGAATAGAAACGTAACACGAGATAAATGACTTGGTGAACTAATGTAAACCTACGGTTAATTACAAGAATTAAAAATGAACGTTTGTGTTTGTGTGTGTGTGTGTGTGTGTGTGTGTGTGTGTGTGTGTGTGTGTGTGTGTGTGTGTGTGTGTGTGTGTAATTATTTAAACACTAGCCTGGGTGCGCGGCGTTGCCCGGGTGTTTGGAGGTATGTGTTGAGCAAAATTAAAAAAAGGAGGAAAAGAACGTGAAAAAGAACCCTGACGTCTTTGCTGTTGCGCTAATCACTAAACCGGAAGTGGCGTAGGTTTAAATTAAGGCTAGTCAATCGAAAAGAGGGGATGACTTTCGAAAATATCGGCGAAAAAAGCGACTCCTTCCTGCAGAAAAGTGCTCAGTTGAGGATGCATGAATTAATTTTTAATAGCCAATTTTTCGATATTTGTCGTCCGAAGGGTCACGCTTCAAAACGATACCGATTTCGTGAAAATCAGTCGCCTCTATCGAAAGTTTTAGACATACATACATACATGCATAAATTTAAACAGACAGGTGAGATTCATATTATAGATAACTCAATATTAAAACTGAGGTGCATTTAAGAGTGCATTAAAATCTATAGAAAAATACCCTAGAGAAACAAAAGTTGTCGTGTTTGATTAGAAAACCATGTGTGACAGTGAAGAGCTTTGTGTAGACCGGAAGTCGATGAGAAGTGACTCCAGAACTGAAATTGATAAAATCACGCTACTTCCGGACAGAGATTTTCCCTCACTCTTTCTTGTGATTCTGGTTACATTTTAAGCAGAGAATACCTGTTCAGAGCCCTATTCTCGATGAGAGTGGGTAGTAAGACGTGTTATCCGTCTATCGACTTTCTCTGTATTTATTTTCCACGCACGTATGCAAGTAATCAGTAAAGTTTTGTGTGGCTGCTGTTTTCTTTTTAGTGAACCTTTTCATAAATCAACATCGACGTCTGAGTGGCTTTGACAACAGACAAAGAGAAACTATGTTCTCGACAGGTGTGTAATATGTAATAGTTTATGCACGCATTTCTAAGTGTTGATATGGCGTAATAATAGATATTACATATGGATAAAAACTGATGAAATACAACGTCACTTTTATAAGTACTCTTAATTATTAGAGTTTACTTTTCAAATCATAATAGTTGGATAAGTCGTGGTGTCATTAAAATGCACTAGAAAAGTTTTTATGAAAATCGCTCCAGACAAGGCATGAAACCACCTGATGTAAGTAGTTAAACATATTACTTTATGATAAAAAAGTAGCCAACTATAAGTGTTAGATGGATATATTCTGACTAGAAGACAGCAATATCGTGTGTGTGTGTGTGTGTGTGTGTGTGTGTGTGTGTGTGTGTGTGTGTGTGTGTGTGTGTGTGTGTGTGTGTGTCTGGTCACGAATAGGCTCCTATATTGTTGACTATTTTTAAAAAACTGATTACATATAATGATAGAAGATGTATCGAGACACAGAAATTGGTATGTTTGATCTTGCAGAACGGTGGTTCATTAAAATTCTGGGGTCTGCCTTCGCGCCTGCTCCACAAGTATGGAAATAAAAAATTTTAAAATTAAATTTACAAGTGTTTTTCATATAGATGTACATAAGAATACTTTGATAAGTATGCTTTAACTTAAATAGAGATGGTATAATAAAATTGTGGGGTCTGCATTCGCGCCTGGCCTCCATAGAATGGAAATAGGCACAAAATTTAATAAAGATTTTTCATATCTATCTGCGTAAGTATACTTTGATAATTATGCTTTAGTTTGAAGAAATATGGTATAATAAAATTATTGGGTGTTCGTTCGCGCCTAACCTCCATAGAATGGAAGTATGTCACAAAGTTTAACAAAGTTTTTTTTTAATATAGATCCACAGAATATTGTGATAAGTGTTTCAGTGTGAACAGATATGGTATAATAAATTATGGGGTTCATCTATTGTATTTTTACTTTCATCATATTTTGCTTTGGTTTTAATACCCCCAAATTCGAAGCTATCTCCTTACAACCCTTCCTTTTCATAACCTATCATACTTTCATAAATCAGAGTCCATTTTCGACAGGTACTTTTGCTAGTATATATATATATATATATATATATATATATATATATATATATATATATATATATATATATATGTGAAATAAAATGGAGGTGGAAGGACCTGGATACTCAACGTTTCGCCCGATTTATGCGGGCTTCTTCAAGAGGGATATATATGTCCCATCAACAAAATGTTGCATCTTTCTGCCTATTCTACAAGTGTTTTAATATTGGATGTTCCGACGAACTACAAGCCCTTGTACCCCTTCGGTGTAAATACCCCCAACAAACTCAACAAGCAGAAAAATCCCACCCCTACATAGTAGAGGTTCCTAGATGCAAGCAGGCCTTCTACTCTAATAGTTTCGTCCCCAGAACTGCTAGACTATGAATCTCCTTTCCGAGTTCCTGCTTTCCCAACTGTACTGACATGCAGAAGTTCAAGTGTATTGTAAATAGACATCTTGCTGCTAAACTCTATACATAGTATACCTGCAGCGCATAGCCCCAGTAGTAACCCCCTACATCAAAGTGACACTGTGTCTTGTTTGGTGTGAAAATGGAATATATGTATATATATATATATATATATATATATATATATATATATATATATATATATATATATATATATATATACTAGCATGGGTGCCCGGCGTTGCCTGGATATGAGGTGTATGCTGAGCAAAAAAAAAAAGCGGTCTATTTTTTTAACTTTGACTCCTATTATGACCCCTTAACATTTATTTTTTTAGGGATCTAATCAAGTTATTAAGTTAGATCCATGTTCAAGGAACCTAGATCTAAAATTTCAAGTGTTTAGACCCAAAATTGTCGGAGGAGTTTGGTAGAGTTCTCAAATGTCAAATCGTTGAAATTTTACCCCTTAACAGCGAAATTTCTGACCGAAAACCAATTACAAGTATTTTTCCAAATCTCAGTACCCTGTATATCAAATTTCGAGTCTGTAGACTAAAAACTGAAAGAGTTATTGCGTAGGGAAATGTACACAGACAGACAGACAGACACAAAGATAGATACACAGACACGTTCACTTTTATAGATATATAGATAGATAGATAGATTTGTTTAACAAAATATATACGTATACAAAAATATATATGAAAACAATTTTATGTTTACTAGAAACTTTTTTCGCAAATATTATGGAAGTATAAATCCTATAGAATATCTGTATGAATATAATTACAGGTAATAATTAACTAAAGATGATTATCCCATTAAAAAACCGAAGCAACTAATAGGGAATTAATTAAAATGAATGTTTAAAAGAATATGCAAATTAGCTAGATCGTTTGCTAGTGAATGTAATTCCAAAACGAATATATAAGAAAATTGTATTTTCTTTTTAAATAAAAAGAAAAGAGGGTTTTTGATATGAATATCGATACACACAAAAATACGAATTTATAGGAGTATATATATATATATATATATATATATATATATATATATACGTGTGTGTGTGTGTGTGTTTAAGAGAGAAAGGTAGTTTGCTTGAAGCATTGCTGATAAATAAACGTGGAAGTTAAAATGATGTGACTTATGGACAAACGAAATGGGTTTTGTAGAGTTGGTTCTTATATCTTTATATAGCCATTTATTTTCCATATTAATCACAAATACCAATCAATAAAATAGGCTTACTGTTTGAGTTTAATGTGGTGATAGATACCTTTGATACTCTGAGAATATAAGCTATTTTTCAGAAAGAAAGGGGCCAAAAGAAATGTCGTTAAAAAAAATGAAAAAGATGGAAAATATCGTAGAACCGAACTGAAAATGGATAAGTAGTTTAGAAGTCAAGCAAAAATACGACTTATTTGTAATTAGTTTGGTATTCCAATCACTGTGTTATTTGTGCATATATGTATGTAATTTTACTTTACCCATTAACATCACCATTACATCGTCACTTTTATTTTAATTTTTATTTATTTTCTTTTATTTGTTAATTTATTATCTGGTTTAAATTTAGCAATTAGAAATTAGTTAGTGTTTTAATCCGGACCGGATTTGTAAGCATACTTTGTGAAATAAAAATTGCGCGTTATTTTGTTTGTAGTTTGAACCAACACTTATTTTGGCACTGAGTGTTAGTTTTCATGCATGCATTCTATAACAAAAATTGTTGTATTAATCACGCTTTTTAGAATCCTAGAGCATATGACGACATTTCTTTTAGGTCTGACAACTTTTGTTAGAGACTATTTTGCTACGTATTGACCAACTTCTAACCACACTGTGGTATTTTCCGGCACGGTGACGGGAACAGTTTTTTTTTAATTCAATTTTCACCCCAAACAAGGCCCAGTGCCACTTTGAAGCAGGGGGGCTACTATCAGAGACTAAATTTGCAGGGGCATTATAAAGGGAGTAGAAAGATGTTTGTTCACATTACACTTGAACTTCTGCATATCAGTACCGTTGGGAAAGCAGAATCCCGGAAGGGAGTTCTAAAGACCTGCAGTTCTGGGGAAGAAACTATTGGAGTAAAAAGCTTTCTTGCACTTAGGGATCTCTACTGTAAAGGGGTGGGACTTAGTTGCTTGTCGGGTTTGTCGGGGGTAGTTACGTCGAGGAGGTACAAGTGTTTGAAGTTCGTCAGAGCATTCACCATTAAAGTATTTGCAGAACAGGCAGAGGGATGCAATATCTCGTCGATGGGACAGAGGCTGAAGTCTAGATGACAGTTCAGGACCTATCAGGTTGGCGACTCTCTTTTGAACCCTGTCCAGGAGCGAGAGACAAGCAGCAGATGCACCAGCCCAGATGTGACAACAGTACACCATACATGGGCGAATGGTTGCCTTATAGAGGTACTGGATAGTTTCAGGCGTAAGTAGTTTTCTAGCACGGTAGAGGGATCCAACTTTCCTTGCAGCAGCCTTGGCAATGCTCTCAATGTATCTATTCCAGTTCATATTCCTTGTAAACGTTAGGCCGAGGAGTTTAAAAGAAGTACTTTCAGGCAATGTGTTCTTGTTCATTGCTATTGGTGGTAGAGAAGGTTTCTTGTAGTTATTGAAGGAAACAAGCTTAGTCTTAGCAGCATTGAATGTGACCATCCATTTTTGTCCCCATACCACTACAGATTGGAGGTCATGCTCTAGTGTTTCTGGCATTTCCTTGGATATGTGTTCATTTGTTTTCCCCTCATATCTGTTATATAGATGGTGTCATCGGCAAATATACCCATCTCCGAAACAATTTTATCAGAGATGTCATTTATGAATATCAGGAATAATAGAGGTCCAAGGATAGACCCCTGAGGAACTCCCGCATTTATTTCATATTGTTTAGATGTACGACAGTCGAGGACAACTTGGATGTTTCTCTTACTTAAGAAGGATTTAATTACATTATGAATTCTTCCAGTGATTCCATATGATCTAATTTTCCTTAGAAGACCATCGTGCCATACCCTGTCGAAAGCCTTAGATATATCAAGGGCTACCGCTCTACCCTCCCCTTTTTTGTCCAATGAACGGTATATACGTTCAGAAACTACAGTTAAGATACTGCTGTTGAACGGGCTTGCTTGAATCCATATTGTTTGTAAGTCAGGAGTTTAGCAGCTGTTAGGTGCTAGACTAGGGCTTGATTAACTAAGGACTCAAATATTTTGGCGAAAAATGGGAGGGGGCTAATGGGGCGATAATTTAGTGGGTCAGTTCTTTCACCAGAATTCTTGAAGACTGGTACCACAGAAGCGGTTTTCCAGCAGTCGGGAAAGCAAGATTCGTTAAGGCATTTTTGTAAAGTTTGGAGAGAACTGGAGCAACCTCGGCAGAGCATTTTTTAATAGCACAGCCGGGATGAGATCTGGTCCACTTGCTTTTGAGGTGTCTAGGTTTTTTATAATAGTATGTACCTGAGAAGGGGTGATTTTCAAATCGTCTAGTGTGGCGTCTGTTCGCAAAGGAAAATCAGGGAGGAAGTGGTGTACAGAGTCCAGTGTGGAGTTTGAGGCAAACCGACTGGCAAGCAGATTAGCCTTGTCAGTTTTCGTGCAAGCAACCGCATGATTGTTTGATAGTGGGGGAATAGTTGACTGCCCATTATTTACTACGCTGTTGTAGATTTTCCAAAAATCCCGGGTTCCTAATTTCTGTGCTTCGATGCGTTTTCTGGTGGTTTCAGAGTAATCTGTCTTAGCTGTCTCTATCACTCTCTTACAATTATTTCTAGCTTCTATAAACTTCTGTTTATTTGAGCTGGACTTATGTCGGTTGAATCTGCGGAACGCATGCTGCTTTTGACAAATGGCAGCTGCACAAACAGAAGTAAACCATTGGGGAGAGTGGGGCTTGCTATAAAATTTCCGTGCGGGAGCATGTGCTTCAATTGCAGTTTTGAACCATTCAGTGGTTTTATTTGCACACTGTTCCGCTGAAAGAGTAAAGATATTTTGCCATGGGGCATCTCTGATGAGTTCCCTGATAGCTTCCCAATCAGCCTTTTTGTAATACCTCGTTGTTTTGAGTAGTGAGTCTTCACTTTTAGGGCGAGAATTTAGGCTGATTTCTACCATTATCACAGCGTGATCAGCATTCCCAAGTGGGTTGTGAGCATTTGTTGCACAATCATCGGGAACCGTTGTCAGAAAGAGATCAAGAAGTGAGGCATGTTGATCTTGCTGGTCTGGGAAACGTGTCGGAAATGTAACCATGTGAGATAGGGAATGGGATATAGAGAAGCTATGTGTTGCGCTACCAGCTACGTCTGTGTAATTAGAGAATCCTAACCAGTTAATGTGGTGGGCATTGAAGTCACCAAATACATGTACTTGTGCGCTAGTATCGAGGGAGAGTGCTATATCTATGCTGTCTGAGACTTTGTTTATTATGGTACAGTCTTGGGTTGAGGGAGAGCGGTAGAGAAAATACAAGTAGCTAATATTGTATTGCATATTTAGTCTGAAGCACATCAAGGCCTGGTCGTCTGATTCTAGTTTTATTTCTCTATTCAGGTGGAGGGTGTTACGAATATACACTCCAAGCCCATGCATATGTCTGTCCGAGTCCTTAGGGTAGAGTGGGAGATAACCAGGCATGTTAAAGTGGTTAGAGGGAATGGAGGAGTGACGGTTAGTTTCACTTAATGCTAAGATATCCGGAGTGTTTACAAGGAGAAATGACTCAAATCATCTAAGTTAGTTCTAAGCCCGCGGAAATTCGTAAATGCAAGCCTCAAGGGAGGAGGCAGGTTGGTTTTCTTTGAGTTTGCTCCTGGTTTAAACGTAACTTTTGCTTGAGCTGTCATTTCATTTTATTTATTTTAAAAGTTTCACTTAGGGTAAGTGAGTGAGGGGGTGCTGGACAAGTGGTTGTCCAGAATACCAGACATGCAGTGCAAGTAGACCATCAGCTGTCCTCACTCACAGGTTTGTGGCCTCAGTAAAGCCCACCGGGGATGAGTGCAGGGTCCCTTTCCATGCGCGACGTAGCACTACAAACATCCCGATATTATACAACTGTTGATGGAGCAGCCGCTCTAAGCGCTACCAAAGAGTTAGGGCTCCTGTACAATCAGTTGGAAACAGCAGCCAGGGACTGTCAATCCGGTACCCTCAATCCATTAGGCAAAGCCAGCTCAGTCCAACTGCACCGACATATATGGCACTGAAGCACCTCACTGTGTCCAGTTTAGGGGATGGGATGTGGCGGGATCAGGAAAAAGCGGCGTTCATTGCCCTAGTCAGGAAACAAGATCAACCACTGGGTGTTTCAGACGAGTCCCTGTGATAGTACCTCTACACCTGGCTAATAGGCAAAGAAGGAGTATGACAGCCGGGCGATAGACAGAGCCTATCTCCTCCTTAACCAGTTTAGGTTTGCCAACCGGTGATTTGTTTGAGTCACCAGCTCTAGGAAGGTTGTCGTCCAGGACTGAAGAGGCCTCCCTCCCCTAGGTTTAGCTTCAGAGTTTTCCTTTTCCTAGACGGATGACCTGGGAAGATCTACGGGTCCATCAGCTCCGAAAGGGTTCGCCCCGCGCCTGGGTCCTAATCCCTATATTTCTGCAACCCCGCAATAGGTAGTTAATATTAGTTAGTTATTTAGGTTAGTATCTACTGAAAAAAAATCGGTTATTTAGGTTAACATCTACTGAAAATTTTCACTACTCAAAAATGGTTTAAACAAAGGACATTACTATGCTTTCCATTTTCATTTTTACTGGGAGAGGAGATAAGTAAAAATTCATGCAGTGGAAGCATCTAAATTTGCAACAGCATTGGATTGAGAGAAACGAGTTAATGTATGGTTAGATATAGTTTTGTAAGTTTAGGAATAGGATAAAGTGTTAAAGTATGATTTACTTGCTATTAGAAATTATGATTTGGTGCCCAAACTGAATATTTAATATGACTGAAAGATAAGATCTATGCTCAGTATAGATACAAGAGAACATTTGATATGGAGTACAGTTATACCTAATAGACATAGGTTATTGCATATTCTGTAAGTATAGTTAAATACAGATGGATGGATAAGTAGAATGTTTCATTGTATATGATTGCATGGAATTTTAGATAATTGAGTAAGTTGCCTTCAGACTTCAACGACTTTGCCTTTCTCTTAATATCCGGAAGTTTGTATTTCAACGAGTACCGGTTTAGTTTGTGTAATAATTATTGCAATACTATCTCTTATCAAAGAGATATTAAAGGTTGCTGTTCATTATAGATTACTTTTACATCTATGTATAGGATTATGGCTAGTAAGTATTTACTTAGAAGCTTAGTTATGGGTTAGGAGTATAATCAAGAGCATGCCTAAGAAATATTTAGGTGTTAATGGGTATCGATTTACGAGTCTGTTAGGGTCAAGGGCTGAGAGCAAGGACCCCTCTAAGTTACGTGAAACGGATTAGATTTAGTGGCAACTTAGGAAATAGAGCAGTTTGGTTTGTTAGTGATCAGGAGAAAGAGAATTTTAGTAAAAAAAGAAAAAGGTTTGTCATGCAAAACAGACAAGGCAGTCATCTTGGAGGTAAAATATCTATAGGATGTACTTAGTATACAAGCAGCGGTATTTTACAGTTTTGAGAGGAATTATAGATACAATAGTTTCATGGTTTATTGTACAAGTCCGTAGTCTAGGTCAGGGACGAAGCACTTCTAATATTGTAACTGGGTTTATCTAATTTTTAAAATTAGTTGAATAGAGTATTATGAGGTGTTCTACTTAGCTTAGGGATAGAATGAAAATTTAAGGTAATATTCAAAGTGATATAAAGAATTTCATGAGGATTAGATATATGATCACTGGATGTTGAACTGCTTAAGAGAAATTCTTGTATCTATTCAGAAGGATGTTTTGGTGATATAAGATTTGACAAGAGTCCGAGGATACAGAAAGTTGTGAGCTGATGAGGATTTAGTATAGGCGATTAGATATAGGTAGCAAAGGTGGTTTAGTTTAATACGCACGTATTGTACATATTAAGTATACTGCTTCAGTTCTACCCTCTATCGTAAAAGAAAATCCGTTTGTAATTCGGTTGGCAAATTAGTCAGAGGAAGCCTGTAAGGTTATTGGAATAAAACAGAGCTTATCTAATTTTTAATGATATCAGTTTTTAGACAATTGTACAGACTGATAAATTGTTGAGTAAGACATAGGAGCCCCTCATCTTGGTGTTTCGATGAAATGACGGATCAAGAGCATAGGTTTATAGCTAGAAAAACACACCCGGAACAGGTGTCCGGAGAGGAAATGGCAGTGTATGACTGATTATATTAAGTATCGTACTTAAATAAAGTTATACTGTCCTCTAAATAAATTAGCATAATTTCTTCTTTTTTTTACCAACTCTGTTCTTACTATAGCATTGATTTATTATTTAAGCGAGATGGGATTGTAAACTGCGAAATGGTCTATTTAAGTGGAGAAAAATCATCGGTTACAATATGCCTGGAAATGTAAAGAATATTTGCTTAATTACATACTAAACAGTTATAAATTTTACTTAGCTTTTTTTGTTTTTTTCGTGGACATTCGAGGCTAAAACCACGGTGGCCGTTTTCCTTGGCCCAGTCGGTCGAATGGCATTTGTGATACCGAGATGCTAACTATTCAGGAGGGAGTGGGTGGGCTGATTTAGGGGAGGGGGTCACTTAGTGAAAAGTTTTCCATTTGGCAGACCGACAATTTTTCTTTGCATGTGTATCGTTTTCAGAGATATTAATGTTAACAATGAACTCGCGTTTCAAACAAATATGATGGAAATAAAATAATAGCATATATAAAGTACAAGGTGAAAAGCGGAAAAACTGAAAAAGAAATGCGAGTATAGCTTTGGGAAAGAATTTAAGTCATATTCACCGTAAGGATTAGTTGAAATAAGTTTTACCGCCTTGAAGGAAGGACATCGATAAATTGACGAGTGGTAGAATTTCAGATTTAATTCAATAAATCTAATTATTTAAATGTTTGGAAGATACCGACGACGCGAAGATTGCCAGAGATGATAAATTTAAAACCTGGCCTAGCAACCAAATGTAACAAAATAACAAAAATTTTCGGGAAAATTGAAACAAGAAAAATAGTTACAATAAGTTTAATTGTATGAAATAAAAATATAATTCGTTTTTTTCTCTTTTTTTTTCAAGACACATTTAAAAAGAATTGTTTTTTTTTTAATCACTAATGATTTTTTGCCAATGAAAGTTGCAAATAAATAAGTTGTTTTTTTAGATGATAACAACTGTGAAATACATTTGCGAAGGGGTATGCAAAAACAGTTAAATAGATTGAATGAATTTCACAAATTCATTGAAATCTGTCATCTGTTAATAGCTGATTAGCTAATCGTGTCTTCGGCTACTTCCGTAACGATGCCGTATGATGCCGATGCGATGTGGTCAGAACAATTAAATGTTAAAAACCATGTGAAACGCCGAATATTTAACCGGGTTGCGATAGTTTGGGAATATAAACATTTTTCCATGCTTAGACCAAATGTTTGTTTTTCATTCATTCCTCCTCCTCCCTCTCTCTTTCTCTCTCTCTTTTTCTCTATCTATCTCTATCTCTATCTCTATCTATCTATCTATTTAAATAGAATCGTACCGCCTTCTACAATTCTATTTAACTACATACTACACAATGCTTCAAGCAAACTACACCCACCTCTATCTATCTATCTTCTTTTGTTTGTTTGTACGTATTTTTTCGGAACTCACACCTCTCTCATATTCTTTTCGCTGTTAATTTTTATCCATTCCGTTGTCGCCATGCAGACTTGTCCTTCTTCTTCACTTCTCTCATGTCACTACTTCCGTCTGTCTCACACGACTAAGCTCTCGGCGGTGCCCCTATGTTGCCCTTCCCTTGTCATTTTAAACGGGAGAAAAATGGACAAGACCGCTTGTTCGAGGATGGCCACGGAGTCTTTATCTACCAGTGATACGATATGGTAAAGGGTGGCAGCGACGAAGTGGGCCAAGGCGAGGAGTTAGGGTGAGGGTTAGGGTTAGGGTTAGGGTTAAGGTACCGGCCAGGGAATGAGGTCGACGGAACTCTATCTATGAGACATGCGCTTCAAATCATTCTCCTTCCTCTGGTTCTCCCGTTTTCTTCGATGGCAAGATTCTTATCAGGCTATGATACTGAAAATGGTGGTGAGGGTGGTGGTTTTTAAGAGGCATTTGCCGTTTAGTTTACCGTTTGAAATAAAGAACTTTATATTTTCTAACCCTCTCACTTACACTATTATTTTTTCGTGATTCTGTCCGCACTTTTTCTATAAATAGACTTGACTTTTATAATTTCTTTCAACACTAAAGATCATTTTAGATATAAAATAAAAATTATCGGCGATGAGAACATAAAACAGAGTAAGCCACACACACACACACACACACACACACACACACACACACACACACATATATATATATATATATATATATATATATATATATATATATATATATATATATATATAAATGTTGTTTATTTTTGGTTTTAGCGATATGTTTTGAATGAATTCATTTATTTACGAAAGCGCATTTTTACCTAAATGCGAGCTGGGAATAATTCCCCCTTTAACCATACATTGTATTTGTATGTATATATAGGATATATATGTATATATAGGATAGCTATTATATGTGTAGTATATATATAAGTAAGAATACGTGTGTGGGGAAACTTCTCAAACTATATACTGAACAAATTTTGGATCTACAGATGCTAACTGTTTCACGAATGCGCATTCGTGAATAGTTTATATTTCAGAGTACTTATGGTAAGAAAAAGTAGTTTGAAAACACCTTTTAAAGATTGTGTCTGGTTGTGTTCAATTCCAACGTAAACAAGTTCGTGATGAGCCGTTCCCTTTAAGTAATCCAATTTACCAAATTTCCACTAATAACAAGTATTACGACATTGTACCATTGACCACTGTACGCTTATTAACTCTTATCCTCGAGTGGCCTCTGGGCCTTTATAAGCGGTGACTCCTTTGTAAAATCAAAAGTAAGTTATAAAAAAAAATGACAAATGAATTGCACATAACTTTTGGAGATTCATATCTCGCACTATTTATGTATTGAGCACCGTTGGAGTAAATATTGAAAACTGAGACATAAAATTGTATATCACCTTGTAGCATTTCATGTTGATACATGAAATATATATACTGTCACTGTATCCGATGTTGCCTTGAAAATAACCTCATTGTACTCCTTCCTCCCACCATCAACTCTGCATTACCATTTATTATTATTATCATTATTATTATTATTATTATTATTATTATCATTATTATTATTATTATTATTATTATTATTTCTATACTTCAATCTTCAAGTAGACTTTGCTGTTTACAGGATACCTAATGTAAATACAAACCCTACGATATGTCAGAGAAGATGATCCAATAATAATGTCATCAGCTGAATCCTTTTAAAATTTTACTTCTGAAAACACATTTTGAATTGCATCGCCGGACAAAAAGTCAGATACATGCTGCACATATAATATTATATATAGAAAAGTAACAGATAAAGACAGATTGAAAAACTAAACACATCGGGGAAGATTACACCAAATAAAGAACGGAAATAATTACAGACCGAATGTAAATAAGCATGATTAAAACAAATGGCGGACATCTTGGCAATTATCAAGGCGGGAAATACATTGGGAGACATTTATGTATTCGTTAGAGATAAAAGGAAAGGATTTGAGGAAGAACGGAAGTAGGAATTAAAAATAGAAATCACGAAAGAAATAAATTAGGAACTAAAAAAGGCACGTGCGATGAAGGCAGAAAGGAAGTAGAAAGAAACAAGAAAAAGAAACAGAAAGAAAAGAATTTGAAATAAACAACAAACAAATAAACAGAAGAAAAAATGCAGAACCGAAATTATCAAAAAAACATAAAAAAAGGAAAAATAAAAACAACCAAAGAAAGAAAAAATAAAGATGGGAATAAAAGAAAGAAAAAAGAAAACGAGAATCATAGAAAAGAACAGAAAGAAACTTTTTCACCGTAGACACTAGTTTTTGCCAAATAGTAGTTTCCGTGCTCCTTACAAATAGTAAAAATTTCAAAAAGATATATAATATGCACAGGTTATTCCCTTTGTTGCCTAGAGTACATATTTCAGAATTCATATTGATCAGTTCATGAAAATGAAATAAGGTAATTATATATGCATATATGTGTGTGTATTTACATTATAAATATATGTATATATGTATATGCTGTTTGTTTTGGTTTTAGCGATATGTTTTGAATGAATTCAATTAGTTACGAAAGTGCATTTTTACCTAAATGGGAGGTGGGAATAATTTTCCCTGTAACCAATTTGGTACCCCCACATGGGGAGCGGAATATAATGTATATATATAAATATGTATATAATATATATATATATAATATATATATGCATATATTATATACATAAATATATATATGTATGTGTGTGTGTGTGTGTGTGTGTGTGTGTGTGTGTGTGTGTGTGTGTGTGTAAAATTTAATGAATTTTATTTTTATTTTAGAAAAACATGATTGGTAAGATGAATAAAACATTGGACTTAGAAATATAGCAGAAGTAGTGTTTATTTGTATATGCTCTGTTGTTGTAGTTAACGTAAATCTTATAATTTAAAAAAGAATTGGTATACACAAATACACAAAGCACACAAAATATTCGCAAAGACGTACATATAACCTATAGCTGATATGTATCAAAATAAAACTTTTTTTTTGGTTTCCAACGCATTGCACAAGACCAGAAGGTGGAGAAAACTGTTATTTTAGTCATGCATAAAAATACCTGTGAACTGACCTATCAGCATTCCGCGCGAGGTGATATTTAATGCGACCTGCAATGTATTGGAAGTAATACCAAAAGAGTGTATCTTGTAAGATCGAGGAAGACTATATCAAGTAGGGTCTAATGGCTTAAGGCAAACCCTAGATAGCTAAAATCATTTTAAGGCGAACCTGTACCATTATCGAAAGGTATTAATACGGCTTATTAAAGGGCAATTTTACTTTTTTTATTATAGACATTGGTTTAGACAAAGCATGAAACCACTTAATGTAAATAGTTAAAAATCATTTATTAAATAAAAAAAATTATAAAAAGAAATGCACTACTTCTAGGTCGAAAACTAGATAACAATAAGTGTAATATGAATGGATTTCGATTCACAGAACAACAATTATCTCCCTTTGTGATAAACATCGCTCATGGAATGTGAGGCTTGAAGGACAAAAGCGAAAGTTGCCGAAAGTAAACCCAAGGTCTACTTTCTATTCTCCTCCAATAAAAAAAAAAAAATATATATATATATATATATATATATATATATATATATATATATATATACTTTTATTGGAGGAGAATAAATTTAAATATCAAAGAAAACTGCACCCAGAAGATAAAAGAGATGCCTCATTTGCATAATACTATTTAGAATCAGAGTTTAATTACTCGGTGTCGTGGATTTATAATTACCTTGTTTCTTTTTCATATATAAGCAAAATTGCGTGCATTCATTTTATAAGAATTACATTTTAAAAACGAAACAAAATACTGAATCATTTTTTTTTTTCATTTACAAAACATGTATTTGTCTCGAAAAGACGTTTTATCAAAGGTGTTTTTGACTATTTTCACTAAAAGTATTTTATGCAGAACTCATACAGATACGCGTGGGCGGGTATGCATGTGTGTCTCAGTGTGTAGTATTTTATGAGATTATAATTTTGTAACTCATATTCAATTGTCAATTTTTTTACTTGAGAAATTAATACAAACTAAAGGTAAAAGTTGTTAACGCATAATAATGACATATAATAACTAAGTAGAAATTATTAACTATGAAATCTAGTGGGAGAAGATCCTCTCTCTTCCCATCATCTTTTTTTTCCACAGAAGATTAGTTGTTAGTCTTTCGATTATTTTCAAGCTGGGTGCTCGAATTTGCTTCAAGCTATAATTCATCTACTCCCCTTTCTGGAAAACCTTCTCATTAAAAACTTGTTTTTTATAAAATCCCTTTTTTTCTTCTTCCTCTAGGTAACTAAAATCAAACGTAGCTTCCATGTACAAAGTTTCTTTCCAGAAATGTATCACCTGTTGAACATATCAATGCGGAAAAATTATCTTATAGACTACACTGTTTGTTTTCAAGTTCTTGTTTTGAACAATATCTGCCATCTTATTTCGTGAATTAATTATAGTTCTTAACAACGTTTTTTTGTTGTTGTTGTTTTTTCAGTTTACTAAATAAGGCTCAATTTTAATATGCTTAATTAGTGCATTATAACGAAAATATTTTTTCAACAGATATTAATAATGTTATACCTATAAACACTAGTGTTTCATACTTACGTAATCATTAGTGTGATGATTACTACTGGTCGAGCGATTTGATCTCTGTCAATAACACCAGCCTTTTATGCACGCACACACACACACAGTCACACACACACACACACACACATATATATATCTATATATATATATATCTTTTTAAGCACATTTTGTTATACGCGCATGTTTAATAAAACGTAATTTTATTCACAAAAGTTTTATTTTTTAACTTTAGATAATTAATAAAAACTAAAAATGCTTTTATTTACATTTTGTTATTAGCAAAGTATGTAAAGAAACGAAAGAAACAACTATAAAAGTTAAGAGTAAGCCATAGGATGTTGTGCAGTAATGTATTCCAAAAACGTGTTTAAATATACTTCATTAAAGTATTGAATGTATTAAAAGTGTTTATATTGGATTTTCGTTGTTTTTTAACAAAACTGTAATCGGTGTTAAAACAGAACGTTTCCTTTTAGTTTTTGTTATTTCTATGGTGCGTTAAATCCATATAATCCATTAAAACTTTAAACAAAAGATTCTAGAGTAAAAGGTGTCTGAATACGCACGAAACTTTAACGTTGTGAAGCCTTTCGAGCACATTTTCTGAAAATATACAGAGTGGCTGTTTCATACATTCTGGTTAAGCGAGAGTTTACATCAACACAAAAAACATTATAACTTAGAAAAAAGCGGATGAGAAAGGTCAGAATGTAAAGGGTAGTAAAGAGATTATAATTAACTAAAAATAGTCGTATTTTTATCTCTTCTATGGTGGAAGATGTGACACAAGGAAAAGCACTATTGTAGAATTTTTTCATATTGAAGAAAACCATAGACAATAGTTACTGTTGTCTAAATGCCAATAGGAAACGAGTTATTATAACATAGATTACAACAGTGATAAATATATTTTCACATAGAGAGACGTACAAGAAGTCATTATCTACCTGAGCAGAAGCTGCAATCATCCTAGGCAGGTTGAACCGGTTTCCTTTGAAATAGAGAATTTCATAAGAATATCTAATTCACAAGCATCATCAGTCGTTTGTATGCCCGTCATGGTATATGACGACGTTAGGCTGTGCAGTTCTTGCAGAAAGATTTTAACGTTCTCCTATATACAAACCTTGGTATTCCTAACTGGTCAATAATTTTGTATTGACCAAGCTCAGCATCGCTTATCTAATGAGAATTGTTGTGTCAACGTGATTATATCGTATATCACTATCTAGATAACTTTGGAAAGGTTGTCAACATTTTGAATTTCATGGATCATCAAATTTATCTATATTTTGGTAATCCACTAGCATAAATTTAGGAAAAAGTAGCTTTATACTCAGCGTTACTCAGGATAAAAGAGCAACATATTTCAATTAAAACTTTTATCTCGCTACCTTCTCTCCGTTTTACTTTTCCCTCTCCCTAACCCTCCAATTCTTCCCCGCCCAACCCATTTCTTTCTAAGTGTACATACACACAGATAACTCTTCTTTATATAATAGATTTCTTCTATAAATAAGTCGGCATTTTCTTTTCAAATTAGCTAATAATAACACTGAAAAATCAACCCTTCTGACGTTACCTCATCCAGTTAATCCCCAGATAATTAATACAAAATTATTTAAATTTTAGATATTGTTCATCCACCTGATCAAGAATATACAAACGCTGTGGGTCTATGTTTTGTAGTTTTTGATTTTTAGTTAGACATACATATATACATACACAAACACATACGCAGAGACAACTAACCCTTATATAATAGATAAGCAGAAAACTGTTATTTTATTAACGGGAAATACACCAATTAGTGGAAGTATAATTACTTAAATTTAACAGATTTAAATTTTCAATTTTTATCAGTCAGCACACATTTTAATATGACATTTATTCCTCTTTTTTCAATTAAATTTGTACTGGAAAGGTTTTTAGTATTTTTATGAAGTTTCGGGTATCGCTCAAAAATCAGAAATAAATAGAAATAAAGCAATCAGAATAAAATTTTATATTCAACTTCAATGTATATTTTATTAGATGTATTTCTGTTAGATTTTCTGCGATTGTTGAGGCCTCAAATAGGTTTTTTTTTACAAGGTGGTCACCACTTATCAAGGCCCGGAAGCCACTCAGGGATAAGAGTTATTGTAAGTATAGTACGTTAGTGTGGATATTTAAAGTATCTACTTAAGGGGGCGGTTCATCAGGAATCTGTTTACTTTGGACTTGAAGACATCCAAGTTGTAGTCAGGAGGGAAGCAGGCAGACGGAACAGAGTTCCACAGGCGTGCAGTTCTAAGAAAGAAGCTTTGTTCATGGAATCTACGTTTTGATTTAGACATAGATAAAGAGTGGGGAAAGTTACCAGTCGCCATCTTGTTTTTTTTCTTTCATTCTAATCCAATAAGAATGCAAAACAAAAATAGTGTCGAATCTAAGTGTGTTGACTTAGAACGAAAAAGAATAGGCATTTGAACCCTCGATAATGGCTCAAAAATCGACAATTATACAAACTACTGGTGGAAACGCATCCAATAAATGTCACAAATCGTGTGAACAAGTAATGTACTACCAGTATTTTGTTTAACTTTAGATTTTTGAGCGATTATCGAGATCCTAATAGAGATCACGAAATCACATTTAATGCTTTAACTAAACAGACTTGATACTACTTTAGTTTCAAAGTAAATAAGCAATTTAAAATAGTTAAAACGCAAAAAATAAACTTACCTAGGTAGATAGAAGAGTAATTTATATTTTCTTCAGTAACATTTATTTATTTATTTGTTGTATATTTATTTTTTCACGTCTTTTTTGTTTTGTTGGAGATAATTATTTCTCTCCCAGTGATAAATGTGCCTCAAGGGTCGAAAAGTGGAATTGAAAAGTCAGTGCCGAGGAGAATCACTCTGTCTGCCAAAAAATGCATGAACGACTCCGTCAACGTCCCCCAATAGAGGTGATTCAGGCAATTAGCAATAAACTAATATCGTCTCAACGAGAGAAGGTAACACCTGGGGGATGGATCTCTTAGAACTATCTGTTACTAGCAATATACCGCAGTCAACAAGGAAAAAAACATTACACAAATGGCCGAGACTCTGTTGGCTTTGGTCGAAAACAGTTTCTAGCATTTACTTATAACTAGCGGGGCCTATTGGAAATTACACAGCGGCATCTTTTATATGTACTATATAACTGCTGAGCATTCTGAGCATTCTGTGGAAGTTCGGCGTTAATGGAGACCTCGCAATGTTATTGTAGCCCTTTTGTAAAAACTGTGAAAGTATTTATCTAAGTAATCTGGTTAATGTAGTATCAGAATATATCTGGTTGCTACGGTTTATATCAATATCCTTAGAGGAATTGGTGACATAAATAAAGTATACTAAAGTAGTATCAAGTTTTTCTTACATCCTGTCCTTTGATCCTAGCCAGAAGACCAAGAAGGTATATTTTAGTTTCACTTATGGCCTAAAAGTTACATCATTTTTTTATGATTATTTGATTTTTTTATTTTTATTTTTATATTGCGTCTTCGGTGATCGGGAGATCCTATAAAAAAAGGAGGATAGAAGATGATAACATACTTCGAACGACAAATCAGTGTGTCTATATACTAATAATTTAATGTTCGTAGTGTATTATCACTTTCTATCTTTCTTATTAATAAATAGGATCTCCCGATTAAATAATTTATGATCTGGAAACTGTGACACACGTCTGTGCGTACGTATGTTAAAGGTAATACGGTATCTCTACTATTATATAAAAGCACTTAGTGTGTATGTGACTCCTTCCTCATATGTTCCGAAACGGCTCAGTCTGTCCTTTGAAAATTTCACACAAAAGTAATTTATATTTCTGTATTCTTAGATATGTTTTGTACAGAGATTCAATTAAGAACCGAAAATCGAAAAATCCGATCTTAAAAATAGTCTTTCTTCTCTTAGATAAGAAACATTTTTACAGGAGAATGTTTTACGTTACACTTTTTTGTTTTATTTTACTTCAGTTGAAGTTCTCGGAAATCAAGGGGGCCACAGCCTGGGGCTAACACTTGAAGTCTATATGAGATACATAGATATTCGAATGTTCCATTAAAGTTCTTTATTTCTCAAACACTAAGTTAGTAAAGAAGTTGAGAACATAATTTTCCTCTCCCCAATTAACCATTTTCATGTGTTGTAGTATATCTTTCGTTTTTGGTCTCTTGGTCTTACTGGTTCTAGGACAAGAATTTATCTAGTCTGGTGGAATATCCAGCTTCGTGCTATTACTTGAAGTAACATCACTTGGAGAAGGTGCACCACTGCACCATTCCTCGTAACAACTAATGCGGGTTAGCGATAGTTAGATCTTATTTGAGCAGCGAATACTTTGTGATTTTGAATATTTTGTCAGGGTTTACTTCTATTGAAAAAGTATCCTCATGCCAGGTTGTTCTGACAAACCCCTGTACAGAGAGACCTTAGACACTCGAGGATAGTGTCTGTAGGCATTTACGTTCTCTCGGTGTAACCTTGGTCGTATAACGTAAAATATTCTATAAGAGAAGAAAGACTATTTTAAAGATCGTCAAGCCCAGATATCAGCTGACGTAATATTGTAAACAAACACAGATAGAATTTAATGAACAACATTAGCATTATTATTTTTTATTTATTTATTGCGAATTAGTCCACTGGGAAAATTATTCCTCGTAATATACAATATTCGATAGAGGATTGATTTTATAATAATATATACGCAATCTGCATAAATTAAAATATCATGTTTAATCGTATTGTACGACAGGAAAATGCTGGGGGTTAAGCTAGTTAATATATAGATACTAAGAACAAATTAAAAGTTTATTATTCAGTCAAAGAAAAGTATATAAAAATCAATGAATGGAGTGTAATGTTTGCGATACAAGTCATAACCAACTCACTGGCTAAGTGGTTACCGACACGGAGTGATAAATCTGGGTGTTCCAGGTTCGAATTCAGTTCGTTCCACAGAAACATTTTCGTCAAACCCACACCTGACCTTGTGTCTAACCTCATGGAGATGAGTCAAATAAAATAACCACCACAACGGATCTAGAGAGATACTTCGACTAGTACATAAATATCAGCGTGTTGATTCAGTGGAATTTGTAGGCCTGGACAGAGATGTATGCTTGTGTGTAGGAATGCTATCTATGTGTGCGTATACTGAGGGAGATTAGGCAGATGTAGAAAGTTTAGTGAGAATGTGTCACATTATATATATATATATATATATATATATATATATATATATATGCCTGTGTGTATGTGGGGTTTTCGCGCGTGTGTAGGTACAGGGGCGTGTGCGTTCGAGGTGTCATGTTCTGTTCTTTTATCTGTGCGCATGCGTGTATGTGTTCGTCGGTAGTTGTGCGAACGTGTGTGGGGATTTGGGGGGTGGTCGGAAGGAGGGCGAAGGGTTCACCATAGTCTGAAATCATTACCCACTTAAGCTAAAGTTTTGTACAGGGGCCCACATCATTTGAATGAGCTCTTCCCGGGGAAACGTTTTGTGATAAGTTTTCTCCCTTTTGTGAGTGTGTGAGTGAATCAAAAATAAAGGAGAAAAGGAAACTGAATTACCACTAAAATCGACCAGGATCTGTACCATTTAACAAGTTTAGATCCATCTACAAAATGGTAAGAAAAAAATTTTTATGCTTTGTTTTATATATATATATATATATATATATATATATATATATATATAATGTAATTAAATCGATAATGCAAGTAAAAATATATAATTATTCCATAGTATAATTTAATTTTATATATATATATATATACAGTTAAAAGTGACTTATATATACATGCGCGCGCGTGTGTGTATGTTTTGTGTGTAAGAAAAAGACAACAAAAAGTATATATATATATATATATATATATATATATATATATATATATATATAATGTAATTAAATCGATAATGCAAGTAAAAATATATAATTATTCCATAGTATAATTTAATTTTATATATATATATACAGTTAAAAGTGACTTATATATACATGCGCGCGCGTGTGTGTATGTTTTGTGTGTAAGAAAAAGACAACAAAAAGTTAGACGATGGAAGAAATAGCAAAACAAACAAAATTTATCGATTTTGTACAAATCTACGAATGTCTTAATAAAAAATCAGTTGATGAAACCGGTAAATGTATGGTTTCGATTATTTCTTTCTGTGTTTGATTTGTTTTTTCCTTTTATATTTTTCTTACATCCTGTTCTACTGCTTTTCGTTTTATGTTATAGCGTGTATTTTATGCATCCTTTATATATATCCAGAGGAAGTCTTGAAATAAAGACGAAACGTTGATGAACACTCGTTTTTTTTTTTCCTTTTTGTTTCTCTATTTTGTCGGAACACTATTTCCATTATTCTCATCATATATATGTATGTGTGTGTGTGTGTGCGCGTGTGTGTGTGTGCGCGTGTGTGTGTGTGTGCGTGTGTGTGTGTGTGTGTGTGTACATACATTACCATTTCACTATTTTACGTGTTTACATATACATTATCAGCGGGGAGGGGTTCTGCCTAATAGTAAAATACGCTTAAATATGATATTTTAATTTGTCCAAATTTCCTATATATTATTATAGAGTCGTGATTTCAAAAGTAAAAAAAAGTATTTGGGTGTCATCTGCTAGAATCGAACCAAAAGATTCTGTTCAATTTCTAAATATATGCTGTTTCTGTTATTTAGGAAGGGGGGGGGCAAATTAACGCAAAGTCATATAATATGTGCACATATTTTCCTGACTCAAATACCGATTACGATACCCAAAAAAGTTCCGATTTTTTCGATTTCCGATTCCGATTAATCGTCACAACACTAATATATATATATATATATATATATATATATATATATATATATATATGTGGGGGGGGGTATATATATATACTTATGGCAAGTAAATTAAAAGAAATTATTTATGTTTTTTACTAGTCGAAAACAACGTGCTAATTGATTTTTCATGGCATGTAATTTAGCTTACTTGCTATAAGTATATTAATATTATATTGTTACTAAGTTCTACTTACGTATTTACAACTGTTAAAGTAAATCATTTATTTATATATATATATATATATATATATATATATATATATATATATATATATATATATATAATATATATATATATATATATATATAATGTGTATTATTTAGAAAAAAATATATACAAGACATTTTAGCCAATTAAAAGCGGAAAAAGGTTATAGCCCATTGAGTTAGTGTTTTATGTCAAATTGATGGTTGAATATGGTTAAATGTATGCTCATTTTTGCATTTAATTCTAATCCTAGTTAATCCCTTGTAGTGCACCAAACGGATACAATAAGACTTAATTCGCTGCACCTTATAACAAAGATCCATAGAAAAGCTAGATAAGCTTAGTAGTTCCTAGAAATTGTGGAACTGACAGAGAGAAAAGAAAAATATTACACACACACACACATACATATATATATATAAATATATATATATATATATATATATATATACTCCTGTAAATTTGGGGGGTTGTGTATTGATAGTCATATTAAAAACTTATTTTCTGTTTATTCAAATATAAAATACTACTTAGTTATATATGGGTGGTGGAATTGCATTCATCTCCAAAAAGGTCTAGCTAATTTACATATTCTTTTAAGCATTCATTCTAATTAATTTCCTATTATTTGGGAGGGGTACAGGGGATTATCATCTTTAATTTACGATTACGTGTAATTATATTCATGCAGACTTTTTACATGATTTATACTTCCGTAATATTTGCGTAAAAAGTTTATGGTAATTACAAACACCTTTCTCTATATATTTATGTATGCGTATATATATATATATATATATATATATATATATATATATATATATATATATATGTTTAAAAAGTTTTGCCTACCAAACTCGTCCGTTAGTTTTTGGTCTACACACATTAAACATAATATATATGATATGTAAACCAATGCGAAATTCTATATTTGAGTTTTAGCCGGGGAAAATTAGTGCAAAATTGTGCAAATAAAAAAAATGGAATTTGCCATGTGAAGGTCGAACGACGGCATTACGAGTATGCATGCTTAACGTAATAGCTATTTTTATGTGTTAATTTTTACACTTGCAGCAAACATGTCTTCATAGCCTAGGCATTCACGTCAAAGGAAAAAGTAAATCGTAAGTTAAAAGTTTGGTTTTGACTCTCAGTGGTGGCGCACGAGTCATTTTTTTTTTAATTTTTAAATTATTATTATATATTGAGTTCAATTTAATATAATAATAAATACGAAATCTGCATTAATCACAATATCATATTCCAGCGTATTTTACGACCGGGCGATGCCGGGCAGACTGCTTATATATATATATATATATATATATATATATATATATATATATATATATATGAAAATTTTCCGGGGGGTACAGAATTTTTTAATCTTTTACGTTGGGCGAACATCGCAAAGATTAGATTTTCGTTTGAAACAGCATGTGCCTCACATGATTCGTTCTGCAAATTTTTCACCTTCGGATGTTCTGAGTAATACGTATGGTTCTGCGATTTGCGACCATCTTATAAATAATCATGCGTGTGCCACGAATTTTAGTGCTGACATGTTTACGATCCTTAGTAAGTCGCACTCTCCCTATCATTTGAAAATTTTAGAGACTCTTTTTATTAAGTCTTTGAGACCTTCTCTTTGTAAGCAAAAAGAAAATCTTCTAGGACTTAATTTAGTCTCTGTATTTTTTCCCCCGTTTATTTCTGTTTTTTTCTTTGTTTTTTGTTTTTTTTTAAATCGTATTTTCCTCGATTTAGCTTTGATAAGTGAGGAACGAAACCTGGTTAGCTAACCTTTATTTTCATTTTTTATTTTTTAAATTCATTATGCTTTTTGGTTTGTATTTAGCCGTTATATATATATATATATATATATATATATATATATATATATATATATATATATATATATATATATAAAATTATTTTTTAAAAATACTTATTCACTGGCACGTGTTTCGTCATCTACTACTCATAACAGTGGTTATATATATATATATATATATATATATATATATATATATATATATATATATATATATATATATATTATCCACGTCTGATGATACCTGAAGAAAAGAATAATATTTATGTTAATGTGGAAGTCAGTCAGGTGATATAAGAGTTTATATCTTTTTGTAAAGCATTACAAAGAAACTTTTTAATTTTTCCAAAGTTTTCACAGAAGTATCGTCGTAATCGACATCAGCATCGGCCCCAGTTGTTTTATGAATTTTTGTTATTTGTTTCTTTTCTTTTTTGGTTTGTTTGTGGTTTTGTTTTTTCTCCTTTTGGCTTTCTCGACTTTTTTAAAGCTTTTATATTCATTCGTTTTGTAATGCAATCCTCCAAATGCCACCGAATGTTTCCCGAATTAGTTTCTTTTTACTCGTCCAAAATATTGACCTTAGTGAGTTTCCGTTTCGAAATTTTTTATTTGTTTTTATTTCTCTCGGTTTTCTTCTTTGATTCATTTGAAAGATTTATCCTTCCTTTTCTTTACTATAACTCTACCATTTTTCGATTCGTTTCGGCACAATAACATAATAACTATGAAAAGATCAAGGCTTATTACTTTGTAAATAATCCGACTGTGAGTCCTTCAATATTTATAGCCTCTTTGAATCTTTGTGCATTTCGAAAACAAACAAGTAGTTCTTGATTTATTTAATATTTTACTTACTTCATCAAATGTTTGCTATGTGTTTGTTTAAACAGAAAAAATACGCTTACTATTTGGTCACAATTTGGATAAGTACTGGCGTCAATTATTTTTAAGGAAATGTAGTTAAGAAAATAATCAAAAACTATTTGATAATTTATAAAGATCGCAAACATGGAACAACATGAAGAAAAAATCTAAGGTATTAAAAATAAATTTATGTTTTTATTTTCGTTAAATAATATTAATTTATATTATTGGGTTGTGACAAAAATAATGTTGTTTTTTGACGTTCAACTTCAAAGATCATAACCCTTTGCATAATAAACTTTATTAATCGGAATAGAACTATTAGTATAGAAATCAGGAGTTCTGGAAGCGATGAAGTCATTGAAGACCGATTCAGCATCATCTCGGCTTTTGAAGCATTTTTCGCGCAGGAAGTTGTCGAGATGCTTGAAAAAGTGATAATCGGTGGGCGAGAGGTCCGGTGAATATGGCGGATGAGGCTGAGCCTCGTAACCCAATTCGTTCAGCTTCTGCAGGGTTCGTTGAGCAACATATGGCCCCTTCATATTGACCAATCTCGGACAAATACGTTAGCACTTCTGGTGCATTGCGTCCATTTGTCGGCAGTACTTCTCCATCGTAATTGTTTAGCCTGGATTCAAGAAGCTGTGATGGCTGAGACTGGCTGCAGACCACTAAACAGTCACCATAACCTTTTTTTGGTGCAATTTTGGCTTCGGGAAGTGTTGTGGAGCTTCTCCGGCATCACACCACTGTGCCGAACGTCACTGGTTGTCGTAGAGGATCCACTTCTCATCACAAGTCACAATCCGCTCGAGAAATCGGTCGTTTTTGTTGCGCAGAAGGAGCGTAGAAGGCACCTCAAAACGGCGATCTTTTTATTATCGTTCAATCTATGTGACACTCATTTATCCAACTTTTTTAACTTCCATATTTGCTATAAATTGCGAACAACTGTTGAGTGCTCGACCTGGAGTTCAATAGGAACTTCTCGTGTGGTTTTGTGAGGATCAGCTTCAATTAAGGCTTTCAAATTATCGCAACCGTCTTCATCTTCGAGGCTCTCGTCACCATTGTGAAATTTCTTGAACCAATGTTGTGCTACAAGTTCGTTAGTGGTGTCTTGGCCAAACGCATCATTGATATCACGAGTTGTTTCGGCAGCTTTTCGGCCTAGTTTGAACTGGAACAAAAAAATCGTGCGGAGTGTAATTTTGTCCATGCTGTGGAAAAGCCTGAAAAAACATGAATAAAGAGATTGAGAACAATAACGAATAACACGATTCGATAGAACGAAAAATGCGCTTCAAAATTATATATATATATACATATATATATATATATATACATATATATATATACATATATATATATATATATATATATATATATCAATGAATTAATTTAGAAATCATATATAAAGGTAACATATGTGAGAAAACGATAATGTTTTTGCATCAACCTAATATTAATCATAAATATTATAATATAAGGTATAATTTCTAGTTTATATTCTAGTCTCGTTACAAGAAGGTTTCGCGATTTTTAACTTTTCGATTCAGATGAACATATCTCGACTCAAACAAAAATTTATTGATCGAAATAAGCATCACCAGAATCAACACACTTTGCTAACGCAAAACAAGTGTATTTATGCCAGTAACGTAAAAATCTTGCGTTCTGGTGAAGATAAAGTCGCTGAGAGCATTTTAAATATCGCTTAGGTTTTTGAAGCATTTATCACCCAGAAAGTTGTCGAGATGCTTGAAAAGGTGGTAGTCGGTAGGTGAGAGGTCTGGAGAGTATGGTAGATGAGGCAGAGTCTTTTAACCCAATTCGTTCAACTCTTACAATGTTGGATTAGCAACATACGGTCGGGCATTGTCGTGGAGGAGAATTGGGCCTTTTATGTTTTCTAATGCTGGATATTGCTGTCGCCGTTTCTGATGCATTTCATCGATCTGTTGACAGTACTTCGCCGTAATCGTTTCGCCTGCATTTTAAAAACTGTAATGGATGAGACCGGTCGCAGACCTCCAAACAGTCAGCATGGCATATTTTGGTGCAACTCTTGCTTCAGGAAGTATCATGGAGCTTCCTAGGCATCTAATTATTGCACTAAAAGCAAATTATCCTGCCGTGACAGAGTTTAAAATAAACTTCGTAGCCTAGTAGGGAATGCCCTTTTTCACGTCTCAGCTTTATCGTTATTTTCGTAGCAAGTGCTTGTGTGAGCTCCAATATATGATTCCCCATCAAACTTTCACGAAAAATACTCGTTTAGCTGAAAAAACTATCAATAATTTCCCCCACTCTTTATCTTTGCTTAAACCTAAACGTAGATTCCATGCACGAAGCTGCTGTGTTAGGACTGCACGTTTGTGGAATTCTCTTCTGTTTCCCTGCTTCCTAGCTGACTACAATATGGTCGTCTTTAAGTCCAACGTAAACAACTTCTTGATGAGCCGTCCCCTTAAGTAATCAAATTTACCAAATTTCTACTATTAACGATTATTACGATTTGTCCCATTGGTTTCTGTACACTCATCAACTCTTATTCTCGAGTGGCCTCTGCGCCTTGATAAGTCGTGCCTCTTTTATAAAAAAAAGGAAAAGAATTCCAACTTACAACATAGTTACAACGGAAACAAGTTCTTATTGAACTATCCTTTTAAATAATCAAATCCTATGTTTCACCGTTATCTGGCACCCATTTACCCTTATCTTCGAGTGGCCTTTGGGCCTTCATAAGTGTTAACCCCGTTAGTATAAATAAATGTTTTATCTTAGAACCAAATTCTCGGATAAATAAAAAAAAATCTTGTAATTCAATTTTTAGAGACGTGTTCAGCTTATGTAGAATGTGTTCTCGGTCACAATGTTGAAATGCTTTTGAAAATGGTTTTCAGGCTAGAGACTGGTCGAAAAATGCTATTGTATATAAACAGTATCTAATCTTTAGGTTTGTACTGTTGTAATCAAAGATTGTGTAGAAATTGTTCAACATATGTACAGTACACCAAAGTTTTCGCTTCAGAGAAAAAAGACGAAGGAATTCTGGATATCAGTTGCAGTAGAAAGTAATGCGAGCACTATCAGAACGTAGTTTTTTTTTCTCTCTCTCTCTCAGTCTTGATGGCAACACTTCGGCGGATGCATGTCAACTTGAGGTCGCGGACAACATCAGTTAGCTCTTTCATTTTTTATGTGAGAATTATAATTAATATCCCAGTCCATCATTTTCGCTACTCTAAAAGTCATTTTGGTGCTCATGGTGCATCTTAGGTTCTAAAAACAAACAGCATTTTTCTGCGTAGTTGCTGGCGTTGTTATTTTCAAGACGGTTTTTAATAACCACAACAAATGCCTTACACGCTTCCAGTTGGATTTCATTCATTGATTTTTAAAACTCAGCATTTCTGATGAGCTTACTTAGTTGAGTTCTGTCAAAAATGCCAGCTTTCAACTTCTCCATGGTCAGTTTTGAAAAAGCATAGCATAGATAAGTGAAGCAGTCGCCATTTTTGTCCGGGGATTTGACGAACTGATTCATCATGTCAAGCATAATATGCAAGACTGGGAAGACTATCTTGTCTCTGTCCACCAGAGGTATATTGATAGCGTTCTTTGACCTATTAGGTTCCAATTGTTCTTGCACGGACCATTCCTTCTCCGTGTAATACTGGGCTGGTACTTATACAACATGTATAGAAAGAACGGATAAATCGTGCTGCTCTCCTAATAAAAGGTTCACAATCTTCAGGTAAACTACTCATGCTAAACATAACGAATTTTCTCCAGTAGATACTTCACTGCTTCATACTTCTTCAGTGTAGTCAAATGAGCCAGGGGTATGGCAGCAAAGTAGTTGTCCGTTGTGCACAAGAATGATTTTCGGCGATCTATCGCTGTTGTAATGTCAGTTGCCGTAAAAGTGATGCGAGAATTATCAGAACGTAGGGTTTTTTTCTTTCAGTTTTTATGTCAACAGTTCTGCGGATGATGTTGTCAACTTAAAGTCGCAGACAAGACCATTTAGCTCTTTCTGGGAAAAAGATGTAAAGCGTCATCGACATCATCGCGAGGAATACTGGAAAATTCTTCGACAAGATCAGGCTACTTGGGACTGCTCTGGTTCTTGATCCCACTCAAATTAATAGCGTCAAAGTAACAGTTACTGACATGGTCTTTCGGCTCCATCCAAACCATAGCAATTCCGAACTTCAGCCCGTCCACTCTCTGAGTCTAGTGACGGTGATAATCGGTGTATTATTTTTTTTGCAGATCAACTATCATGCCATAATAAACATAAGTTACGATTTTTTTTTCTTTTTGATATTACGTTCATTCATTTTCCATCCATCTAACCAAAGCCTTGAGTCCCTGGAATAGCACAGGCCATCCACAACTTTGTAGATGCTTTTGTAGCAAGGGGTTCTTTTTTCAGAGCGAGGAAGTTGGCCTTATATAAATACACGTTTCCCAGATCAGCAAAGTCAACATGCCTCACTCCTAGATCTATTTCTTACCAGAGTTACCGATAATTATCGCTCATAGTTCATTCGGGAATTCTTATCCGCTATAATAATGGTCGAAATCGCCCTAAACTCTCGACCCAAAACTGAAGAGCCATTACTCAAAACAACAAGGTATTTTAAAAGGCTTACTGGGAAACCATCAGGGATCTCATCATAGATGTCCCATGGTGAAGTATCTTTTATCACTCTGAACTGCTGAACAGTGCGCAAAAGAGACCAGTGAATGGTCCAAAACGGAAATTGAAGCATGTTTTCATGCGGAAATTGTATAGCAAACCTCACGCTTCCCACTGGCTTACTTCTACTTGTGCAGCTGTCGTCGCTCAAAGGCAGCATGCATACCGCAGATTTAACTGACATAAGTCCAGTATAAACAGACAAAAGTGTATAGAAGCTAAAAGTAATTGTAAGAAAGAAACAGTGACAGTTAAGAGATAATATACCGAAACTACTAGAAAACGCATCGAAGCATAGAAATTAGCAACCCGTGATTTTTGGAAAATCTACAACAGTGTAGTAAATAATGGGCAGTCAACGATTTCTCCACTATCAAACAATCGTAAGGTTGTTTGCACGGTGACCGAGAAGGCTAATATGCTTGCCAGTCGGTTAGCCTCAAACACCACATTGGACCCAGCAAACCCTGACTTTCCTTTGCTGAAAGACACCACACTAGATGAACTGAAAATCACCCCTTTTCAGATGCATATCATAAAAAACCATGACACATCAAAAACATGTGCAGCCGATCTCAACTCGGCTGTGCTATTAAAAAAATGTTTCGATGAAGTTCCTCCAGTCCTCTCCAAACTTTACAATAATGCATAAACGAATCTCGCTTTCCTGAGTGCAGGAAAACTGCTTCTGTGTTTACAAGAATACTGACAAACCCATTAAATTATCGCCCTATTAGCCTTCTCCCTCTTTTTGCCAAAATTAACCAAGCTTTAGTCCACCACCTTACAGTTGCTAAACTTCTGGTCGACCAACAATATGGATTTAGGCAAGGCCGTTCTACATAAGATATTCTGTAATCTCCTAACGTATATGCCATACACTGGACAAAGCAGGGGTAGGTAGAGCGAAAGCTTTTGGCAGGGTTTGGCACGATGATTTTCTCAGGAAAATCAGATCATACGGTATCACTGAACGAATACTTAACCCAATTAAATCCTGCTTAAGTAAGAGAAGAATCCAGGTTATCCTCGACGGTCGTACATCTAAACAATATGTACCTCAGGGTTCTATCCTTGGACTTTTATTATTCCTAGTATTCATAAATGACCTCCCAGATAAGATTGTTTGAGATGGGTATATTTGCTGATGGTAACATTCAATGCTGCCAAGACTAAGCTTGTTTCGTTCAATAATCACTAGAAAACTTCTCAACCACAAATAGCTATGGCGAAAGATACATTACCTGAAAGTTCTTCTTTCAAACTTCTCAGCTCAACTTTCACAGCGACAATGAGTTGGAACAGAAACATACAGATTTATATTTTATACATAGCACTAAAAGCTATATTAAATAAAGAACAATTGAACAAGGAAACTTAATCGAGACTAATAATACAGAACAAGACATTTACTTTAATAAATGCTTAAGATGGAATCGCATTCCCTTTTGATTTCTTTAAAAGATCAATCCTTTTAGGCATGTACTCAACCAAAGTGGAACACTGTGAAGAGGAGATGCTATTCCATTCGCTTTGCACAGCTTCCCACAGTTTGTCATTGTTCGAAAAGGTTCTTCCATCCAGTGCACAAGATATTATGGACCAAATATTCTCGATTGGGTTTAAATCGGGGCTTTGCCCTGGCCAAGATATTACATTACTTGAATTAGAAAGCCATTTTTTGTGACTTTAGCAGCGTGTGCAGGGGCATTATCATGTTGAAAAATAATGTTCTGAGATATTCCTAGCTTCTGGATACTTGGTAACAGTCCTGTTTCTAATATTCGAATGTATTCCTTTGCATTGATTGACTTCTCACATCTAATAAGTTCTCCAACTCCTGCTGCAGTAAAAGTTCCACATACCATTATCTCTCCATTCCCGTGTTTAACTGTCATTTTTATGCAACTTGGTGAAAATCTTTCTCCAGTTCTTTGATTGCCCCATTCGGGAGCATCGGAAGCATCAATAACAAGACAAAATCTTGATTCATCTGACCAGAAAATATTCATAAACCAGTCTGTATCTTTCTTGCCATAATACGAGAAAAATCTCTTTCTATCATTGATGTTCTTCTTAGATAAAAATGGCTTCTTTTCACACCTTTTAGAAGAAAATCCCATTTCTTTCATTCGTCTAGATATTGTATATCTAGAAAGAAAATTTCCAGCCCCTGTTTTGAATTCATTGCTATGGTCAACATAAGTTTTCTTTCAATCCTTCAAAACAGTTAATTTAAGCTTGTGGTCGTCCTTCAAAGTGGATGTTCTATAGCGACTAGATCCAGATTTCCCTTTTACCAAGCGTTCGACTTCGAACATTTGACCAATTCGCTTCACTACATAAAGAGATGTTTTCACTTTTTCTTTTCTTAAAATATAAAAATCTGCATTTTCTACTGCCTTAATCCTGCAATTCGTTTTTTATATCCTCGCCAAGATGCGGTCCTACTATATTTACGATTAATTTTTCCACTTATTATTATATTCTATAATAATAATGATCTGCAAAATAGAAATTTTCAGTTAATATTTACAAAAAAAATTATTTTTTTTGCTCATGAGTGTATATGTATGCAAGTTAAGAAGTTAGTCAACTGTTTTTTTTTCTTTCAATTTTATCCATTAGCATATATTAACTAGCTAACTTAATCGCTATTGATGTGAGGGTCCTGTCCTGTAACACTTATAGCTGACTTTGTCAGCCAGGATCGACCATAAGTTATTCATCCTTATCCTACTTGTTCTGGTTTCTGACGTTTATTTTTTTTTACTAAAGAATCTTATACGTGAACAGAAAAACACGAAGTAGACACACTGAGTTTTTCAATGGTTAACAATCTCGTTTACTTACCATTTGTATTTCCTGAGATAAAATTTCGCAAACAGACCCAAACTAATGACACGTAATATGTTATAAAAGTTACTAGCTTAATACATCAGGTATTACTTTTTACTTTCTTTTTGTTTCGCTATTTTAACTACACTGTTTGTTATATTTTTTACTAGTACGGTCACTATTTATCAAGGCTTAAAGGCCACTCGGGAATGAGGGTTAATGAGTGCCAAGTAGCCGATTAGACAACACAGCAATGATATGTAATGGTGGAAAATTGGGCAGGGTTTGCGTATTTAAGAGGATTGCTCAGCAAGAGCTTGTTTGGTTTCGATTTGAACACAACCATGTTATAGTCAGTTGAAAAGCAGTTCTGTCGTATGGAGTGTCATAGGCGGGCAGTTCCATGAAAGAAACTTTGCTCATGGAATCTTCGTTTAGTTTTACGCATGGAGAGATTAAAAGCGGAAATTATTGGCAGCAGTTGTAACTAGGCAAGTTTTGATTGTAAATGTTTTACAGGAGTGACGACAGATTGAAACTCAGCCGAGCACCTGCCATGAAAATAACTATAGAGCAGAGAATAACTAGAAACGTCTCCTCTATGAGAAATATATAGTAGAGAGGAGCCCACTAGATTTTGAAGTCAGTTTTGTACCCATTCAATTCGGAAAAGGATGATATGAGAAGCATACTCTCAGATGTTACAACAGTACTACATCTAAGGTTTTTGGCTTTGTGCAGGTAGAGTGTGCGTTTAGTTGTTTGAATGTTGTTGGATGCCAGCCTTGGTGGTGTGATTTGAAGTAGAGACTGCTGCCCGTAGAGCACGCTCCTCAATGACTGATAAAACAAAGTTGTGAGCAAGTCTAAGATGCGTATAGGGTTCTACTCCAGGTTTTTCCTTGAGGTATGCTCCTGAAGCCTTTCCCAAAGATGGAACAGCGGAGGTACGAAATCGGCGTTATACCTTCCTCTAGGTGGTCTGCTTTTCAAGCTTGTCGACCTCTACATATCCGATATGCAAGCATCTAACAGTTAATGTGACAAGTGAAATAACTTTACTAACAGCACGTGCAAAACATCTGACAAAGACTTTCTCCTTTTTGAAAATAGACAACAGTTGTTTGGGGGAGGGGTAATTTAATTTTTATTCGTTTTCTAGTAAGTTTGTTGTTCATTTCATTGTCATTTTCTTTAGATTCTAAACAAATAAATTATCGCGATAAAATATCGTTTCATTTAATTCTTCAAACGTTAATTCCCTTAAAGTTTACAATTATTTTAATGAAGAAATTCCAAAGTTATGCCTATTTTTCGCACTAAATAAAAACGCTCTATTTCGAGTCAACTAAGCTTTACACAATACACGCACTATATTTTTTATATAATGCTTATGCATATGCGATATCAATCATTATTGTAGGGGTCGATGACAATACGCTTTATTTTTAACATTATATATATATATATATATATATATATATATATATATATATATATATATATATATATATATATATATATATATATATAATAGCATGGTTTTAGGCATGGCCAAATACTTACTCTTCTAAAATTAAAAAAAGTTTTTCAACTTTTTTTAATTTTCAAATCTTTTCTTGCCTTTTGAGGTCAATAATGATCGAAACAGTCTTTACATCGTAGCAAAATATGACTATATTTACATAAAGAAAATAAAAATATTAAATTTGTTCTATTTGACTGAGCACTATCAACGAGCCCTGTTAGAATTCAATGATTGTAATTTCTTTAATGTTTCCAACCTGGAATATATATATATATATATATATATGTGTGTGTGTGTGTGTGTGTGTGTGTGTGTGTGTGTGTGTGTGTGTGTGTGTGTGTGTGTGTGTGTGTAGATAGATAGATAGATAGATAGATAGATAGATAGATTGATTGATTGATTGATTGATTGATTGATTAATTGATTGATTGATAGTAGTAGTAAGTTATAAAAACATTTATGCCAATTAAGCTACACAGAATATTCTGCGCTTCATTCTCGTGAGAATTGGTCATGTAAGATATAGATATATATGTATTTTCCCAAAACCTTTGGCCTTGCTGGAGAAAATATTTCTCATATCTTATATCTCCCCTCTTTGGTTTTCATACATGAAGTAAATTTCACAGCGCATAAGAATTATTTGATACTGGAGATATTCATAATCGTACTTTATTTCCAAAAGTGAGGAGATATAACATATGAGACATATTTGGAATCAAGTATTCCCTTGCTGTTATTTTAGATCATTTGAAACCATAGCAGAAAATTTTAGTCTCCCCTTCACCAAGGACAGAGATTTGGGGGAAATATCAGATATTTTGTAATTCATATGCAAAACTAGGAAAACAAATGACTATGATTGAAACATTAGTAAAGGTGCAGTATCTTTCCACCCCCCAAAAATCGTTTAAAATTAGCACTATTATGAGTTTTCGCGGGTGCTGAAAACGAACATAACTATTTAAATTTCAGGAAACGAATAGTTTCCAAGATATAAAGAAATTATAATTTCTAACAGTGGGGGCATCATTTTTCTATATTAATTTAACGTAAAATGGACACCTACTTTACTTAGGTAGGGGTGGTGTTTATTTGGCAATTGTGGCCTGGTAGACAAACACAAACCCTATCTTTTTTAGAGGTTTTCGGGTATGCTGAATACGAATATCGCAATCAAATTTTCCGAAAACAAGTATTTTTCAGGGTATTTAGGAATGTAATTTTTATATTATAAATGATGGCTATTGTTACACGCGCAAACGCGCTCATGTTTTTGCTTAATACTCGAAAAAATTATTATTTACGGAAAATTTAAATGCAACATTGGTTTTCAGCACACCTGAAAACTCGTAGAAAAAATTTTTTACCTAAGTTTTGTATTGGTCTACCAGACCATAATAAACACCACCACGAAATAAGAAATAACAGATGCCCTCCAAAAAAATGTCCATAAGGTCAATGTTGATTTTACGTTAAATTTGATATAGAAAAGTAGTACACCACGTTTCGAAACAACAATTTTTTTTTTATTATTCAATTTTCACCCCAAGCAAGGCACAGTGCCACTTTGAAGCAGGGGGCTACTATTAGGGAATTAATTAGCGGGGTCATTATGAAGGGAGAAGAGTAGAAAGATGTTTGTTAACATTACACTTGAACTTCTGCATATCATTGCAGTTGGGAAAGCAGAATCCCGGAAGGGAGTTCCAAAGACCCGCAGTTCTGGGGAAGAAACTATTGGAGTAAAAGGCTTTCTTGCACCTAGGGATCTCTACTGTAAAGGGATGAGACTTAGTAGCTTGTCGGGTTTGTCGGGGGTAGTTACGTCGGGGAGGTACAAGTGTTTGCAGTTCGTCAGAGCATTCACCATTAAAGTATTTGTAGAACAGGCAGAGGGATGCAACATCTCGTCGATGAGACAGAGGTTGAAGCCTAGATGACAGTTCAGGACCTATCAGGTTGGCGACTCTTTTTTGAACCCTGTCCAGGAGCGAGAGACAAGCAGCAGATGCACCAGCCCAGATGTGACAACAGTACACCATACATGGGCGAATGGTTGCCTTATAGAGGTATAGGATACTGGCAGGCGTAAGTAGTTTTCTAGCACGGTAGAGGGAGCCAACCTTCCTTGCAGCAGCCTTGGCAATGCTCTCAATGTATCTATTCCAGTTCATATTCCCTGTAAACGTTAGGCCGAGGAGTTTAAAAGAAGCACTTTCAGGCAATGTGCTCTTGGCCATTGCTATTGGTGGTAGAGAAGGTTTCTTGTAGTTATTGAAGGAAACAAGCTTAGTCTTAGCAGCATTGAATGAGACCAACCATTTTTGTCCCCATTCCACTACGGATTGGAGGTCATCCTCTAGTGTTTCTGCCATTTTCTTGGATATGTGTTCATTTGTTTTCCCCTCATATCTGTTATATAGATGGTGTCATCGGCAAATATACCCATCTCCGAAACAATATTATCAGGGAGGTCGTTTATGAATATCAGGAACAATAGAGGTCCAAGGATAGACCCCTGAGGCACTCTTTATATCTTGGAAACTACTTGTTTCGTGGAATTTTAAAAGTTATTTTTGTTTTCAGCACCCTCGAAAACCTGTAATAGTGTTAATTTTAAAGGATTTTTGAGAGTGGAAAGCTACTGCACCTTTACCGAAACATTTTATAGCTATAAAAAGTGCTAAACATTTTATAGCTATAAAAAGTGCTAAGCATAGGCTCTGGGTGATAGATGGTTCCCTTTATGTGCGGCTTTTAGGGCAAATGTAATGTAGACTACTACACAATTCAGATCAGTAGCTTTCGAACGAACCTTCATTTGTTAAATTCTGATCATTAATCGCTGAGTTTTCGACTTTTAAGATTGCCAAAAATGGTGGTAAATATATATATATATATATATATATATATATATATATATATATATATATATATTCGTAGCCATATTAAATATTGAAATGCTAATATCTTTGGTTCTAACAGACATAACTACCTGAAAAGATGCAGATTTTTGTATTCTATGATTAACATTTTGTGGCAATTATTAAAAAAATCTATATTTTCAAACCAATAGAATATGTCCAAATTTGCATACATTTGTATATATAGTGTCATGGTAAGTCAGCTTTAGATGCTTTGGGATGAATTTTGCTTAGGGTATTTTGCTCGGTTTCATTGTGGAAATATAATGTTTTGTCAATTATATTTCCCCTTTTTTTATATACTAATCTTTAATTTATGAATCTCGATGTAATAACAGGGCATATAACAAACAAATGACAAAATGCATATTCCACATTTCGTGATGTTGACGACCTTACAGTAGTTTCCTTTAATTACACTGACATTTACAAATGTTGACAACAACTGTTTCGTAACGCAAAATCATCCACTTAATTACTATTACAATCAATGAATCTATCTTGCCCCTTACTTATCAGAAGAAATAGCAACTATCAATCTACCAAAAAAAATAAAATGAATTTGGCATGATTACAAAGTCTGAAAATTGGAAGAGAAGTTTGATTTTATCTTTTATAACGCCATTTTGAATTTTCAAGTAATGACACTAAAATTTAAACATTCGTATTAATAAATTGTATTAATTTTGATATACACTATTGAAATATTCTATTTATTTTTTTAATTAATCTATGTATATATTTACTAAGATAATATTAATAAGCATAATATATTTAACGTATGTCTATATATTTATTCAATTTTATACGAAACTAATTACAATATATATATATAATCTATTTCCGGTTATACCAATTGGTGATTTTAGGTAATTTTTATCTTTATATATAATTCTATAATTCAGTTGTATTACTATTTTAATCAGATTTATACTTACATAAACTTTAATTCTTTATTGTCATTCAATTATTTTTAAATTATCTTAATTTTAATATCAAGTTTCTCTTTGTAATATTGTATCGTAATTTGTTTAAATACATTTAAAGGCTGATAATTCACTTTTAAATTTAAATAAGATTGTTCCCTTTACCTAGTTATATTAAACGATTTTATTATATTGATGAATTATATATTTATATAGTTTTATATTTATTTATTAGTTTATCTAGTTCATTATTATTTATTGTCTGTAATATTTTATCGTATTTTTAAATATATTTAAAGGCCAATCATTCACTTTTGAATTTAAATGACTTGGTTCCCTTTTATAGACCTAACTATTTTATTATCATGCTAGCAGAAGTACCAGTCGTTGACTGGGTTCAAAAACGGCCTACAGAAAATGGACTGTGATTGATGAATGTATGATAGGTTATGAAAAGGAGGGGGTTGTAAAGAGATAGGTTTTGATACTCAAAATTTTACCCTAAGCAAAATATTATGAAAGTAAAGATAATTTTCGCGAAAATAGATTTTTTTATATCAACTTTGTTTCCATTTGTAGCCAAGAGTGACCAACAAAATGATGTTTCCTTACAAAGAGAAAATGTTATATATATAATAATATAAATATACAAGAAATAAATCGTACCATAGTCAATAAAAGTTACTTTTATGGTAGAAAAGTTCATTGGTTTGTATTTTTAAATAGTTTGCGAAAAAAAGTTTTGTTTTTAATTCACGAACCGGTTTAAAAAAAATCAAAATGGGAGTGACTTCGAAATGGAGAGCACCGTTTACAATTTGAAGGAGGGGCACCTGAGCATTCTGTATTAACAATTTAAGAGAGTTCCGTCAACGTAAGGAATATTTATAAACATATTTTAATGTTATCCGTTATTTTGTGCTTGAGGAATATTCGATTATGGCGTGTGTAGTTTATATAAAAATTCATTAAGTAGTTATCGCCTCAAATTTCGTTTTAATTTCGGTTCGCTGAAATTATTTCAAGTAAAGAGCATTAAAAACTATTTCAAAACAAAAAAAAACGTGAACTGAACTTTTATTGACTATGGTAACATTTATTTCTTGTATATTTATTTTTTCGGGTAGTCGTTTGTTAGCTTTTCTGCTAAACACTCTTACTAAATAAAATCGACGAAATATCGAAAAACAAAGAAACAAAAACATTTTTTAAAAATAATGAAGGTTTACTTACTTTACTAAAATAATCCGAAACGGCAAAATGGGATATTAAAAAAGTAAACACGTAATTACTTTAGTTTTTAAAAGCAAAGAATCAATATCAATATGAATGAGAAGAAAATGGCGCTCTTTTCAAGCAGAACAGCTTCGTTTCAGTTTTACAGTATTGAACGGTGTAGTATTGCGCCGTCGGATTCAAGGTTGTACTATTGTAATATAAAGAACACGTAGAAAGGGTTATAATCAACTGAATTCCTTCTAGTACACTGACAAAAAGGCTTAAACAGATTTTTTTTACACAGTGATCACCACTTATCAAGGCCCGGAAGCCACTCAGGGATAAGGGTTATTGCAAGTACATTACGTTAGTGTGGAGATTTGATGAAGTGTTTACTTAAGGGGGCGGTTCATTAGGAATTTGTTAACGTTGGACTTGAACACATCCAAGTTGTAGTCCGGTGGGAAGCAGGCAGACGGAACAGAGTTCCACAGGCGTGCAGTTATAAGAAAGAAGCTTTGTTCATGGAATCCGCGTTTTGATTAAGGCGCAGATAAAGAGTGGGGGAAACTTTTGACAGTGGGTTCAGATAGACGAGTGTTTTTCGTGAAAGATTGGCGAGGGGAGACCAGAGATTGGAGTTCAGACGAGCACCTGCCATGGAAATAATGATAAAACAGGGATAGGCTCGCAACGTCTCTTCTTTGGGAGAGAAATTGCAGGGTAGAGAAAAGGGCATCCTCCACTAAGCCACGAAGTCTATTTTGTACTCTGTCAAGGCAGGATAGGCTGTTTTTAGCAGCTCCTGCCCAGATATGGCAATAGTATTCCATCTTTGGATGTAATTGGCTTTTATATAGATAGAGAATTGCATCAGTAGTGAGATATCTTCTGGAGCGGTAGAAGGATCCCACCATCTTTCCAGCGACCTTGGCAACAGACTTGATGTACGTGTTCCATTTCAGATCAGGAGTAAAGGACAAACCCAGAAGCTTGTCAAAACACGGGGCCTCACCCAGACGAGCGCCATCCATCACAATTGATGCCAGCTGGGGATCAGAGCGTTGATGATGTAAGGATAGGAGTTTGGTTTTGGATGCATTAAAGGTAACCAGCCACATCTTCCTCCACTGAACCACGCGCTCGAGATCAGAGGAGAGAGAATCAGAGAGAACTTTGTCATTTACAGCCATTGATGTGTTGCCGTAGATGGTCGTGTCATCAGCATAGATGTCAACGAATGATTTAAGTATGTGTTTAGGGAGGTCATTGATGTAGATCAGGAAGAGAGTTGGGCCCAGGATTGACCCCTGAAGGACTCCAGCATTTATATTGCAGGCCTCCGATTTTTGTCCATCTACCACTACTCTTATGAGCCTATCGGAGAGAAATGATTTAATGATTGAGAAAACATTTCCAGTTATACCGTAGCTGGAAATCTTGTGAAGTAGACCCTTATGCCATACCTTGTCGAAGGCCTTTGATATGTCAAGAGCATTAGCCCTAGAAAGGAAGCCTTTGTCAAGAGATTCACTAATCCTGTGGGATATAACCGTCAGCACATCTGCGGTAGATCTTGCAGAGCGGAAACCATATTGTGTGTCGCTAAGAAGGTTATTCCTGCTGAGGTGATTGACTATTTCTCTATTTAATATGGATTCCAGCAACTTACTCATAACACACAGGATACTTATAGGTCTGTACTGAGAGGGAGATGACTTATCACTTGAATTCTTAAATACAGGGCAAACTGACGAGGTCTTCCAGGGAGTCGGAAAGCACTTCTCCTTAAGGCAGCACTTAAATAGTTTCGTAAGTATGGGAGCAAGTTCTGGTTGAAGCTTTTTTAACACTATAATTGGGATGCCATCAGGGCCAGTTGCTTTACTGGAATCTAGGTTCTTGAGCTAGGTCAGGATATATAAATAAAAAACAAAAAAAAAAGGTTATGTAAATGTTTTTAAAAAGACACGTAATCACGTGAGAAGGATTTTTTCCTTCTTTTGACACGATAACAAGTAGCGTTCTTATTTTTTATTATTTATCCATTTTCGAAAGAGTGCCACGTGCAATTGGAGAAGGAAAAAACAGAGTTATACAAAATTTGCGTCCAGAATTGTCTAAAGTTCCGACTTTTTTGGGCTTTCACTTTAATAAGAACGTGAATTTATGAGGTGAATTTATTTGACACAATATGATTCAACTAAAAAAAAAAATAAATAAAAGCTAACGTGAATTAAGATTGAAGTTAAGGTGTTATTATGGACGATCACCCCTTTTAAAAAAAAACTTGTTAAACTTTGTGATATATTTACATTCTATGGAGGTCAGGCGCGAACGAACACCCAATAATTTTATTATACCATATTTCTTCAAACTGAAACATAATTATCAAAGTATACTTACGCAGATAGATATGAAAATTCTTTGTTAAAGTTTGTGCCATATTTCCATGGAGTACAGGCGCGAACGCAGACCCCAGAATTTTATTATACCATCCCTATTTATGTATTCTTATGTACATCTATATCAAAAACCATTGTAAACGTTTTGTTTTTGTTTTTTGTTTTTTTTCATTTTTTATTTCATTCTTTGGGGGCCAGGCGCGAACGCAGACCCCACAATTTTTATGAACCACCGTTCTGCCAGATCAAACATATCCATTCCTGATCCTCGATACATCTTCTATCATTATATGTAATCAGTTTTTTTTTTTAATAGTCAACCATATAGGAGCGTATTAGTGACCACACACACACACACACACACACACACACACACACACACACACACACACACACACACAGACGTTCAGCTTTATATTATAGATTTTAAAAAATTGTTAGTATTTTTAAGATGTCATATGGTTGTTAAATATATATTTAAATTTACAACTAATGGCCCCAATGTATGTTCTGGTCCAATTATTATATATTACTACACATTTATATTAGAAATGAGACATTACCTTCTAACGGACATTCGTCAATATTGCAATTTTGTATGAAATAACATGTGGTGTTTCGGTTTTTATTCCTTCTCTTCAATTAGTTCATTATTTACATTTTAATATATTTTATTTTACCCCCTCCCCCCATCCTGATCTAGATCATGCTTTATTATAATATTCTGGCTTGCTTTTATATATGCTTATTATGGGATAATCTGGATATTCTTTTTGATATGCTGGATATAATTGATTTCTTCATTGAGATCGGATGGTTTGATTTATAGTCAATATAATACAGAGTTTGATTAGGTTTATGGTATGGTTCATACGTATTGTTAATTAAGTTAAGGGTAACATCTAAAAAATTTACCATTTTATGATTTTTCTCCATGGTTTTTTTAATTCAATATATTTAAAGAAATTGTATAGCATTTGAATATTTTTTTCTAAATTTCTATTACCAGAGTTGATAAAGGATAGTGCATCGTCTCTATTGAGAACCACACTTACACTTGGTTTCTGTTTTAGCTAACTCATTAAGAATGTAGAGACCTACTAAGTCAGTAAAAACGCAGAGTCCGAGGACTCATCGTAATATCAAAGTTTAATTCTTTGTCTTTTTACTAGTTCAGTATTTATTATTATATTTAATTAAGGTTCTTCTGCTCAATTTTACAATGTCAATTTCTAATTTTGTAATGTTAGCTTCAGCTTTCGCAAGTTCTAATGCCTTATCTAACAATTTCGGAGAAATTGATTGGTAATATGAATCAATGCCGCATACTAAAAGCTTACTATTCTTACATTCAGGTAATGTACTAAACCAACGTAGAACTTCACGCGATGAATACCATATATTATGTTACTTTAGATTTTATTGTTTACAATATTCTATCTAAAATCTTTTTACCAATCTTACTGAAAACAAGGAGAGATGAATCTAATTGTAGGGTTATTTTCAAAATTGGGTTTGTTGTCCTTTAAAGTATATCTCGGGCGTTTCGAAGTGTAGACTTCAATTTTATATATTTTTTATATATTAATTTAAGAACAAATGTGTAAAACAGATGTATTTATGTTATGAATGTCTTCTTCATTTGCAAATTTGTAATTTTTTTTATTCAGTCATAATTAAATTGTTGTAAGTGTTGTACCTATTTACTATGCCTCCCCACGGGACAGAGTTAGACACCAGGGTTGTTTTTTAACGTGGAGAAAAGGTACAAAAATAAAAATTGTCTCAGTCGTGAATGATTTCTCAGCTGGAAACTATCAAATTGGGGTCATTACGTATTTTTTTAATGTTTTATTTATTTTGTAGATTGTAAGATTGGAATATTTAGATTTCTTTCTAATTTAAAAATTTTTGTCATACAAAAATGTCATGTTCGAAATGTATATATACATATATATATATATATATATATATATATATATATATATATATATATATATATAATAAAGCCTTATTCCGGTATGTTTTCAGTTACGTCATAAATGACAACATAAATGATGTCATAACATTGGGTATATATATTCGATGACGTTATATATGACGATATAGAAGAGGTCATATGATATATACATACACACACACACACATATATATATGTATATATATATGTATATATATATATATATATATATATTCCATCTCTTGTCTTTCATGCAAAGACCACAGTGTAGTATTTATTCTGTCCTCAGTCAGTCGAGGAAAAATCTTTCATGACACTTTATATTTTTGTTCCTATCCAGAGTTCCCCTTTTGGATGAGCTGGATATTCTCTCACATTAAAAACTGTCCTTGTGTCTAACTCTGCCCTCGTGGGGAGGCAAGTAAATCGGAATATATGTGTGTGTGCCTGCGTGTGTGTGTATGTGTGTGTGCGTGTGTGTGTGTCTAATGCAAAATTTGTGTTTTTTAATTAACACAAATCGTGCACTGTAAAAATGCGGCGGTAAAATATTGAGAGAAATAGACATTCCATGAGACAGAGAGTAGAAGTGCCGACTATCAACTCGCTTGTAAGTTCGGACTCTGGCTCAGGATAGGTGTCAGTCTAGCTGCACTGAAGAACTGTGATATTGAGAAACAGCCTGTATAAGGATCACTAATATATATATATATATATATATATATATATATATATATATATATATATATATATACATATAAATTGAAACTATTTTCCGTTTTTTCAATGAGTGACGAGCTACCTGTCCGAGAATACTCAGAATTCAAAATCACCGACCCCGGCCCTGTGAAACCGCAAGGGCTTCAGCCCCAAATTAATATTAAGGTAAAGATGTCTATCTCGAACCTCCAGAAACGAAGAGCTATTTGTCTTTGGTGTGAAGTCGGTCTTGACAGGCCGGGGTAAACAAAAAATGTTTCACAAAAAAGAACAACATAATTTCGCATCCATCGACTTTTAAAGTTGCTTTCAACATGCAAATTTGTTTAATAAAGGCGTTAACGTTCACCGATCACTTTAAATCTGTTATTAAACGAATAACATTCATTATTATTATCAGATGAAATAGAAATGATTAAGATTCATACGTCGTCAAGTCTCCAACATCAGAAACGCAATCACTTTTATTTATATAGATATCGATACAGTTTTATTTCACTTTAATTTTAAGATTACACGCCATGTGCACTTATTTTCTAGACATCTGTTTTAAGAAAAAGAAAGAAAACTAAAGCGACTAGTGTTTGTGGCGTTTGATGCCCGAGAACATTCCAAACAATCTTTTCGTATTTTAGTGACATCTAAGACCCCTAAAACTTAAACAAACGTTAACGTTTTCCGCTTAGATACACTTTTCGCCCTAGAAATTTAAAGATAAAAAAGGCTAATCCGGAAATCTAAAGAAATGGTAAATGTAGCTTGAATAATTTGGGGAGATGGTCTGCCATATGAGTTTTTACATTTAGAATTTCAAAAATAAAATTCTTCTGGGATAATTGTTATTAAAATGGTTGGTTCTACCAAGCTTTGCTCGAGAGTTTTTTACTTTAATTTTTGTTTTTTCTTAGTAGTAGTAGTAGTAGTAGTAGTAGTAGTAGTAGTAGTAGTAGTAGTAGTAGTAGTAGTTGTTGTTGTTGTTGTTGTTGTTGTTGTTGGAGGAGGAGGAGGAGGAGGAGGAGGAGAGGGCCATCGCTTATGAAGGCCCAAAGTCCACTCTAGATGAGGATTAATAGGTGACCGGTGACTGCTGAGACAACACCGTGACGATTGGTAATAATCGACCTTGTGTAAGATTTGATTATTTAAAAGGGTGACTTAACTAGTACTTCATTATATTAGACTTCAAAATGGTCATCCTATAATCAGCACGGTAGCAGCTCCACGGTATTATGTTCCACAAACTAGGAAAGAAACTTTGCTCGTGAAATTTATGTTTAGTTTTAGGCACAGATAGAAAATGTCAATGAGCACGAGTTCTGATTGAATCTGGTCAAAGCAGGATGCTTCCTAAAGAAGAGGGCCGTTAATGTTTCAAGGTTAGTTATTTCCCACAATTTTATTAAAATCCATACGATATTCACGAAGTTATGACATTTTATTTATTATCAAATAATTTATACTGTCCATCGTTTTATTACAGGTCTTTACAAATGCCAAAAAAGGGGGCGATTAACGGTTATCGAAAAGGAAAGGATTGTTGCTAGACTCGCAGAAGAATTGTTCATCAAAGATTTAGATATGAAGCTGGAATATGGATCCAAGAGCTTTGACTTCATTCGTGAACAACCCCAACACCAAATCCAGAAAGGATAAAGACACCACGAGAAACCTTTCACGTCGTGATGTTCAGAAAATTCGTAGGGAAGTCAACCGAAACCCAAACAGAACCAGTGCTTCCATTTTTTCAAGAGCTGGAATCGCTCCAAGATCCAGATAGGTCCGATGTAATGTGTTGAATGAAATGGCAAGGAACATAAAAACTATTCCAGTCCTCCATTGAACAAACAACATAGGGAAAAACAAATGGCTTCGGCACATAATTACATGAAAATGGATTTCCAACGTCTCCTATTTAAAAATGAGACCCGTGTTACTCTTGACGGTCCGGATAGATGAGCTAAAGTTTAAAACTTGAACAGAACTCCAACCCCTTAGAGGGTTCGTCGCCAACGAAGAGGTGGAGTTATCACGTTTTGGGCGGGGATCATTAGAGATAAGTTGGTTGCACCATACCGAGTTCCATGCATGGGCTAAACATGGATTTGTAGAGATATAAGCTACTGTCAGGGTTTGGGTATTTTCTAGCACAGCATAAGTACAAAAACAAAACTCAGCACTCGCAACATTGGGACTTTAATGAGAATGAGGTAGACGAATATATTTAATAACTTTGAAAAACTTGCTTTCAGTTAGGATTTGTCCGCAGAGATGGGGTTCATGTAATTTCGAACAGCATTACGAAGTAAGTCTGAATAATTATTTGCCGTCTTTCCAGCAATAAAGTGTGATTACTATAACTTCTTTTAGGAAGCGTGTCGCTTTTCGTTTCCATGTATATGCTTTGTCCGAGTTAAAGCATAAATTGCAAGAAAATCCACTTAATGAAATAAAACATATTAAGTATTAACAGTGTTTCTTATCACCATTCATCTATTAAAGAAAGACAGTTGTCTGTGTGTAGCTATGTATGTTAGACTAAAACTAAAAAAGAACAAAATAAACACCCACAAACTTGATATTTTCTTGATCGGCATTGCCTCGGATGAATAATATCAAAACTTCAGGAAATGATTAATACTAAAAAGTTGAATATCGAATGCAGCAGGGAACATATACCAGAAAAAAGTTGGAAATGAATCAATCCACTATGACTATGCAATTCCTACAGCTAAACAAATCCTTGTAAACGAATTCTTGGAGCTATTGACCTGACATAGTAACCTGTGACAAAGAAGAAAAATAGGAAATCTTAGTAGAAGTAATGTTATCAATGATACTGGGTTAAACAGAGAGGGAAAAGATATTGGAACACCAAGATCTTATATACGAAATGAAAAGAAACATAGGAAGTTAACCAGTCCAATAATTGCAGGAGCCATCAGACCCATGAAAAAGAATTCCAAAAACTACCTGACAAATATACCTGGTGAACCAAGTGCAAAAAATATTCAAGCAATTGAACTTTACGGGACGGTTAGAAAAAAAAGGTTTCTCGGTTAGAATGGATGAGGAAGCGGATGAATATCCAACATCCGACAGGATTCCCTATCTTCAGCTAGAACAAAATGATGAGAAATGAACAAAAAAGTAGCCATATAGTAGTTTGGCCCTATTTTTTTTTACTGTTTTGGAACCCTTTGAATAATAGTAATGCCCAAGAAACCTTTACATAAGAAAATATTTTACTATCTTATTTATTTCGCTTTCATAAGTCAAACACCATGTTCTATAACCGGTTTAAGAGACTGACGGGCTGATGAAAACAGCCTGTAGGTTACTTGGTTTCACACGAATCGCTTACGTACAGTTTTATGTACTCTAATCATTATGTTACTGTTTTAACTTTACCAAATGTATTCTGTAAATATATTCTACATGTAAACAAAAATTAGGTTTAAAAACAACAACAAAATTACATTTGCACGTGTGTGCAAAGTAGTGATGGGACGATTCCAATATTTTTCCCGATTCCAATACAATTACCGATTCCGATTCTGATTCTTTATAAATCTTTAAATATTTAACTATAGAGTTGTTATTTTTCCTGATTGCAGTAAAAAAAAAACACTTTATAAGCGTGCAGATATTTTCTAAAACGTAGAAAAATACACTGGTGGCGGATAGTCTATAGATTTTAGTTTTACTTGTGGTTAAGTATCAACAAATATGTATTATTTTAACATTACTACTAACAGTGGAAGATTTTGTTTAAAACAAATAAATAAAAAGACAATTTAAAGAATCGTTTTTGGTATCGGAAAATAGGCATACATTTTTCCGATTTCGATACCTCCAAAAGTTTCGATTTTTCCGATTCCCGATTCCGAACTTGTGCAAAGGCATAATAATCCCTGCTTGTTTATCAGTATCTCCCTTGGCCAGCTCTTAAGAAACTCAGGCTTCTGCGGAACCCTGGTTGGGAGACGCTGACATAGGGAATAGTAGCCCATATAATTGGTTGTTTGCTATCTTTGTGCTTCTCATAAATATTTGGTTATTTTCTATTTCATTTTTCCTTTTAGGTGTTCGCGGAATATTTCGGATCTTTACACTGGAAGGATTACTTTTACACCTACTTGGCGGCCACATACAGCGTACTTCAGACGAACGTGTTAGTTCTAATCATACTCGCCTACAGATTGTACACTGGCAAGCTGAAGCCAATGCACAAGTTGGTGCTCAGTGTCACTGTGGTGGCGATGCTACGCGGCCTTCTAGTCCTTACAATCCACGCGCATCAGCAGCGCCACAAATGGGAGACGGGCGAAGCCATGTGCCGAGCATTCATTGGCATGGATATTCTACTTTACTCGACTTATCAGGTAACTATTAATAACCCCATAATATAATTACTAACCCCATGATATATTGGGTTGGCCACATAATGAATAAACGAGATGAAAGATTTTTTTAACTTGTCTTGTAACATGTGAATATTAACCAACAAATATAATTATAATTATTAGAGCACTAAAATATTAAAGAGAATTAGCTTTTTTTAATCATTTGTTACTTTTTGTACTTAAGATTCACTACTCATCAAGGCTCAAAAGCAACTGGAGGATCAGGGTAATGACTTTCAGATAGGCGGTGAGACAAAACTGTGATAATGGAGGTGATTGGGCAACATATTATTTAAGAAAGCGGTTCAACAAAAAATTGATTAATTTGTAAATAACCATGTTATAGTCAGCCGAGAAGCAGTTTCACGGCACCGTGTTCTACAGACTGATAATTCTAGGAAAGAAACTTTGATCATGAAAATTTCGTTTGGTTTTGGTAAAGAGAAAACAAAGACTATTGGCAGTGGTTGTAGCTATATGAGATATTGTCGAGAATGTTTTGCAGATAAACCATAGTTTGAAGCTCAGCCGATTACTTGCTATGAAAACTAAGATAGGATAGAGAAAGACTAGCAACGTCTTTTCTGTGAGTGGGGGAGAGAAAAGGGCGACATCCACTAAATTTTAAACTCGGTTTTACTCTATAAAGGCAGAACGGGATGCACTGAGCAGCAACTCCTCAGATGTGGAAACAGAACTCTATTTTATGACGAATGGGTTTTTAGTTATAAATAGTCCATAAAAGTGTATGCCGGAAATAACCATACAAAATTATTGCTATTGAAATTTTCTTCTGGTGCTATCATGATCAACATTTTTCTCTATATTTCTAGTACGTGTCGGTCGATGTGTTATCCGGTTTTCTTCCGGTATATTGTTCATCGACAATAAATCGATGCTATAAATATGATTTATACTGCTATAAATATGATTACTGTCGATTATATGTGCTCTTTGAAGTAGTAAATTGGGATTAATAATTTTAACGCTTATGTTTTCATTCATTCCTAAACTAATTAACCGATCACTATGAATGTTGTAATACAACTACTAAGCGTAAATGTGGTTGATGTGGACTATATTTAGTTTAATCTAGTCTCATGTCAAATGGGAAAAGGGGGGGATAAAAATACACATATCTCCTACTTTTGTGAAATTCTAACAATATGGATTAGAAATTAACTAATAAGTATGTATCAATTTTGTTTAGTATTTTTAAGTAATTTTAGAGGATATCATATAGAAACAATCTCATATTTCCAAATTAAAATAATTCAAATTTGCATTTAATTTTATCTATAGTCATTCGTAGGGCTATGACAACAGAATATTCTTATCATTTTTTTTACTCTCGAGTAAATATCCGACACAGTTAAACACAGTTAATCAACCGAGAATCACATCACTCTATATAAAAGCATATAAGATACCAACGGATACAAATTCTTAAGACCTCTTAATCTTAAGCCGTAAATGTTTAGCTTTTTTCTAAATCAAAAGCATGTAATCGATTGCAATCAAAATTGAAGTAAGGAATCTAGACATGCTGGTTCATAGCATTATATCTTCATTTTAATCCTCGTGCGACACAACGCGAATGCGCGGATGTAAATACGTGCGAAATAACGTCACCGGGAAAGAAAAAACTATTTTAAAAAAAGAGAGAGAAAGAGTACGATCACGAGAAAGACGGGGATAACCTTTGCAATCACGTGCGAGGCGTGAAGGACGCTCCAGAAGACGATCACGTGAGGGACGTCACAGCGGTAAAGATGTAGTGAGGGAATAAATGTTGTTGCTACAAAGAACAAGCGAGTTGGAGTTATTTCCTATTCTTTGTCTTGGTCTCCTTTGCTACAGACGCTGGACACAACGCGTGTTGGTTCCCGGACAACGTTACACTCGTAAGGAGATATAAAAGTTGTGATAAACTGCTGTGTTTCGGGGATTCATTTTATCTTTACGAGGACGAGTATTCTTGTAATAATATAAATATAAGTGTCGATAAATGCAGTAGCCTGAAAAATAATGTAATTGCTTAATTCTCGTCTGAAACAGAATATTTAATAAAGTTTATGTTTCTGAATTTTTTAGATGAGGATTGATAAATTTTATCGTTTGGATTTTTCGGACTTTTGTTCTCATATTGTGTGGTATTCTTACAACGTCTCGGCCGATGTAACATAGCGTAACGGACAAAAATGCTAAGTAAAATTCAGTTCTAAGTGATAATCTTTTGGAGGCTGATCAATGCAGTTAATACTAGAAGTGCAATTGCGACTTATGACTTCTACCCGGTGATAGCTGACGGAATGGGAACATGCTACACCCGTGGAGTAAATAAATAATTTCCGCTCGAAATTTCCCGCAGATTTCCAGTGTTCGACAGAAAGATTGCCAATTTCGACAAGATGAGAACAGTAGTCGAAATCATACAAATAACAAAGAATACGTTCGTTGAGGCATGCATACTTATAACTAAGCGACTGTCATACGTCACAGCTGCTGATGATGCCATCTTATTCTGAAACACATGATTATTTATATACTTATTCACCACTGCCACTAAAACATAAGGGACCATACCTATAGAGACAATCTAAGTAGGGAGTTGAGCAGTGAGATGTCTGTTCGTATTACATTTTAATTTGTGCATGTAAGTACAGTTAAGTAAGCAGGTAATGGAAGGAAGATTCCAAAGTGTAGCAGTCCGAAAGAAAAAGACTTTGAGAGTAGATTGCTTTCTAGCCGATCTTTAAAGGGAAGGGGTGGGATCCTGCTGCTGCTAGAGTTAGTTGGAAAATTTACATTGAGGTAATAGTGTTACGAGTTAATCAGACCATCTTCCATTGAAGTACGTGTAAAACAAGCAGAGGGATACAACACTGGCGATGTGACAGGGTTTGAGGCTTGATTGATAGTGGGGACCCCATTAAATTAGAGATCATTTTTTCCTTTTTTGACCTGGTCATATAGAGAGAAACAACTGGTAGGTTCACTAGTACACCTGTGGAAACAATTTTCCATGCGTGGACGAATAGTGGCGCTGTAGAGATATAGGATACTAACAAGTGTGAGTAAGTTTTCGCGAGGTAGAGAGAGTCCACCTTCCTTGCAGCAACTTTGTCAATGTCTTCTGTGTAGATTTTTCCGATTGATGTTGCTTATGAATGTTAAACTGAGGAATGTAAATGATGGACGCTGAAGTAGAATACTATTAGCCATATAGTAATCAGTTAATAAAGTCTTCATAAAAACTAGCTTTTGTCTGGTCTCCTTTGTAAACATCACTACGAATCATCTCTCGATATATATATATATATATATATATATATATATAATTCAAACACTACTATTAATATATGGTTAAGTGACAGTTTTAGTCATTTAGAACTGCTTTAAAGCTTCACCGCTCACTCATTTTTCGACCAAATTTTAAACAATTATTATAGTTTATAGATCACCTTCTCAGCTATATTGTGAAAAAAATTCAATTTTCGTCCAGTAAAACAAAAGTTATGATGAATTTACTGGTGTTCAAAATCGTAAAAATACATAAAGTGGTGAATGATGTTTTTTATTACTGGTTTCCACAGCAACCACGTCGCTTCAGTGACTGTTGTTGCTACCAATTTACCGTTCTCGCGAAAAGAGAAGTAACAAGTGAAACAGAATGAAAGAGTGGAAGGGAGATAATCGGGGGGATTTTATGTAAGGCAGACGAGTGCCGTACATTGTTATTAGATATGTGTCTGTTCTGTTTACGGGGCAAAAAAATAAGACGGAAATTAAACAAAGATTAAGTGAATTTATTGGAAGCCTGAAAAAATCATGGATTGCAATAGAAAAATGCGAGCATGAAAAGTAATATGGTTAAGCTTAAACATGGAAAAGTAAAGGACTAGTTATTAAAACTGGAAAAGAAAAGGACAAGATATTCTAGTAAAAATTATAATCAATTCATAACATAAAATATTGCAGCATTAAGAATTTTTTAATTCAATTTATAACATTATATAATCAATTCATAACTTAAAATATTGCAGCATTAAGAATTTTTTAATTCAATTTATAACATTATATAATCAATTCTCATGCTGCAATATTTTAAATTATAGATTTATTATATTTTTACTACAATATCTTGTCCCTTTTCTTTTCAAATTTTAACAACTAGTCCTTTACGTTTCCATGTTTAAGCTTAACCATATTATTTTTCATAATCGCATTTTTCTATTATAATATACATACGTATATATATATATGTGTGTGTGTGTGTGTGTGTGTGTGTGTGTGTGTGTGTGTGTGTGTGTGTGTGTGTGTGTGTGTGTGTGTGTGTGTGTGTGTGTTTATAAATATGCATATTAATAAATGTGTGTATTTATTTAGCATAGGAATAGCCTGGGTTTCCATTCGCCTGAAAACTACTAAAGTCTAGGCCATAAGATGACTTGTTCCTTCTTGACTGATGCTGTGGTTCCCAACCATATCTCTCCTAAGTCATTACGGCCTGAAGTCCAGAACGATTGGAAATAATGCCGAGATAAGCAGAGAGCACACATAGCATCTAAAAATCTCAAATGGTCTCTCATTTTAGTACTGATCAGGCCCAACAGTGCTTAACTTGGATGATATAATGAGAGCCGGTGTGTCAGTTTGATTATGCCGAATCGCCACGGAATTTGTTCTGGTAATACTAGTTGAAAACAACGTCGGTAATAAAATAATATCCTTCTGTCAAACATGAAGACAAAATTAATTCAATATATTTGAACCGATTGAATCATCGTTACCAGTCAAAATGAACACTTAACATTTATCATTCCTATAAGCATTTACCGATGAAAAAAAGTTTAAAGTTATGACTGCCGCGAATTAACTACAAGTTTTTCCAGCCCTCCTTAAAATTAGCTTTATCTAACAATATGAAACCAATGGTGGCAACGGATGTAAGGATAGAATATAAAATATAGACTATGTGAAGATATTTTGATGTTAATGTTGTTGATGCGTTGAATAAAAATCATTTCAAATCCCTGTTTATATTACAACCGAATAAGATCACACACACACACCCACACACATACACACATACACGCACACACACACACACACACACACACACACGAAACAAAAACTTTTACCTTACGATCTTCTTTTTCCCTTGCCGTGAATGCCTGAGCTATGAAGACATGTTTGCTGCAAAGCCATAAATGAAAACCAATAGCTATTACGTTATACATACATATTCGTAATGCCGTCGTTCGACCTACACCTGACAAATTCAATTTTTTCACGCTTTTGCACCGATTTCCCCGACTAAAACCTAAATATTAATTTCGCATGGGTTCGAATACCCTATATATTAAGTTTCATGTCTATAGACCAAAAACTGACAGAGGAGTTTGGTAGTCGAAATTTTCTTAACAAATATATATATATATATATATATATATATATATATATATATACGCATACATAAATATATAGAGAAAAAGATTTGTGTTTACTATAACCTTTTTACACAAATATTACGCTAGTATAAATCATGTAGAACATCTGCATATAATTACACGTAATAGTTAACTAAAGATGATCATCCCATAAGAAAGCCGAAAAAACTAATATGGAATTTATTAAAATGATTGTTTAAAAGAATATTTAAATTATTTAGATGTTTTGCAAATGAATGCAATTCCAAAACTCATATATCAGAAAGTTGTATTTTCTTTTTTAAATAAATAGAAAAGAGGGTTTTAATATGACTATCAATACACAAAAAAATATAAGAGTTTATATATATATATATATATATATATATATATATATATAGAGAGAGAGAGAGAGAGAGAGAGAGAGAGAGAGAGAGAGATCAGGCTGATGTAAAAATGTATGTAATTTGTAAAATAATATCATTGAATAAAACCAATAAATAATATCATTGAATAAAGCCAATAAATAATATCATTGAATAAAGCCAATAAAGGAAAACAACAGTCCAAAATGCTTTCCCTTCAATCTAGGTAAATTTATTATTTTGAAATATGTACACGAAAAACAAGTATGAAAAGAAACAATTATGATAAAAAGTAAACATTGAATAAAGCACGAGATTTATTACTCAATCAAAAATTTAAACAGGGATTATTACTATAAAGAAAAGTCGTTAATCAATGCATTTTAAAAGATAGACGATTTTATTCATAGATTAAGCATTAGTAAAAAATGTATAGCTGATTAACATACATGAATGTTTTTGTGAACAAAAAAGCATATTTATAAAATTAAACAGTATAAAATGGTCAAAAGAGCAGGTCAATTAATTAATTAATTAATTAAATTGTACTCCCTAGCGTCCAACAGGAAGAATCTGCAAGTGCGCGAAAATATCAAACAATAAATAAAATAGCTTTCTTTTGTATATTAATCTTTCTATTATCTGGATAGTTTATAATAAAAAAAAATAAGGTGCTAATGCACTTACTGATCCGCGCTATTTTTTATATCGTATTTCCAAGTTTAATTAAAGTGTTTTTTTTATTCAATTGTAAGGTTAAAGTACAGAATAGGTACAAAACACCCTCCCCTCCTCATGTTAAGAATGGCTTTTTAAATAATAACGTTATTACTTCAGTACGGATCAATAAGTGCATGAGTACCAAAAATAATATTTATCTTTGTAATTATCTATATATGAGTGTGTGTGTGTGTATGTGTGTGTGTGTTTGTGTGCAAAGTTAGTGGGAGAGAATCCCAGTAGATAGCTCAATTATTTAAAAAAATGTTAACAAGAAGGAGCGGAATATTTAATCGTACATGCATTACAGAAGATTCAAGTTTATATCTGTGTCCCCGGAACATATATTAGACCCCTTTGTAAAGATTTAAAATCTGTTCTTATCTTCTGGCAATATATATATATATATATATATATATATATATATATATATATATATATATATATATTAATCCCGGGATACAACATAAAAAATTAATAAGAAAATACAGTATAGTATATAATACACAATATATATATATATATATATATATATATATATATATATATATATTGACTTTTATTGTAGAGTAGGGTAATATTTCATTAGAAAGATTATTTATGGCAGCTAAATATATAAATGTACGCACAGTGTGAAAGAAATGTTTTGAACAAAATGAGTCGACTAGGTAGATAAATGAATATAAAAGGAATATTCTTTCGTTGTTGGATTACTCATTCAGCTCCAATAAAACGTCCAGAATCAACAAATCTTTAGTTTTCAAGTGCCTACAGAGACGTCACTTTCTCACTTCACATTAAATGATTCCATGCTGGGAATTATATTGTTGGTTTGATATTTATCTTGATTATATCAGCAGTTATATATAAAAAAAGAAAGAAATATAGTCTTTTCCTCTGGTACCTCCCAACAAAAAACGTAAAAAAGGGTCGACAAGGGCATTTCATTTATTCCGTAATTCTTCGGATCCAAATAGTTGTACATTACTATTTGATTCACAAAAATATCTCCATTTTGACAGACGACATTTTTATTTCTTTTATTGCTTTTCTTTATTTCATTATTACTTTTTTAGATTTATGTTGTATGCATAAGGAAATTTAATACCAAATTGTGTGCCTACCAGCGAACCATAAATATACCAAAATATTTGTAAATGTCTCCAATACCTCCTCAACCTAGACTCTTTATTTATTTATGGAGTATTTATTATTATTCATTTAAGCAGAGAAGTTAGATAAGTGTGTTTTAGTTTGAACAAAACTGGCACAATAATATCGTCGTGTCTGTATCCATGCGAGACGTCCATAGAATGGAAATATTTTTAAGCACGGCAGCAATATGCAAAATACGAAGATACAACTGTGGAATTTCTACGGGTCCCACTAGTGAAATATAATCTAAAAGTGTATGTATATAAGGAAATCTAAAATATGCCTTTAAAATATGTGAGTGATTAGTTGTGTTAAGGAGAATTACTCAACTGCGGTTTACATAGTATCGACCAACGGTGATTGCTAAGACGGCATCAAATTTTCGAGATGCTTCAGAAACGGTAGTCCCCATACACTGCAATGCGTAATCGCTAGTTAAGAAGTATTTCAAGTTAAACTGAAAAAAAACGATGTTATTTAGTTACAAAATTAATTCTTGTAAATGACTTCTATAGTAATCATATTGTCAGATTGAATATGATATAAGATTCTACATTAATTTCAATATTTACGTAGTCCGTTTCAGGCTTTTATTTTGTCAACTGAAAAAGAATAAAAACGGGTTACTCTCAGTATTTTCATTTGGATCTAGTATCGATTCTTTATCAGTTTGACAATCTAGAAACTAATGTGAATCTGCAGAACCTTCTTTTATTATTTTTTATTAGTATTATCAATTGATGGGGTGATATATATGATTTATGTTGTTCTAAAATTTTATGCTAATAATTATGGCGTTCTTAGTGATTTTTTGCGTCGAGGAAAAGTTTATCATCCCAGTTTGATCATATGTGTGTCTTTAACAGTTCATCAACATTGAATGAAGAAACCAAAACATATTCTGACCGATTTATTGTATACGATTAATTGAAGATTATTTTCACATTATTAGAGAGTTCTCAAGCTTCATACCTTTCTAAACAATATTGGTGCGTTACTAAAAATATACAGACATGAAAGAAAGAAATAGACACCCCTTTTTTACGCATATTAACCCAAATCAAATCACCAGGACGTAAAGGCTCTACTGTGAATTAGGAATCATGCTTACAAGGACACGATGTAGTGAGTTGAACAGTGAAAAGTCTGTTCACATTACATTTAGATTTCTGCATGTGAGTACAATTGGGGAAGCAGGATACAAAAGTGTGAATTCTAAAGTGCATATGTTTCAGGGAAGTAATTATTAAAGTAAAAGACTTTCCAACATCTGGGGGCATCTACAATTATTGTATTGTATTGTTATATAGGAGGAGATTTTTAGGTTAGTTGGAAGTATTTACATCGAGGGTACACCATCCCTACGAGTTCATCGGAGCTGATTCCATTAAATTACTGATAAAATAAGCATAGCGATGCGACGATGACCAGAGGTTGGAACTTAATGGAAAGTGAGGAACCTATTAGAGTGTACACTCTGTTTTTAATTCTGTCCAATAAAGAAAGGTTAGTAGTTGATACAACAATGTTCTATGGATGGGCGAATGATTAATAGCTATCAGAAGATACCGATTAGAATACAGAAGATAACATTACTTGCTTTCCCTCGCTGATGAATTTAACAATCATTCGTTTAACAGTAAAAGTGGAATCCCGAGGTTTACGACTTGAAACAGATTTTAGATTAACCTATGATATTGCTCCTTTGAAACTTTAATGCGTCTTTAGCTCGTGTCATACTTAAATAATACTATCTAATATGCATATTTATTTCTAAAACACAAACTGTCAAATCGCTCCAGACAGAGCATGTAGCCACTTGACGTAAGTGGTTGAAAATACTACTCCATGTCAAAAAGTAACCAAGGATAAGTGTTATATGGAGGGATTTCAAACAAGAAAACAGCAATTCATTCCTTTTTTATCAGAAACATCACTCATAAATGTGAGAACTAAAGGACAACAAGGGAAGCGAGAGTTATGAAGCTGGCGTAAGTAAACCAAAGTCCACTTTTACTCTTCATGGTGTAAAATATCGAGATTTAAAATATTTACTATTGCTTTGTACGGCTTCGAATGCTGGTCGTCGACGAAAGAAACATAAACTTTAAACACGTATGAATTATTTTTGTAGGGTGTCTATTTATTTTTTCCATATCTGTCTACATATCCGATAGGAATTGAATTCTGTATATTCGATTACAAGTCCTCGATGATATCCATTAAACAAATCACGTATCTCAATTTGGTAAACTCGAATTGTATCTCCCTTAACAAAGCGGCTATTTTCATAGACTTTGTGGCGGAATAAGCTTTTCGAAACAAACTCCATTCATATCTATTACGCTTACATAAGGGCACCGCGAAATTAACTAAAGGCCAGTCACCCAAGTTTCCGTCCAACTTTTATCCCATCGCCGTAATCTTGCAACCCTGTGCCTGTTTTACAAGTACTTTAATGGAATGTGCCCAGCCTTCTCCCCCCTATTCTCCTAGTAGACATGATCATAAATAGTAACCTCTTACATTCCGAGTGGCACTATGTCTTGTTTGGACTGAAAAGAGTAAATATTTGCGTCAACACCAACGTCATGTAGACATTTAAGTACAAAGTGGGCGTAGAATGATTCATATAGTAACAAGTTAGTATGCATGTCACATCCGTAGGATAGCACTAGTTTTGATGACATAAAATCCATAATATGTTTAGACAAAGCATGAAGCGACTTGATGTAAGGAAGTAAAAAACGAAACATGATTATCACAAAAACAGGAGATGCCTATTTATCTTAGTCTTGAAAAGAAGGTCAAGGAGGTCAACAGTCCACAAGAAGAGAGTTACACATGCCTGCTGTTTTTCGAACGTAGCTATTGGAATAGGAAGCTGCATTACAACGAGGTATAAATTTATAAATCGCAAATTGATGGAGACCGCTAAACCAACGAGCTGGAACGAAAGAAGTGAGGAAGACATCAAACAATCATGAAAAACACATGTTATAATAGTACGCAATAGTATAGACTGAGACCAGCGACATCATGTCTGTGAGAAAGAGGGTGCAAACATGAAAAAATGGTATAGCACTGAAATTACAAATACCTTTCTGCACCTTATGAAACACACTCAAATAAGCCAGAAATTCATGAGGTCAAATATGACAACAGTACTTCATACCTTTTTTTTTACATGGAGGTCACCACTTATCAAGGCCCGGAGGCCACTCAGGGATAAGGGTTATTGCGTGTACAGTAATCAATGAGATAGTATTGTAGTAATCATTAATGTTGGAGATTTGATAGAGTTTCTTATATAAGAGAGCGGTTTTTCAGAAATTTGTTTATGTTGGACTTGAAGACATCCAAGTTGTAGTCAGGTGGGAAATAGGCAAACGGAAGAGAGTTCCACAGTCGTGCACTTCTGAGAAAGAAGCTCTGCTCATGGAATCTACGTTTGGATTTTGCCACAGATAAAGAGTGGGGGAAATTATTGACAGTAGTTTCAGCCAGACGGGTGTTTCTCGTGAAAGATTGGCGAGGGGGGACGAGGGATTGGAGCTCAGACAAGCACTTGCTATGGAAATTAAGATAAAACAAAGATAGGCTCGCAACGTCTCTTCTGTGGGAGAGAGGTTTCAGGGAAGAGAAAAGGGCATCCCCCACGAAGTCTATTTTGTACTCTGTCAAGGCAGGATAGGCTGTTTTGGCAGATCCTGCCCAGATGTGGCAGCAGTACTCCATCCTTGGACGTACTTGGCTTTTATACAGATAGAGAATTGCATCAGTAGTGAGATATCTTCTGGGGCGGTAGAAGGATCCAACCATTTTCCCAGCGTCCTTAGCAACAGACCTGATGTACGTGTTTTATTTCAGATTAGAAGTAAAGGTCAAACTCAGAAGCTTGTCAAAATATGGAGCCTCCCCAAGACGAGAGCCATCCATTTCAATTGATGCCAGATGGGGGTCAGAGCGTTGATGATATAAAGATAGAAGTTTGGTTTTAGATGCATTAAAAGTAACCAGCCACCTCTTCCTTCACTGTACCACGCACTCAAGATCAGAGGAGAGAGAATCAGAGAGAGCTTTGTCATTTACGGCCTTTGATGTGTTGCCATAGATGGTCGTGTCATCAACATAGATGTCAACGAATGATTTAAGTATGTGTTTTGGGAGATCATTGATGTAGATCAGGAAGAGAATTGGGCCCAGGATGGATTCCTGGGGGACTCCAGCATTAATACTGTGGGCCTCTGATTTCTGCCCATTTTTATTACTCTTTTACGGTGGTTGCTGGCAGTCCTGAAAGCAGCTTTAGTCTCAGTACATCTATTACATTGGTAGCTATGAAAAAGTGATTTCTGTGCGCAATGGCAGCAGCACATTCTGGGGAGAACCATGGCTGGCTGTTAGATTTTTGTTGGATATTTTTGGATGGTATGAATCGGTCTATGCCTACAATCAACCATTCGGTCAGGTCTGATACTATAGAGGACATCCTTTTTAAACATGGAATGCAGAGGTAGATCAGATATGAATGTACGGAAGCTATCCCAGCCATCCATAGAGTATCGACATACAGTACGGTTGAGAAGTACATCTGAAGACTTATTACATTTCATTTTTATCTTAACTGATACAACGGAGTGATCGGAGGATCCCACAGAGATAGAACGGAACATGAACATAGCTCAGGGGAAGTTGTGAGGAAAAGGTCTAGAAGCCTTGCATACTTACCGGTAGTATCGGGCACACCGGTGGGTTCGTGGACAATCTGGGTGAGGTCATAGGCAGTGGCAAATCATGACAGAACCTCCCATCGTCATCGGTCTTATTTGAGTGGGTCGGCCATTCATCATTATGGGCATGGAAGTCACCGCAAATGTGAATGTAAGCCGAAGGATGAGCAGATAGGATGTGGTCAATTTTCTCAGATATGCTCTTAAAAATAGTAACCCCACTGTTATGGGGGCGATAGAGGGCAAATATAAATGCAGTGGTGTAAGCTAGTGCAACCCGAAAACACATATAAGGTAAATTATGGTCTTCTCTGGAGGTATCCCTACCACATGGAAAGCCATCTTTAATGTAGGCACATACTCCATGCCCATCGCGATCTTGGGGGTCAGATTTAGATGTTAAGTTAGAGTATCCTTTAATTATGACTTCGTCTAGGGGAGTGGTTGGTCCTATGCCAGTTTCACTTAGAAAAAATATGTCCGGTTTTATCTCCTGTAATTGTGTTTCAACCTCTGGAAGGTTGGAACGTAGACATGTTCTGATATTAGATTTAAAGATAAAAAATTGGCTCAGGTGTCAGAAAGTGTTTGGAGTGATGGAGATAACCGACTTTATGAGTAGTAGAAAGAGCAATGGATCTTATGTATTCACCGTACGACCGATTTGACGGGAAAAAAAGATCAAGACATTTCAGGGTCAATTACTAATCAAGAGCTATCTATGAGAATATTAGAAAGAAAAGGGGCATAAAATTGAAAGATACACGAGCTGAGTTTATACATGATTAAAAGAAAACAAGATATTTGAAATCTCATTTCACCATCCTAAATGACCTCTACGGCATAAGTTGGCCACACTGGATTCCGTGGAACCCTAAGTGACCTTCATGGCATATAGAACCATAATTTATTTTAACTATGATTAGAAATGCATTTTTCTGTCTATTAGATACAAACATGTGATTGAACAAGAATATATGTTAATTTACAAGGAATGCCAATGGTCGTATCAGCTCTAGGTGTAGGCATGATCGCATAGATAGTTTTGTTGTTTTATGGCATACTAACTCTTGCCGGGTTACTTAATTCCCAATTCTATATTTTAAATGAAAGTTTTCATGTTTCAAGTTCTTTATATTTTCAAGTATTTTTCATGGTTTTTAGTTGGGTTTGGTTGTTTTATTTATTTTATAGCATATCAACCCGATTCGTGTTATTTAATGCAGAATCTAAGAATTTTGGAAGAAGGTTTTTACACTCCAAGTTCTTTATATATTCAAATATTTATTCATACTGTTTGGTTTGGTTGTCTTGTAAAGGATTTTTTGTTTTGTTTGGTTTTTTGACTTCACAAGCATGATTGGGTTTTAAAAAGGGAAAAATACAATAGCATCAATGTTTGGTGCATTTTAGATCAGAAAGCCAGTATCTTCGGACAGTCTGATCTGGTACCAACAGAAGTCATTTGAATAAAGACATAATTAAAACTCTTATGAACCAAACTAATCAATGATTGTTGTAAAGTTGGATCTATAAATCATCATTTTACATGTTATATGTCATATGGTGTTCGTAGTTATCAGTTCGTTCACACAATCAAATCAAACGGACTGCGAAATGGCGACTAAAACAATGGTGGAGTCTGAATAAAACCACTAAGTTTATCATGAGAAATAAATATCTAGCATGCATTCAATTTCATAGTTTACTGGTAGGCTTATGTGTTGAAGGCAATACAATTTATTTCTTGGTAAACATGATTATTTTAACTATACGATAAGATAATTTTCGACGTATCTAATGTCTTAGTTGAACAAAAGTATAACTGCGAAAGATATGAGTCAACTCCCTCAACTATGGGTAAAATAGCACATTGTGTTCAATTAATAAAATACAGCAAATAGTTTACAAGAAGGGCTGTTTCGAGGTTAAATGAAGCGAATGTAATAAATAAAAAATATTCTTAAGATGGTTTCATGTGATTTGTGCGTAATTAACGATGAAAATGATATATTAAGCGTTTTTGACGAGGAGATACGTCCATACGTTTGAAACTATTTCGAAATTAATCGTCACTGACTAGAAAATGTTATTTTAGACTTTACAGATCAAAACTATTATTTGAAATTTATGCCTGGCATATGGAAAATGCTATTTCAAATTTAAGTGTGATAGACTGAAACTTGTTGTTTTGAAATTAAACATGGCAGACCGCAAATTGACATTTTCGACTTAAGCGTGAGAGCATCTTATATATACATATCGAATGGTGCTATTTCAGACTTAAGCATGGCAGACCAAAGAATTACTATTTGAAAATTAAGTATGGCCACCAGAAGTGCGAAATGAAATATTCCAAACTTCTGTTGTTAAATACTCTTTGACTGTTTACTGTTTATGTCTGATAAATTGACATTTGTAGATTTTTAATTCCTCTCAATTCATTTGTTAATTTCTATTAGTGTTGAAGTAGAATACAAGCCTACGAAGTCAAGGGTGACTTTAGGTTCTAATCTCCCGACTAGCAGTAATTATCACTTCCTCCACTGATGATTGTGTAAGCATCAAATACTATGTCCGTAGTTATGAAAATAATTGTAAATATTGTTTTCCAAAATATTATCGATATAATAAAAGCATCTTTAAGAAAATAATGTTCAGCTCTTTTTAGGAAATTAAGAAAAAGCAGTCAACTTAAATGATAAATGCGATAATCTGACTTTCTGTCGTTAAATACTCTATAATTGTTTATTGCTTATGTCCACTGACTTGGCATTTGTAGACACTTAATTTCACTAAATTTCTGTGTTAATTTCTGGTAACCTAAAGATAGAATACAAGCTTATGAAGTTAAGTTCGTTAGTCACTCGGTCTGAATCTTCCAACTGGTAGTAATTATCACTTTCTACAATGATAATTGCATGAGCATGGAACACTAGTGTTAGTAGGCATAAAAAATAATCGTTAATATTCTTTTTATAAATATTATCATTATAATATAAGCGCCTATATTATATTATGTTATATTTCTCATAACTTTGTATGTTTGTATGTGGCTTTGAAGACGCCAAGGCGTTGGGAACAGGATGCTCGTAAAGGTCAACGATATGTTCGCTACTTTTTATATATATATATATATATATATATGTGTGTGTGTGTGTGTGTGTGTGTGTGTGTGAGTGTCTGTCTGTCCGTTTGTCTGTGTGTGTGTGTTGAATAATGAGCAAATCTGTTAATATATGTATAAACGCCAGGCTTGTGTGTTTTTTGCTTGCGAATGTATACTCGTTTTTATCAATCACTTTTATATGTACTTTAACGACACCAACGCTCGTCGAAAACATGCTGCGTTTATCAAATAAATGACAAATTCAGTTTCTTGGTACTTGGACGTGTGGTTGAAGTAAAGAGAGACGCGTCTGGCAGCGGGCGGACTCTCTCCCTCATAACTTAAAACTATATAATTTTGCCCTATTGTTCTTTTATTTATCATTGACGTTTCTAACTACGTCATAGTTCAGAATCTACGGTAGGTGTTTCCGTTTACTCTTTTTTTTTTTTTTTTGAAGGGAGGACCTGTCATCGTTCGGGATATTTGTAGTTTCAACTTTTATTCGTGTTTATTCCGGCATATGTCCGGTCCTCATTATTTAATATATATATATATATATATGTGTGTGTGTGTGTGTGTGTGTGTGTGTGTGTGTGTGTGCGCGCGCGTGTGTGTGTGCGTGTGTATTTATATAAAGTAGCTTTTTTTGTCTGTCCGTCTGTCTGTCTATTTGCCTGTCTGTCTAAGAAAAGATCTGGACCAAACTTCTCTGTTAATTTTTGATCTACAGATTTGAAACTTTATATACAAACGATTAGAACCTGTGGAAAAAAATTCGATTTGGATTTTAGTCAATTTAAAGTGCTCAAGTACGCATGCACAAATATGCGTTTATACATTAAAGTCGGTTTATTCTCAACTATTTCTTATTTATTTGACGATAACTCAAACCTTGAGCGCTACATGTTTAGGTTTTGATTCCAGTTGATGGCACTAAGTCGTTTTTTTTATCACTATATTGGATATAATATGATAATAGATATAGAATTGAATCTATAATAATAAATAAGATCTATATGAATTTAAATATCATATTAAGGGTATTTTACGACCCTGCTACGCCGGTTGACCACTGCAATATATATAGGTGGCCTGCTAGTACACACACACACACACACACACACACACACATATATATATATATATATATATATATATATATCTTTTAGTCTGTTTGTCTGTCTGTCTGTCAGTAGCAGTATTTTTTGGAAAGCACTGGCCGTATTTGTCTGATACTTTGTATTGGCCTTTGGCATAAAGTGCGCCGAACTAAGTATTATAGTGTCCGTTCGATGCGCAGTTAGAGATTAATAGGGATTAGTAACTTATGCAAAAATGAGTACAAATTTAACCATATTCAACCATCAAGCTGACATAAAGAACTCATTCTAAGCCAATGGGCTAAAGTTTCTCTGTGTATATACGCTTGTATGCATCTTGGATGACTGAAAAATGCTATATTTAACTTTACTGAGGGAGATTTAAAAATGCCATTTCAAACATAAGCATCGAAACCTCGACTGAGAACGTAACGTACAGAGCATCTTCTATATAAACTTACCCACATCTTATTAAAACAAACGACCTAAACAGTGGTATTCGTGTCACTAGAAATTTTAGGATTGTTGAAGCTTGGATCCGCCTTCTTTTGCGAATCGACATTTATTCATATATAATGTCATTCAAAATATGCGGTAGGTGAACTTATATGTGTGAAAGCGTAGGGTTCAGGGCGAGTTAACGTGGGAGGAGGTGAACGTCCCCAAGCTATCCCTACTCCGCTCGCCCTCGACTCAGTTGTCATGTTTTAATCATGCTCATCAAGACGTTGAGTTAGCGAGTTTCTATTACAGAATCTTGTCGTAAAACATGGATGTCAGAACGCTTCGCAATGCCATACTTGAGATTCTCATTCTTCGACTATAACACTGGCAACCATGCTAATAAAATACTGTTTTATCTCTTCATAACCAAGTTAAAGTACAATCAAATTTTCAGGATGGTAAAATAAATGGTTTCAGCAATTTTGTATATTTTCCATATTTACATCAATATAATAAAAGAAATAGCAATTAGGTTTTACATATATATATATATATATATATATATATATATATATATATATATATATATATATATATATATATATACTAACTGTAAAAAGTCATCAAAAAAAACAAATATATAACAAATAAATGTTATCAAAGGCAAGAAAAGTTAATTTTCAACCTAACTGGATATTTTTTGTGTGTTTTTATTTAATGTAAAATGTTTATTCAGCTAGAAAAACATCCAGTGTTTACCGATGCGTTGAAAAATTCAAAATAGGACAGAACTCTCTGCTAAACACGGTAAGTTTGGGAAAATGAGTTAAAAATAAAAACTATACGACATACTGTTAAAAACCCACCAAATATATGTCAGCGTATGTCACAGTAACATATATTGTGCTAGTTTCTAACAGTATTTTGTATATTTTTTATTTTTAACTCATTTTCTCAAACGTACCGTGTTCAGCAGAGTTCGGCGCCATTTTGAATTTTCCAACACATCGGTAAACACTGTATGTTTGAATAAATATTTTACATTAAATAAAAACACTAAAAAATTATCCAGTTGGGTAGAAAAGTAACTTTTTTGCCTTTGATAACATTTATTTGTTATATATTTGTTTTTGACAACGTCTTCGAATCTATGTGTACAGTAAAACAAACCCAAAATAAGTTTTATCGAAAAAAAAAATAAAAACAATTTTTTACTTATGCTTTATTTCTTAGATGTAACAACAATTGTTAGTTTAAAGCACAACGCTTATGTGTACCACGGTTTTAATAAAGGAAAAGCATTCATAAGAACATCTCGGGAAAATGTGTGGTGCTTCTACACTTTATTGCCGAAATTGGAGACGCCATTTTATTTCACGCACCTACTGTGCAAATGTAAGGGAGACACCATTATTTTAAACTATGGCCGAAGCATGAAATAAATAATAAAAAAAAATTAAACTTCCGGAAAGAATTATGGAAAAAGTAAATAAATTACTGAAAACGGGAAATGAAAACAAAAACATTTACTTTATAAAAATTTATAAAAATATAATTGTAAAAACATTTATTGAGAAGTTTCCGTAAGAAAATATAATTTTAATATAATATTATAACGAAAGCAACTTTGGATTCTTATAAAATAGTTGTTTTTTTTGCTGTTTTTTTTTTCGAACAAATAAATAACTTTAAACATGTTATTGATTAATTTGTTGTTAACCCTTCAAACTTGCTTTAATTCAATAACATGTTTAAAATTATTTATTTGTTCGAAAGAAAAACTGTTTAGAAGCTCAATGTATGTTAAATATAACAATAGAGCATATATAAAAGAATAACAATATAGTTACATAAACAAAGATAACTGCCGGAACAAACACACGATGTTAAGTCTTCTATGAACGTTTTTCTTCTTGCAGTATTATATTGTCATGCATTTTGTCTACTTAAACAAAGAATTTCTAATTTTCTGAAGAGTATATGCATTAAAAATTACAGTATTGACATAATAATAAGCGTTTGTTTCTGCATAACGAAACGAAATTGTAAAAATGTACCGAAATTATAATATGCTGGAGGAGTTATTTTGTATGAAAAATACATATTTGGATCGTGGGATGTAATTATACTGTTATTCTTTATAGGAGAGAAGAAAATAGTCAGTGAAAACAAGGTGTAACACATAGACAACCAAAATTTTGTATTATTAAATATTTCGAAAAATACTTGTGGCTGACGATACGCACGGATACGGCAGATCTCTTTATATACAGACATATATTCAGATCTCAACCTAATGTCGATAGTTCATCGTGTTCGGAGAAGATGCATCGTTTTTGGAAACTTATTTGTTTTTTGTTTTTTGTTTTTTCGGGGGTGGCTGCGCAACACTAGGCTGGAGGCACATAGTCCAGCACAATAAGGGCACAGAAAGTTAGTAGTTTGTATCACTGCTGTTGATGCTCTATAGCGTTGATCACTAGCAGCAATGAGCTTCTCGCTTTGAACATCCTTAAAGGTGACAGTAGTCTTGTGATGGTGACTCGCTATTTTGATCGATCACTCGCACAATCTTTCTATTCCTTTCGTCTAAGTTTGCACCATAGATTAGTCTTGACTGTGTCTTTGTAGCGTTCTTTAACAACCATGGTCTTCCATTCTTTTCTGGAGTTCTCCATACAACAAGACCATTGGCATGCGGTGTTCTACCATGCAGAAGACATGACCTACTCACCGTAGATGATGAGTACACTCTCTATCTTTGATGATTTGGCTTGTTTCAGCTTAAGAATAGGAATGCTTGTTTAGCTTAAGAATAGGAATGCGGTCCCATCAGCGGATTCCAAATACTGAACTTAAAGCACGCGCGTGGAATTTCTTCAATGATTTTATGTGTTTACGTTACTGTGTCCAAGTCTCCCATTCATAGAGAAGAAACTGGAGGACCATTGCATTGTACCGTGACCATCGTCATAGGTGGCCTGTCAGTTGAAAAATGACGTCATTGTCATAGGTCCTAGTAAGCAAGATGTGGAACACAGACTGTCGATAATGAGCAGACATTTTTTACAGAAAGCGTTAGAAAACCCCAAAATTGGATTCAAAAAAATAAACGTGATACTTTTTACTGAAACTCATCCAATATTAATAATAAAAATATTAATAATAAAAAACGAATTGAAAGGGAGAAACGTTGTTAAAAAAGTTTAAAAAGAAAAGGAATACGATTTGATTTGCATGAAACTGAAGTTTATTCAATAGAAATAAATAAAAATGAACAATAAATATTTTTTTAAATCAAAAAAGCAATATTTAAAAAATCAAAACTGAAAAACAAACGATAAATTAGTTTAATTAAAATACGAACAATAAATTAGTTTAACTGAAAAACGAACAATAAATTAGTTTAACTGAAAAACGAACAATAAATTGGTTTAACTGAAAAACGAACAATAAATTAGTTTAACTGAAAAACGAACAATAAATTGGTTTAACTGAAAAACGAACAATAAATTGGTTTAACTGAAAAACGAATAATAAATTAGTTTAATTAAAATACGAACAATAAATTAGTTTAACTGAAAAACGAACAATAAATTAGTTTAACTGAAAAACGAACAATAAATTAGTTTAACTGAAAAACGAACAATAAATTAGTTTAACTGAAAAACGAACAATAAATTGGTTTAACTGAAAAACGAACAATAAATTGGTTTAACTGAAAAACGAACAATAAATTGGCTTAACTGAATAACGAATAATAAATTAGTTTAATTGAATAACGAACAATTAGTTTAACTGAATAACAAAAAATAAGTTAAAAATTCAAACAAATGTTAGTATAAACAAAGTTACTAAGGCAGAAATATTTCAAACATTGAATATTAAAACTTTTCAAAAATCTGTTGTAGAATTTAATTAAAAGTTTGAATTTTTCTTTTTCTGATATTTTTTTACTAATATTGTCTTTCTCTTTGCGACGAAAATTGTTTATAAGGTAATTCGATTAACTCCATATCAGCATTTTTTCAATTTGCTGAATAGTGTGACCCTCATCACAAGAGTCAACATGAAATAATCGATTTTGATCAGCCAAAATATTTAAAGTTATGTACATGGCTAATTTTCTCTGATGAATCGAATGTAAAAAAGAATCGCATTTTGTAAGTTTGTTTATAACTATATAATTATATGAGACAAAATTATTAGTTATATCATTTGGGTATAGCAGAGAACCTCTGTTAATACCCTGAAAGTAGCTGTTTAATTCAGCTATTTCTTAAACAGGCTCTCTCCCGGATATTAAATTTTTGCAACTATTGCATTTCATTTTTTTGAGAACTGCATGACAGCAATAACCTACTAAGTATAATATAACAGGAAGTACTTCCTTGCATTGATTAACATCATCTTCTGTTATATCTATGTTAAATTTATAAACATGTAACTCTTGTTCCCTTGTCATTTCATCCCAGTTAGTTTCTTTTAAATTTTTCAATTCAATAGTTCGATTATAAATTGGTAAGCTCAATTTTAAAACTGACAGCGTCTGAGGTTTTTTTTCACATTCATACACTTGTATATCGATATATTATACTGATCTCCACTAAGTTGTCGATACTGGCCAAACTTTGCCTCAAAGTTATCTGTCTGAAACTTTCCTGGTAATATATAAACCATGTTCAGTACATTTATACAATATTTAGTCAATTCTAAAATTGTGTAAGTAGTATGGTGCAAAGCAGTATATGTTTCCTTTGTTAACTTACCAGTTCTTCCAGGAATGCTATTCCAATTTTCTAACCAGTCACAGAACACATTTTGGAAACTATAATTATCACTATTTAATGTAAGTGGATTAGCATATTTATTACGAAGTCGACGAGTGACATTTTCAGATTCAGTATTGTCCACCAAATATAAAATATTTGAATGTATTCTGCAATTTTTGGGAAGCATTCCTGTTTTCTTAAGGTTAGCAAACCTTGAATAGTATATTCTTGAAAATTTTCAAAACCAAATTAACATTTTGCCTTTCAAAAGTAGTCGGAGAAAGAGCTTTTGAAGTCAACTTATAGCAATATTTCACAAGTGATTGAGATTCTAGGGCATAAAGTTTATGTAAACTAGAAAATGCACTGAGTTGAATAAGAAGAAAAGAGGGCTAGACATTCTAACTGGATGGAGATATACAATTGAAAGCTTTGATCGGCTACAAAAGAAAGACATAGCTTATTTATTAATTGCATTATTATTTGTTATAACAGATAATACCATAACCCCTATATCTTCTAAGCCAATTATTACACGTTTAATTATGTCAAATAAGTTCTCAGCTAGAAGACATTTAGTTGGCATAACATGCACAGCATCCTTATATTGTGAGAATACACTACTAAGCATAAAAGCAAATGCACTTGTGACAGGTTCAGTGCTGTTGTTAGCTAAGCCAACAATATTACCGCATTTATAATCAAGATAAGGTTTGAGATGTATTTCATCAACAAGTAAAGATACTGTGATGTCATTCTGCATTAGTAACTTGAACTTACTTTTAATATACATAAGAAAATTGTTATTGTGTTGTTCAATGGCAGGATTCATAGAAGTTGATAAGGTTAATCTTCGAATGATTGAATAGCATGGTAAAATTACATTTTTAGTGTCTCTTAACAGTCTGTACCCTCTAGGGGAACAATTATATAATAAGGAAGAAAATACAATCATTTCACTCAAATAATTAACCTTATTCATTGTAATTATGTTAATTTGTTCATATATGAACTTAATGGCATTAAAATATTAAAATGGTTCATCTTGCACTAATAGCAAAAATGATAAGATTAATTTTAATAAGGAACTTATATTAGAAGTTTTAATTTCCTGTTCTTCGATGTTCATTTTTTCATGTTTTCCATCCAAATCTGCAGAATATTTTCCTGTTACATGTTTAGGAATTCTATACTCCCCTATAGCACTCATTTCCACATCACTAGAGTATACTCTAACGGCCAAGTTCGGTTCAATCACCATAGACGATTTTTTTTTTATTTTGGGGCATGGGCATCTCTTTATATGGCATATAATGATGGTATTGTCTTGCTTAATAGAAGTCCAATAATTTTTATGTATAAATGTTAATCTTTTTTCTAAATTATCAATATTATGGAAAGTTTTATGTTTCTGTAACTCTAACTCGTCAGCAACACTTTCACATAATGCACGCTTAAGAGCAAAATTTCTAAACGCATTTTCTTTGCGTTAGGAGACTGTCTAAAAGTGGTTGATGACGATAAATAGGAAAGACAGTTTGGTAATATTCGAGGAATAGCACCATCCTTAAGATAGGGATTTTTTAATTTAACACTAATTGTCTTTCCAGTCCTTTCATCAAATGCTGATGCCTCTCGCTGTATGTCTTCGGGTCGAAAATGAGGTTCACATACTTAAAGAAATAATTTAAAAGAAAATCGTACCATGTTTGACTTAATACAAAAACAAAGAAAATTATATGACGAAAAACGATAAAATAAAAAATAAGGTAAATGTGCAGAATTAGTCCACCCTAGAAAAATCCTTTTAAATTACCACTTTTTATGGGTTTTCGGGGGTGCTGAAAACGAAAATAACGTTTAAAATTACGGCAAACTAGTAGTTTCCAAGATATAAAGAGATGTTAGTAAAAAGGGGGGGAGATAATTTTACCTAAAACGACCACCCACTTTATGGCCAATTTTTTTTTTTACATGGGCAACGAGCAATTTTTTTTAATTACATTTTCGCCTCAAACAAGGCGAAGTGCCTCTGATGTAGGAATGAACACAACTAAACGTAAAATGAGCACCTACAGTTGGCCCCCTCTCCCCGACAAAAATTCTGTTTACACTTTTTGAAAGGGGGTGCTCATTTTACGTTAAACTGTGTTCATTGTACGTTGACTCCCAACCCTCAACATAAACCATACTCATTTTTCTTCGCTTTTATTTGTTAAAAAAAGCGCCCTAAAAAAACGATGGCCATAAAGTGCGTGCTCATTTTACGTTAAATTTTTATAGAAAAGTGATCTCCCATTTTTTAAAACTAACATTTCTTCATATCTTGGAAACTACTCGTTTGCCGTAATTTTAAACGTTATTTTTGTTTACAGCGCCACTAGCAGTATCAGATTGGGGGGGGATTTTTGACAACCCTAACACAAAACTGCGAATAACATATACAAAACTCGTAATTTCTCCGTTTAAAGTAGGTTGTTTATTTTCTTTATGAAATATACTTCCAAAATAAACTATTAAAATTGTTTAAAAAATAATAGAAATACTATTTTTTTATTGCCGGCATTTTGTAATCCTTTTTTTAAAATAAAAAATAATATTTCTATTATATTTTTAAACAATGTTAATAGTTTATTTTTGGGAGTATATTCTCCCAAATTCTGACACCTACATTTGCTACAAATAATTATTAATAAGCTTTAGGGATAACAAAAACAGTCATAAACTAAAAAAAAAAAAGTTTAATCTATTTCACGCTGATATAAATATTGCACAGTAAAATAGTTGAACTAAAAAGATAAATGATTTTTCTTATTTAAAATTATTTAAACAAGGAATTCCGTTTTTACGATATCGCTTTTATTAAATTGTTAGGTGAAAGTACATAATATTTTCACCATACTCCCCATTTTAAATCAGTTTCTAAATAATAATTTATTATTTGAGCACATAACTTAAATTACATGTAAAATTCATTTTTTATATACAAACTTTCATTTTTATTTTAAAATACGTTCTAAAAAAATAAATAAATAAAAATAAAAAAGGCGTTTTTTTTTTTATTTTTTTTTTTTTTTTTTTTAATATCTCAAACTGCTATATTTAGATAGAGTAAAATCCTTTCTTTTTATTACATTAATCCACTGGTAAATTATTTCCTTTTTTAGGAGGGAAATAAAAATACGGTAACTTTTGGTCCATTTTCGTGGTTACCTCGGCATTTTGGAACTATACATCTCGACGGCATATTTAAATTTATTTAACCCTCCAAAACTTTAAACCAACTTCTGGTTTAGTCATGAGACACGTGACCAAATTTCAACAGATCAATGTTCATGACGTCACCAGATTAAATTATAGTCATCGCTAGGTCATCATATTACGGTAGCCACGATTGTACTCTTACAGTTTTGTACTCAACGTACGTTGTGCTGACCAAGCACTGTTTCGAAGGCTTAGTTAGCTTTGCTAGTCTGTGAATCGATTTCTCTGTTCAAGGAGCCGTTAGAGAAGACGGTGCTTCCTAGATATTTGAAATGTTCCAATGACAATGGACGGAGTTTAGGTTTGTTTCTGGTGCAGGTCGACAAAGCACCTCAGTTTTACTCAGGCTGGTTGTTAGACCAAACTGATGAGGGCTTTCAAAAAGTAATTCAACATCATTTGCAGATGGGATTCAGCATACGCCGCTAGAGCACAGTCGTCGGCAAAGACAATTTCTTAAATGAGATTTAGAAAGCCCTTGGTTTTAGAATTGAGTCGACACTGATCAAAATGGGTGCCATCTAGACGGTAGAGAATTTAGACCCCTCCTTGCTGCAGTTCTTTCACTGCGTGAGACAGCATGCAGGTGAATAAGGTAGTGGAGAGTATCGGTGCTAGTACGCAGCCTTGCTTCACTCCATTGCTGATCTTCAAAGACTTGTGGAGAACGTGTCTTGTCATGCATGCATGGAAGTGCTTAATCATTGAAATAAAATCCATCGAATACGCCCAACAATAGCTAAAAGAACCTTAGAAGCAATTACAGAGGCATGCTTTGTTCCTTTTCTTCCTTCCCTTGAAGTTGTCTCATGAAAAAAATCATATAGACGACGCTTCTCCCTAGTCTAAAACCACACTGTGTCCCCGGCAAGTTCTTTTCAGTATCAGTAATTAGTCGATTGAGAATAATTCTAGTACACACACACACACACATCAAGAGCCAGGAGCGAAACTCGACCACCCGAACGACAGTCAACGCTTCTCACCATTACGCTAATCTGCTGCTGCTATGCGGGTAGTAAATTAACAATCTATTGACATCGTCCCAATGCCTAAGCTTGATTTGTTTACACAAAGAACATCGCTTAATACGCTCTTGGCAGTTTGTATATCACTTCCCAATATACTTAACCCAAGAGTGGTCTACGGTCTAAATTATATATATATATGTGTGTGTGTGTGTGTGTGTGTGTGTGTGTGTGTGTGTGTGTGTGTGTGTGTGTGTGTGTGTGTGTGTATACAGAGAGAAAGAGAGAGAGATGTATGTGTGTGTTCATGTTATGCCAAATGCAATCAAAATATGTCGCCATGTCTACAGTTCAAGTTTTTCCGTTTAATAAAACTCATAAACAGGTATAGATAATATACTTTAATGAATTTATGTAAAAATGTCACTGGTAAAAATGGTATTGTTAACAATGATACAAGTAAAAATGATTCTGGTAAAAATGGTACGCTAAAAATGGTACTGCTAAAATAGTACTATTAAAAATGATGCTAGTAAAAATAATAATGCTATAAATGGTACTAAGGAAAAATGGTACTTGTTAAAATGACAAAAGTGAAGAGGAAAAATGGCACGAGGAAGAGATACAGATGAAAATGTAACGAGTTTATCAATTGGATACACTACATAAAATGTAACGAGTTTATCAATTGGATACAATACATAAAATGTAATGAGTTTATCAATTGGATACAATACATAAAATGTAATGAGTTTATCAATTGGATACAATGCATAAAATGTAACGAGTTTATCAATTGGATACAATACATAAAATGTAATGAGTTTATCAATTGAATACAATACATAAAACGTAACGAGTTTATCAATTGGATACAATGCATAAAATGTAACGAGTTTATTAATTGGATACAATGCATGAAATATAACGAGTTTATCAATTGGATACAATGCATAAAATGTAACGAGTTTATCAATTGGATATAATACATAAAATGTAACGAGTTTATCAATTGGATACAATACATAAAATGTAACGAGTTTATCAATTGAATACAATACATAAAATATAATGAGTTTATCAATTGAATACAATACATAAAATGTAACGAGTTTATCAATTGGATATAATACATAAAATGTAACGAGTTTATCAATTGGATACAATGCATAAAATGTAACGAGTTTATCAATTGGATACAATGCATAAAATGTAACGAGTTTATCAATTGGATACAATACATAAAGGGAGAAAATTAAGAAGTTTGTAAAATTAAAAAGAAATTCTATTTATATCTAAAAGTGTGGACTCTTAGCTATCCGCCCAACACACTAAAGGAGATTCTACATTTTTCGAGTAAAATTAAGCTATTTCAAGATTTCGGTACTCTTTGTACCCTTTCATTGGTTTCTAAGTTAACTTTTTTTTCATCTCCCTAGACTCTTCGGGATCATTTTGTGTGGTGCCACGAGAAATTAATGCCCTCTCGTACTTTTTCTTTAATTTTGCTTTAGATATAAGTGATGGAAATATTACTATTACAAGCGAAACACCGTGAAAATTCCACGGTGCTTTCTACATCAATCTCTTAGGTTGACAAAAACGTTATCTTGCCTCAAACAAAAGTGTATTAATCGAAGTAAGACACCATCAGAATCAATACACTTTGCCAACGCAAAGCAAATGTATTTATACCATTAACGTAAAAATATTGGGTTCTGATAGCGATGAAGTCGCTGAAGGCGTTTTTTTTATCGCTGAAGTTTTTGAAGCATTTCTCACGCAGAAAGTTATCGAGATGCTTGAAAAAGTGGTAGTCGACAGGTGTCTGTAGATTATGGCGGATAAGGACAAGGTTCGTAGTCCAATTCGTTCGATTTCTGCTAGGTCGCTTTAGCAACGTGCGGGCATTGTCATGGAGGAGAATTGGGCCTTTTCTCTTGATTAAATACTGGGTGTTGTTGTCGAAAATATAAATATTATTATTATTATTATTATTATTATTATTATTATTATTATTATTATTATTATTATTATTATCTATATATTAATACGATAGCGTGTGTGTTCTTGTGTGTCACGCTTTCCGGCAAATTTGTTGGTTAAGATTTAATTCCGGAATATATATTAATTACAGAATACACATTTACGAACGCTCAAGGCAGTATTCGAATAGCGTGTTCTTACAGTTATATTTGTTTTTAATTCTATAAAATTTAGGGTTATATCTTTCAAAAGTTGTTAAGAAATAATTGATTTTAAGTTATTCCGTAATAAACAAAAACTATAACACACATCTCTCGACAAAAAAACGAGCAGTTATTTGTTTTTTTCATTGTTTATTTTTCTTTACATTTGTTTATTGAGACAGAGAGACGCTGATGTTATTTTTCATTAAAATATTATTGCTACTACTAATTGATATAACATGTAAGCAATAGCCGAGATGCATATGTTATGAAACCTCGAAGTTAGCAACACGTTATTAGCGAAACGAAACTGGTTTTGTGCATAAAATATTTTAATAAAAACATTAAATCTAATATATATATATATATATATATATATATATATATATATATATTACATTTTTACCCCAAACAAGGCACATTGCCACTTTGATGTAATGGGCTACTATCAGGGGCAGCAACTACTGGGGTACTATTTTGGGATTTGGGCAGCAAGTTGTCGGTTCACGTTGCACTTCTGCATGTTAGCATAGTTGGGGAAGCAGGGAACTGAAATGGAATTCCAGAGTCTAGCGGTTCTGGGGAAGAAACTACTGGCGTAGAAAAATCTTTTACATCTAGAGATCTCTACTGCGTGGGGTGGGATTTAGCTGCCTGTCGGGTTTGTCGAGGGTGTCTACGTCGTGGGAGCACAAGTGTCTGCAGTTCGTCAGAGCATTCACCATTAAAATACTTGTAAAACAGGCAGAGGGATGCAACGTTTTGTCGATGGGGCAGAGGCTGAAGCTTAGATGTCAGTTTAGGGCCTATCAGATTGGCGACTCTCTTTTGAACCTTGTCTAGGAGCGTGAGACTAGCAGCAGATGCACCAGCTCAAATGTGACAACAATACTCCATACATGGTCGAATGGTGGCCTTATATAAGTACAGGATACTTTCAGGTGTCAGTAGTTTTCTAGCACGGTAGAGAGAGCCTACCTTCTTCACAGAGGCCCTGGCAATGTTTTCAATGTAATTGTTCCAACTCATGTTTCCTGTAAACGTTAGGCCAAGCAGTTTGAAAGATGTAGTCTCAGATAGGGAGTCACTTGCCATTGCTATTAGTGGTAGAGAAGGTTTCTTGTAATTATTGAAGGAAACCAGTTTAGTCTTGGCAGCATTGAATGTGACCATCCATTTTTGTCCCCATTCCACTACAGATTGGAGGTCATCCTCTAGTGTTTTTGCCATTTCTTTAGTTATATGTTCATTTGTTTTCCTGTCATGCCTGTTATAGAGTGTGGTGCCATCAGCATATATACCTATCTTAGAGGCAGTTTTGTCGAGGAGGTCATTAATAAATATTAGGAACAATAGAGGTCCAAGGATAGACCCCTGAGACACTCCCGCATTTATATCATATTGTTTAGATGTAGGACCGTCGAGGACAACCTGGATTTTTCTCTTATCTAAGAAGGATTTAATTATGTTAAGTATCTACCAGTGATACCGTATGATCTAATTTTCCTGAGGAGACCCTCATGCCATACCCTGTCAAAAGCCTTAGATATATCTAGAGCTACCGATCTGCCCTCCCCCGCTTTGTCCAGTGAATGGTGTATACGTTCAGAGATTACAGTGAGTATGTCTGCTGTGGAACGGGCTTGTCTAAATCCATATTGTTTGTCAGAAGTTTAGCATCTGTAAGGTGACGGACTAGCGCATGGTTAATTATGGTCTCAAATATTTTGGCGAATATTTAGAGGAGGCTAATGGAGCGATAATTTGATGGCTTAGTTCTTTCGCCAGAATTCTTGAATACTAGTACCACAGAAGCAGTTTTCCCACAGCCCGGAAAGCATGATTCATTAAAGCATTTGTTGTAGAGTTTGGAGAGAACTGGAGCTACTTCGGCTGAGCACATTTTTAATAGCACAGCTGGGATGAGATCAGGTCCACATGCTTTTGAAGTGTCAAGGTTTTTTATGATAGCATGCACTTGAGCAGGGGTGATTTTTAGATCGTCTAGCGTGGCGTCTGTTCACAAAGGAAAGTCAGGCAGGGAGTGGTTGGAAGGGTCCAGTGTGGAGTTCGAGGCAAACCGGCTGGCAAGCATATTAGCCTCGTCGGTTGCTGAGCAAACAACCTCGTGATTGTTGGTTAGTGGGGGAATTGTTGATTGCCTATTATTTACTACACCGTTGTAGATTTTCCAGAAATATATATATATATATATATATATATATATATATATATATTAAATGACAGTTCCTTTTTCTAAATAAATTATTTTTATTACAACATTGTTTTAACTAAAATAGTTTCATGAAAAACTATTTTTGGTACATAAAATATTTTAGGTACTCATGCAGAGAGTGATACAGACGTAATTCAGACTCCGCCTGGCTTTCTCCAGAACATGACGTCAACAGCCGGAGTAAGCCGAGCGTCGCCGAGGAAATTAAGCCGAGCGTCGCCGAGGGAAGCATAACAAGAAAAGAAAACTTACCTGTAATTTTAAGTTTTATTAACTCTAAAGAAAAATGTTATAACAATATTTTTCTTTATTTTTCATATATATATATATATATATATATATATATATATATATATATATATATATATAATGTTAAAGATTTTTTTGTTCGAACAAATGGTTTAAAGGTAAGTGAAAAAATACTTTCAAGGAATATTTTTTGTAATATTTTTTTTCAAGAAAAATTTAAAACAATTATTTTATTTTTGTTTTTTGGGGTGTTATTTTTATTTTTATTTTTTTTCTTATTTTTTTTTTCAAGGAAAAACCTGAGAACTAGAAAAGTTGAAACAGAACGTGGTGGGATAGTTTTTTTTTCATATTAAAACAGATATTTTATTGTTTCCTCAGACCGTTGTTTTATTAATGGTGTGTGTGCGTAGATCATATTCCGCATTCGCGCTACAGGTATTTCTGTGTTGCTCGCTCGAACGCCCACAAGTGGATTATTTTAATTATGATGGCAATTGTCAGCCTAGACTTGCCAAAAAAGTTACCAGTCCGGTGATGTAAAGGTTCGGCATTTAGTAGCCTGACACCTTCAGACATAGCCATCGCTTACCTTTCCTCTTATAATAAGATTGCACCTGTGTCCACATGGTGCACAAATTTTCGTCTGTGCCAGTAAATTTTTCTTAACAAAATCGAGGACTCCGGCTGGTGTTTTTAGCTGCTCACTTAAAGCAGTAAAATTCATGTTTTTTTCTGGCATGAAAGTATGAAATGGTGAGCTTTTTTTAATAATTTGTTTTCTTTTCTTCCTATTCCAAATTGTCGTCTGCTGCTTGTAATTTTCAACTCGCGCGAACGTGCGTCGCGTTGAAAACCATCGTGCTACATTGTCATTGGTTCAGCTTTATGTTACGTCAGACAGCTTAATTTCCTCGGCGATGCTCAGCTTACTCCGGCTGTTGACCTCATGTTCCGAGGGAAGCCGGGCGTGCGCATGTGCTGAGTTACGTCTGGATCACTCTCTGCATATTTTAATCTATATATTAATACGATAGCGTGTGTGTTATTTTCTGTATCACATTTATTTTTTTCTTCCGGGTGTCTGTCGTTTAATTGTTATGTCTTTCTATTTCTTGTAATAAATAATTTTACCAAGAATTCTTCATTGGTTTTGGTTTCGGTTTCGATTATAGCTGAAAGAACTCAAGTTATATATACATGCATTCTTTATTTCTTCATAAGTTTTGATTTCGGTTTTGATTCAAGCTGATACACCCAAGTCATATGGATATATTTTTTATTTTTGAAATCACAAGTTTATAATATATAAGAATGGATCGAAAATTGACTCTTATAGTAATATATACGAAATCTGCATAAATTAAAATATCATATTTAAGCATATTTTACGACTAGGCTATGCCGGGCGTCCCTGCTAGCTTAGATATATACTTTTGCAGTTTTAACATAAGAACTACAATAATGTCAGGCTGTATTCATTTACGCTGAACATCCACAAAGATGCCAACATCAATATATTACATATGATAGAGTCCCCTGTGGAATTTCCACAGGTCCCGCTATTTATTATTATTATTATTATTATTATTATTATTATTATTATTATTATTATTATTATTATTGACTCACATGGAGCTTTCACACAGGTATTATTATTATTGTTATTATTATTATTATTATTATTATTATTATTATTATTATTATTAATAATAATAATAATAATAATAATAATAATAATAATAATAATAATAATAATAATATGCACCAAGTGGCCTTCGGGCCAAGACCACATTAAGTATCTGCTCTGTCCTCGGTTAGTGAATGAGAAATCCTTCATGACCGAGACGATTTTTTTTTTATTTTTATTTTCATTTTTTATTTATTTTGTCCCTATCCGGTGTGTCATTTTTATAAAAGAGGGGGAACAGAATTTACTCCACATTAAAAACCGACACTGTCTCTAAATCTACCCTCGTGGGGAGGTATATTATTATTATTTAAAACTATCGCTATTTTTATTACAACTTTGCTATATTTATCAATTAATATTTTTGTTTCAACTATTACTTTTATCATTATGATAACTATTAATAACATTATTTTTTACCGTTCAACAAATTTGTTCCAGTTTCTAACTCTTTATTATGCATATTGAAATCAATTGGTCTCTTTTCTGCCGTTTGAATTAAATGCTAAGACGTTGAAAAAAATATTTAAATAGAAAATAAAAATACAACATTCTTCTGTCACAAACGGCAAAAAAATTCACGTGAACTCTTATGAACATTGTTGCAAGGGATGAACGCTGTTTTTTTTTTTCAACGTCTTTCTTTCTATTTTCATTTCGATATATTTTTTGTGACCAAAAGCGGATGGCCGCTTGAAATGTAAAAAAAAAAATATTGAATACAAAAAATAACCTCGTTTTCATTTTTCAAAAAATCCTCATAACCTTGAAATCATTATTCTAGATTTCTGAGGAGTTGTTTCGTTAATTTCCACGAAACACGTGTAAGATAACTAATACGATTAATAAAAAAAAATATGAGCCTGGTGTAAGTGAATCTTGGGTTTGCTATGTTTACTTCCGACATACATATATATATATATATATATATATATATATATATATATATATATATATATATATATATATATGATGATTTTCCAGATCATATATATCTGAAGTAAACATACCAAACCAAAGATGCATTTGCATGACAATCATGCTGTATTATTAGTAGTATTATTCGCATCACATGTATTTAATTCCTCAAGCAACTCATTATAGACAGATTTATGTTCCTCGGAAAAAACACAGAGACTTTTTAAATTTCTTTTTCATTGCCTTAAAAAGGATATAAATTTGTGGAAGGAAGTAGAAATCCTTAAAAGTCATAAGGGTAAAGATCTTATTTTTTATATAATTTTCCAAAACACATCTTGAGAAAAAAATCCAGTGGCCACATTTCTGTTGAATTGTTTGGTGAATTTCCACGAAACACGTGTAAGACAAATTATGCAATTAATAAAAAATATGAGCGTGATGAAAGTGAATCTTTGGTTTGCTTTTTACTTCCGATATATATATATATGTGTGTGTGTGTGTGTGTGTGTGTGTGTGTGTGTGTGTGTGTGTGTGTGTGTGTGTGTGTGTGTGTGTGTGTGTGTGGTTTCTGAAACATTGATGAACATTTCACTTAGTTTGTTCCTTCGATAAGTGTCGTGGGGCTTCTGCTGAAGCACATAGTGGAGCAGGTGCACATTTGTGTGTCTGTGCAAAATGCAAGTGTACCGCAACTGCACCTACACACGCATATCAAAACAGATATATTGATGCACATCTACTAAACAGAAAAACACATCACACTATATCAAATTAGCAAATTAACACAGGAGCAAAAACATCAAATCTGACACATAGACGCAATCACTTACACACACATGAATAAATATGTGTGTAGGTGTATGTTTCTTCTATTCTGATCTGCATGCATAGGTGCAGTGTGAGTAGAGTTGCCATTAACACATGTACCTTACGCATTGTTATCTACAGAGCAACAAGCCCAAATGCATTGGAAGCCTTTCATGATCTACTGCAAACCACTGAGCTGGGTGACGCCGGTTGTCGTACAGAACCCCCTTTTTACCACAAGTCACAACCCGGTTGAGAAACAAGTCGTTCTTGTTGCGTAAAAGAAGGATGATAACAATTCATAACGGCGTTTCTTTTGGTTGTCGTTCAATTCGTGAAGCACGCATTTATCGATTTTTTATTTTATTTTGTCCTTCCAATCTTTCTCAAGTGATTGGAAATCGTCATATGCGTTACGTCTAATTCAGAAGCAAATTCTTGAACAGTTGTGCGTGGATTGGCTTCGACTAAGGTTTTAAATTGACATTTAATCGTTGTGAACATCCGATAGCCGACCATTACGCTCATCATCTTCAAGACTCTCGTCGCTGCCACGAAATTTCTTAAACCACCATTGTGCTGTGCGTTTAGTAGTCGTTCTTAGGCCAAACATTTTGTTGATATTGTGAGCTGTTTCAGCAGCTTTTCGGCCTTGCTTAAATTACAATAAAAATTTGTGCGAATTTGATTTTTTTCCATCTTGTATTCAACGTTCTGAAAAAAGATATAATTGTTTTAAAACGATTGTAATTTAAGCGATTAAATAGAGCGAAAACGCTCTTTAAAATGATGCATGAGTTAAAAGAATTATGACGAAAACTTATTTGAAAATACATGACTTGAAATCAAAATTAAAAATTGCGCAAGAACTTTCTTGTCAACTTCATATATAATTGCTATTAGTAATATTCCTTTTGGAATAATACATCTAAGTCAGAATCATTTAAAAATTATATTTTTTCCTTTCTACAAAATATATAAATCAAGATAGAAGATACATATTTTCTTATTTATTTAAATAAAAAGGTACGCCTCTTCGATCTTTATTTATTTATTTCAGAAATTAAATTCTGTTAAAATAAAGAATATTTTCTGTTTTATTGCCATACAAATAATTGTCAATTAAACATTCTTTAAATCAACAAAAAAGAAATGCCACTTTTTGACAAGTGTTTATTTATAATTGTAATGTTAGGTTGAGGGGCGATATTAATTCGATTATAGGACAATTCATTTTAAACTATGTAACGTTTAATTTTGTTTTACCGTAACAATATCAGAGCTTTGCATCAGAATTCTTATGTGTACAAAAGGTATTGATTAGTAATGGGATGATTGCAAATTTTTTGCCGATTCTGATACCATTACCGATTCTGTTCTAACCTTCCGATTCCGATACAATTCAATTTTCTTATTCTTTCTAAATGTGTAAATATATATTTATATATTTGTTGCTTTTTATCTTTTCGAATTACTATTTAACTCTCGTTTAATGTTCTCATATATATTTTGCAAAGGTAAAAAGTACACTTGGGAATGTATAGAGCGTATATTACACAGATAAAATATTAAACGAATCGGTTTTAGAATCGGAAATTAGGCTAAGAATTTTCAGATTCTCGATTCCGATTAATCGTCCCAACACTAGGGCTAAGCGCATTATTATTATAGTAGTAGTAGGAGGAGGGGATGAGGGGCAGCAGCAGCAGTAGTAGTAGTAGTAGTAGTAGTAGTAGTAGTAGTAGTGATGCTGGTGCGTGAAATTCATTGAGGAAAAAAAATGATAAAGAAACTAGGAAGTTGACGGGAAAGGTTCGCCTAATTCCGAGTGTGATTAACGACTTTTATTTAAAAAATGAAACCATCAACGAAACAGGAAAACATTGAATGGATGGAGTGTCACGGTTTAGGGACTGGATGAAAACGAATCTCGCGTAGTGGGGCGGGCTAATGCGCATGTGGTTAACGCGTCATAGGAAGTATATTAAGAAAGGGAAAAAAGGGAAGTTATCCAAGACGGGATAAATTTCCATGGAAGTCCTGATCAATTAAGGAAACCAAACTGAAATGAACATACACAAATTTTAAATATAAAACAAGAATTACAAATATATAAATGAAAAACTAAATTTAAAAAAAAATAGGTTTGATCAAAAGAGCAAGAAAGGGGGCGGATATTTTTTTCTTCTTCCTGCTAAAGCATTCACAGCTGGAGATTTATAATTTGAGAAATGTCAAAGGTCAAATTAGAGGATTTGTCAGTCATTCAGCTTTAGGGTGGTTTAGGACGGTTGAAAAATTAAGGCAGCAGTGGTTAATGACCTCTTCACAGGCAATAGAAATGGCACGTTTCGTTTTATTCGTATTTTTGTGTTTATATTTCTTCCACGTGATATCGGCGAATTCAAATTACTACTTACCAATAACTTATACGACATAATCGTGTTGACATCGGTCCTCGGTAAATCAGTGTAGTTAAGCGACGTAGAGCCTGCTCAGTATCAGATGGGTGACCATTTGGAAATATTAGGCGCTGTATTTTAGCTTCCCATGACCGGGAATACGTGCGACTGGAGACCGCGTAAATATTTCTTTCTTCGAAGGAAGCGAGCATAACTCAAGCATTTACTTGAAAATCGGAAAACTTTGGTGCATCGAAATCGGTATTGGAATCGGTATTGGAATCGGAAGAATTTGTGTATTTTCCGATACCAAAAATGATTATTCTATTTGCTTATTTTTTTTTTTTTTTTTTTTTTTTACACTGCTTTTTTGCTGCATTTTTTTTTTTTTACTTAATTTTCTGTTGCTGGTACTAATAATGCAATGATAAATATTTATTAATTTTTTTTGTTGTTGTTATTTTCAGTAAAACTAAAGACTGTATATCTCCCTCCCCCAAACATATTTTACGCACATATTACATGGGTTTTTACTGTAATGCGAACATAGTTTTTAAAACTAACAATTCTATTGCTAAATATTTAAAGATTTTAAAGAAATCAGAATCTCTAATTGTATCGGAATCGGGGAAAATGTTTTAATCGTCCCATCACTACTAAATATATACACGAGGTATTACCGGTTCGTTCGTTACCAATAACATATTTATCTCCATATTATTGTCGTAAGGTTAAGCAACAATCAGTGAAGGGTGTAACAAAAATGGGTAATATCTCAAAACCTGGAACGGCGTTACATTATTGAGTTACTATTTACCAAGACCAAAGGCCACTCAAGTATGATAGTTAACAATATTGCAAGTTGAATGATGAACTATACTATGAAAGGATTGAAAACAACGAGGGGAGCAGATAAAGTGTAATTAGTTGTTTTATATATATTCAAACACGGTAGTGTTCGAATATATAGTTCAGTGTCAGTTTTCATCTTTTAGAACTGCTTTAAAGCTTCACCACTCACTCATGTTTCCACCAAATTTCAAACAATTATTAAAGTTTATAGATCACCTTCTCAGCTATATTCTGGAAAAAAAATCAATTTTCGTTCAGTAAAACAAATTTATGATGAATTTTCTGGTGTTCAAAATCGTAAAAATATGTAAGGAGGAGCGACGCTTTTTATGTCTGGTTTCGATAGCAACCATGTCGCTTCAGTGACTACTGTTGCTACTAATTCAATGCTGTCTTGAAAAGAGAATTTAGAAGTTAAACAGAAAGAATGAAAGCATGGAAGGGAGATAATTGGGGGGATTTTATTGAAAGCAGACGAGTGCTGTACAATGTTATTATATATATATTTATGGGGTAAAAAAAATAGGACTGAAATAAAACTAAAAACAAGTGAATTTATTGGAAGCCTGAGAAAATCATGGATTACAACAGAAAAATACGAGCATGGAAAGTGATATAATTAAGCTTAAATATGGAAAAGTAAAGGAATGCTGGAATAGAAAAGGGCAAGATATTCTCGTACAAAATATAATAAATCTATAACTTAAAATATTGCAGCATTAAGAATATTTTTTAATTCAATTTATAACATTATATACTCAATTTTTAATGCTGCAATATTTTAAATTATTAATTTATTATATTGTTTCAAAATGCGGCATTTACACTATGTTTAGAATTTTCAAAACGAAATATCTTTACTGTAATTTGTTAAGTTAAAAAGAAATTATATAGGAGGGAAAATATAAAAATAAAACGTAGTCTTTTTGTCTGTTGAAATCAGCGTAAATTCATGTGTGGTTATTATTTTTATTTATTTTTTTTTTGTGCTCACTAGGAGTTGTCACACAGGTAATAATCAGAGATTACTCGCTGATAATAACTCGCGGTGTTTCATGGAGTTTGAGTGACAACAAGTCTACCAAAATTTCAACTACTCTCCACCTCCTTTGATAACATTTGCAAATAACTTTGCGCTTTCGCAACAGCCGCTTACCATTGATTTCTCATTTGTAATTATCAGTGTTTTTTTTTGCTATTGACATTATTATTATATTATTTTCATTTGTACTCACTAGGAGTTTTCACACTGTCATCATTAGATTACTCACTAATAATAATAGATGGTATTCCTTGGATTCTCGGTAACAAAAAATCTCTCTAGATGTTCACTACTCTCCAACTCGTCTGATAATCTTTGCAAACAAATTTGCGTTATCACAACTATTTACCATCAACGTCGATTGGTATTTATTAGTAGTATTTGCATTATTATTATTACACATGTATAAATATTAATAGTGGTGAAGAATGACATGAATAGCATTAAGAAAATATTTTTTATGTTATTTATTTGCTTGTGTTTTCTTCAAAAGATATGGAATGTGCGAAGTAGAGATTTTAATAAACTTTGTGAATAGTAAAAACGAAAACATCGTCTGAAAAAATTATAGTTTTCCTAATTTTCGAGTTTATAATACAGATATAACATTTAGATCATTGTAATCCTGTATTATATTTCTCGTGATACCTCTACATCTATCTACACTTTCCCAAGACAATTATTTCATTACTATGGCAAGAGGATATTCTAAATTGGAAAATACTTTATACAAGATATAATGGATGCATAAGGTTTAGCAAAGAAAAAAATCATTTGGTGGATTTATCTGATTTTGCAAAGAAAAATAGCACTTTCATTTAAAATACATTTTCCAGTAAATTTTTTTTTAATTTCATTTTTGTCTTCTTATCATCAGATTTTCACATGTAAATCTTAAAAAAAAAAACATAAAAGTAACAATATTTGCTTCATAAAAAAGAACGTCTTTTTTCAATTTCAAGAAATTGGATTTAACGCGTTTTGCACACAAACTCTTCATATATTATTATTGGCTCACATGGAGCTTTCACTCAGGTCATCTAAGATATGATTGAAAACCTGTGGTGTTCCCTGGAAGCTGAGTGACAACAAGTCTCCCCAGATGTCCAGCACTTTCCTCCTCCTGCGATAGCATTTGCAAATAAATTTGCGTCATCGCAACAGCCTCCCACCATTGATTTCTCACTGGCAGCGACTATTGGTCTGTACTGGAATTTGAGTGGCACTAAGCCTTCCCAAGGTCCTAGTTCTCTTCGCGCTTGTCCAGCGAAAGTCTGGTCAGCGCTCCCTCCTCGGTCTTTCCCTACTCCTTGACTCTTCTCGGATATTTGGTTTCACACTTTACTTTGAGTGCGGGCGGTGATGGGGCAATCGGAGGGGATGTGTGATGGGAATGTAGAGCTTGTTGATATGCAGCTTCAGTGTTCTTCATATATATATATATATATATATATATATATATATATATATATATATATATATATATATATATTTCATAAGTTTTTATTTCGGTTTCGATTCAAGCTAATGCACCCAAGTCATATGGGGATATATATATATATATATATATATATATATATATATATGTATATATATATATACATACTAGCAAAAGTACACGTCGTTGACTGGGTTCAAAAACAGCCTACAGAAAATGGACTCTGATTTATGAAAGCATGATAGGTTATGAAAAGGAAGGATTGTAAAGAGATAGCTTCGAATTTGGGGATATCAAAACCAAAGCAAAATATGATGAAAGTAAAAATAAAATAGATAAACTCCATAATTTATTATACCATACCTGTTCACACTGAAACACTTATCACAATATTCTGTGGATCTATATTAAAAAACCTTGTTAAACTTTGTGACATATTTCCATTCTATGGAGGTCAGACGCGAACGAATACCCCATAACTTTATTATATCATATTTCCTCAAACTGAAACATAATTATCAAAGTATACTTACGCAGATAGATATGAAAAGTCTTTATTAAAGTCTGTGCCTATTTTCCTTTTATGGAGGCCAGGCGTGAACGCAGACCCCACAATTTTATTATACCATCCCTATTTAAGTGAAAACATACTTATCAAAGTATTATTATGTACATCTATATTAAAAACACTTGTAAACGTTTTTTTTTTTTTTTGCTTAATTTTTAAATTTTTTATTTCCATACTTTGTAGACCAGGCGCGTAACCCCACAATTTTAATGAACCATCATTATGCCAGATCAAACATACCCATTCCTGTGTCTCGATACATCTTCTATCATTATATGTGATCAGTTTTCTATAATAGTCAACCATATAGGAGCCTATTCATGACCAAACACACACACACAGACGTTCAGCTTTATATTATAGAAGATATATATATATATATATATATATATATATATATATATATATATATATATATATATATATATATGAAATTTATTTATACAAACATTGATGGCTACATATGTGCATACATGTTTCTGTAATCACCCGCGTTGGGAGATTACGTCTTCAGGCCAAGAATTATCGTCGAGAACTGATATTAAAATCACAACTTTATAATATATAAAAATAATGTATAATTCGGAGAGCCGCGATCTCCAACGCTAATAAAACAGCAAGGCTGCTGATGATGTGTTACAGAAGAAAAGTATAATGCTGTTTTAAGAACTATTTTGTGATATGTTAGCATAAAAAATTAAATTATAAAAATTCATTAAAAAAGCTTAAGTACCTAAAAATAAATAAGCAAAAGCGAACCTAGCCATACAAATCTCAAAATTCAATATATGGTCGAAAAAAGCTTTGATTACATTCGTATGTGTCAGAGAAGATAATAACAATATCAGTACCATCGGTTTCAAATCAAAACAGGGGGAACTATTACTTTTTATTGGAATCCTTTGAGATGAGTAATGTGCGTATTTATTTATTTAATCGCGGACTGTTGTCCTCGTTTTCATAGTTGTTGCTGCATCACGTTTCGGCTATTTTTCTGGTTTTCTTCAGCGACAACAATTGTAAAGATGGGGATAACAGACCGCAATAAAATAAATAAAAAAGGGGGGGGGTATATTTGGTCGCTTTTGAAAAGCTCATAGTTCAAACACAAGGAAGTTATTTATTAATGTCGTTAATGCAGAATTGATTCGAACAGTCAAAATAAATTCGCGTCTCACGATATTTACTTAAGCTTACTAATCAATGAAACAAAGAGAAAATATTTTCCTTTCATCATATATACCGAATGGCGTCGTCGGTCGAAATCCAGTATTAAATTTCTTTTTTTTTTAATTGCAATATTGAAAATAAGATCTTAGGGATTATATATAAGAGGTTGAAGAGAGTTCGACATTGAGGACCAAATTTAGGTCCCTTTTGTTTTGATTCGAAACAGACGGCACTGATGTTGTTTTGATCTTCTGTAACACATATAAATATACTTAAAGCTTTTTTAGACTATATATTTGGTTTTTATATATGTATGGTTAGATTTCCTCCCTTTATCTATTTGCCTGTGTGGTACCAAAGGTACTTTAGCTTTTTAAAAAAGAATAATGCTTCTATTCCTATATAATTGCTTATTCTAATTAATATATAAGGGATTAGCTATTAAAATCGTATTATACTTTATCAGCATTACTTAATATATTTACTTATACAATTGATATATTATTAAAGTATAACTGGATTTTGCCTACATTTATATTATATATATATTGATATTTTCAACTGGAGAACGATGAATTTAGCAAATATTCTGCTTTTAATTCTCCTAAACGCCTATATGGTAAACAGTTGATGATCACCGTTTTCTATTTAACAATTAAAGATAAGGTTTTATTTTTCCCATCGTTATATATTTGAATCCTCTTTTATCATTGTGGATTTTCTGTCGGAATTATGCAAGTGCTAAGTCTGCGATATGTTAAATTTAGAATCTAAATTGCATATTTAAATTTTTAATTTAGTAATTTGAAAAGATACGCACACATTACATGGGTTTTTTACGTCAATGTGAACATATTTTTTTTTAAACTAACAGGTTTTAAAGGAATCAGAATCTCTAATTGTATCGGAATCGGGGAAAATGTTTGCATCGTCCCATCACTACTAAATATATACACCAGGTATTACCGGTTCGTTCCTTACCAGTAACTTATGGTATTAAGTATTTATTTCCATATTATTGTCGTAAGGTTAATCAACAATCAGTGAAGGATGGAACAAAATGGGTAATATCTCAAAATTTGAAACGGCGTCACATTAAAGAGTCACTCTATTTATCAAGGCCAAAAGCCAATCGAGGATAATTGTTAAAATATTGCAAGTTGGATGATGACTATACTATGAGAGGATTGAAAACGACGAATGGAGCAGATAAAGTGTAATTAGTTAAGATGTCGACTCGATAAGTATTTGGTGATATTAGATTTAAAAACAAGTAATACTAAAAAATTTTTTAACTCTCCCCCTCTCTCTCTCTCTCTCTCTCTCTCTCTCCCTCCCTCCCTCCCTCTCTCAAAAGTTATATATAAAAGTAATTAGTTTCAAGTATTTGATATTTCAAGAAATTTAAACTAGATTGTTATTTTAATTCAGTATTTCTATGAAATACTCAAACTTCTGTAGACTCTCTTTCTCTCTTTCTTTCTCTCTCTCTCTCTCTCTCTCTCTCTCGAAAGATAAATAAATAATAAAGGTAATTAGTTTTAAGCTACATAAATATAAGTCAGATATTTGAAATGTTTTTGCATCAATAATAGTAATTATCTTGGATTTCAAATATAGTTTCCGAAACCACATTTTTGGGGTTATTTTGTAAAGGTGAATACCAAAACTCAGTCCGAGACAACGTTGTGAAATATGAGAAGTTGATAGGATGCAAAAGGAAACATTTCTTTTTTAAAGCTAAAAATAAAATAAAATGTATGCATTACGATAAATAAATGAGGGATGACACATTTTTTTTTCACGTAAATTCTTACAGAATCGAGTGAAAATTTGAAGGTTTGGACATTTTTTCAGCTTTGGTTGAACAATTTTTGGATTTATTCTAGGAAGAAAATGTCATGATGTCTAAATGACATGTGATGAGGAATTATTAACTGATCATACCTAATTTTCATTTAAAAAAAAAATTGGAAAAAGAATATATTACAAACAGATGAATCATAAAAAGAACATAATTTTCCCCAAAAATATAAATGTGGTTTTTGAATGATAAATTTTATGTAAATATATTTCTAATGGTTGAATGATAAACCACAAATTCCTTTTTTGACATGTTTAAGTTTATTTATTTGGAACAAAAATTATATATATATATATATATATATATATATATATATATATATATATATATATATATATATATAGCACGGTCGCTAGAAAAGTGGTAAATTTGTCACAAAAGGCAATTTATTTTTACAAATACTAATACTATAATACATACATAGATGCTTAAAATATTCGTACGAATCTAAGAAGTGAATAAGCTAGATAGTAAAATTTTAACAATAAACTATATAATGCTTTTCCGCTGTTCTATTAATCACCCTATATATATATATATATATATATATATATATATATATATATAGATAGATAGATAGATAGATAGATAGATAGATAGATAGATAGATAGATAGATAGATAGATAGATAGATAGATATGACTACTTCATTTAATCACATAAATTGATATACGAATGTAGTATAATTTTATGCGCAAACTTTAAGTATTTACTTCAACACTGCTCAATACATAGGAAGAGATAGGTAGTAAATTATAAATATATATATGGCAATTAATCTACACAGAATATTCCGCGTTTCATCCACGCGAGGATTCAACAGGCATAAGACTGACGAATCCTAGCGTGGATGAAACGTGGAATATTCTTAACTAGCTTAATTGTGTAGCTTAATTGCCATATATATTTTTATAACTTACTCTCTCTCTCTCTCTCTCTCTCTCTCTATATATATATATATATATATATATATATATATATATATATATATATATATATATTAGAAAAAGTACCCGTCGTTGACTGGGTCCAAAACAGCCTACAGAAAATGGACTCTGATTTATTAAATTATGATAGGTTATGTAAAGGAAGGGTTGTAAAGAGATAGCTTCGAATTTAGGGGTATCAAAACCAAAGCAAAATATGATGAAAGTAAAAATAAAATAGATAATCCCCATAATTTATTATACCATACTTTACACACTGAAACACTTATCACAATATTCTGTGGATCTATATTAGAAAACCTTGTTAAACATTGTGACATATTTCCATTCTATGGAGGTCAGGTGCGAACGAACACCCCATAATTTTATTATACCATATTTCTTCAAACTGAAACATAATTATCAAAGTATACTTCCACAGATAGATATGAAAAGTCTTTATTAAAGTTTGTGCCTATTTCCATTCTATGGAGGCCAGGCGCGAACGCAGCCCCCACCAATTTTATTATACCATCCCTGTTTAAGTTAAAAAATACTTATCAAAGTATTATTATGTACATCTGTATTAAAAAAAAACTTGTAAACGTTTTTTTTTTAATTTTTAAATTTTTTATTTTCATACTTTGTGGACCAGGCGCGAAGACAGACCCCACAATTTTAATAAACCACCGTTCTGCCAGATCAAACATACCCATTCCTGCGTCTCGATACATCTATCATTATATGTAATCAGTTTTTTTAAATAGTCAACCTTATAGGAGCCTACTCATTACCAGACACACACACACACACATACAGCTTTATATATATATATATATATATATATATATATATATATATATATATATATATATATATATATATATATATATATTAGGTTGAGATTAAAGTTCTTGCGGAATTTTTAATTTTGGATTTTAAATGATGTATTTTCAATAGTTTTTGTTATAATATCTTTACTTTATATATTATTTCAAAGAGCGTCTATCTAATCGTTTAAATTACAATCGTTTGAAAACAATTATGTCTTCTTTTCAGAACGTTGAATACAAGAAAATGGTAAATTCGCGCAATTTTCTTATTTCAACTAAAGCTAGTCCGAAAAGCTGCTGAAATAGCATGCGATATCAACGCAAGCGTTTGGCTGAGGAACCACTACTGAAGCACATCACAATGAAATTTGGTGACGGCGAAAAGAGTCTTGAAGATGATGAGCGTAGTGGTCGGCCATCGGATGTTGACAACGATCAAATAAAAGCCTTGGTCGAAGCCAATCTACGCACAACTGTTTGAGACCTTGCTTCTAAATTATATACACGTCGATTTCTAACCACTTGAGAGAGATTGGAAAGACAAAAAAAACTTGATAAATGGGTGCCTCGGGAATTGAACGACAACAAACAAAAAAATACGCCGGTAGTAAGTGTCTTCTTTTACGCAACAAGAATGGCCCGTTTCTCAACCGGGTTTTGACTTGCGATAAAAGTGGGTTCTTTACAACAACCGGGTTTTGACTTTCGGTAAAAAATGGGTTCTTTACAATAACCAGCGACGCCCAGCTAAGTAGTTAGACGCCGACGAAGCTCCACAGAACTACCCGAAGCTAAATTTGCCCCAAAAGAAGGTCATGCTGACTCTTTGATGGGTTTCGATCGGTCCCATCCATTACAATTTTTTGAATGCGGACCAAACCATTATTGCTAACAAATGGACGAAATTCATTTCTTTTAAGCATTCTTTATTTTAAGCATGTTTCGTTGAACAAAACAGACACTTCATCTTCACTAATTCTGGCTTATATCCTTTCCGACCTTCAAATTTATTTTAATTATAAAGGCAAGAACTGGCTTATATAGTTGTTATAGTTACTGTAGGCTCGTTTTTTTAATCTGGCTAAATTTATTGTCAGTGATTATTAACCGAATTGGTTTTCGATTATTTATAGAAGTGCGTGTATATTTTTTTTTATTGAACATGTGAATAATACTGTGTGCAATGCCGTTATTATTAATCGTTCAGGTATTTGTTTTCTTCTAATATTACTAAAGAAGAAAAAGTGCCACAACGAAAGGAAATCAGAAAACACTTCGAAAACAGTTTTCTTCTTTTTTTTTTTTACTCCAATTCGATGTTTAAAACATATAAAAAGGGAGACGAGGTGGGGCACAAATATAAATAAATAAAAACTTTAAAAACACTACTGAGACGTCTTTCAGCCGAAATTTTTCATTGTAAAAGGCAAAGCCGATTAAAAATTAAATAATTATCGAGAGTGAGCAAAATAATAATAATAATAATAATAATAATAATAATAATGATAATAATAATGATATAATGATAATAATAATAATAATAATAATAATGATAATAATAATGATATAATGATAATAATAATAATGATAATAATAATAATAATAATAATAATAATAATAATGATAATAATAATGATATAATGATAATAATAATAATAATAATAATGATAATAATAATGATATAATGATAATAATAATAATGATA
>NC_136484.1:156304361-156386861 GCF_053919585.1 Euprymna scolopes | reverse complement strand
GTTATTTTTTGAATAATTCTGTAATGTTTTTTTCTTTTTGTTTTGGTCGTCATTTTTGTTGTTATTTTATTTATTGTTTTAATTGCCAGGTTTTGTCTTACTTAATTATCTTATATATTGTTGCAAGAGTAAGTAATTTTATCGTAAATGCAATTAATTTAGCATAACACATTGCAATTGCAGCATGATTGATTTGACATCTCAGAAATTTAAATTAGTGCAAGTAGAATATATAACGTCTTAGATTTAAAGTTTGGTTTGCATAGTAAGTAGGACGGTATCCCCTCCCCCAAATCAGCAACAACTACAGACCGTCGTGCATAAACAGAAAAAAAAACACTTTCTTCTCTTCCTCTTTGTTGTATGCTTTCTTCCACTTAATTTCTGCTGCTTTCAAACAAACGTACACGTCCAGACACTGTTAGTATAATACAGAGTTGCCCAAAATCGTTTAACTATTTACAATTTAAGTAGCATTTATCGTGATTGTCTATAACTTTCACTATGAAAAACACAAATATAAAAAAAGTTTTTATGCCATACATACCCGTGACGTAAAGAAAATAGTGTACACAAAATAATCACACAAATTGATTAGGTAGTTTTATTTAAAAGAATTTTACGAAAATTTTGAAAATTCATCACTGGTTAAATTCATCACTGGTTAAACACTCTTCAGAAATAGTTTAGGAACAACATTGTACATCATCGTAATTCCTACGAATTCCCATTTATCACTTATAAATTATTTTATCTATGAAAATGAAGGTACGTAATTAATTTGATTTTTGGTGGACGATATTTTCTTTGCCTACATCATGAAATTTTTTATTGATTTATTTTTTTTTCTTTTTATGAGAGAACATCGTATTTATCATGAAGAGAAAAACTACATTCTTTTTTATTTTCATATACTATACTAACATCATACCAGCAGAAACTTGAGCATTCTGTGCTGAGTGACCTTTTCTTTACGTGTGCGGTATGGCTCTGTACAGTTATAGGAGGTTTCCCCAAAATTTGCATTCTAGCCCTTTAAGAAGGGGTTAGTTTATTGTTACCGGGAAATGCTGCTGGGGTTGCCCAGGCAATAGTTGTTCGGGTAGAGTGTTCCTACTCTAAAGCCCTGCTTTTACAAATCCCATTTTATTAACCTTTTTTACATAGGATTCGCCACTTATCAAGGTCCAGAGGCCACTCGAGGATAAGTGGTAATGAGTGTTCAGTAGTCAATGGGACAATATCGTAGTAATCGTTAGTAGTGGAAACTTGGAAAATTGGATTACATAAGGGGAACGGCTTATCAAAAACTTGTTTACATTGGACTTGAAGACGACCATATTGTAGTCAGCTGGAAAGCAGGCAAACGGAAAAGAGTTCCACAAGTGTGCAGTTCTAAGAAAGAAGCTTTGTTCATGGAATCTACGAAAAAGAGTGGGGGAAATTGTTAATAGTGTTTTCAGATCTTTCATCTAATCTTCCCGCCGTAGGATGGAGATAATAACATACCACCATTTTGCGAGCACAGCTCAATAAAATATGTGCTAGATCCAAGTCCCTTGGCTACGTATATAGAATTATACAGAATAACGTCTATGTTATCGTCGATATTATCTGGAAAATTTACGCAAAATGAAAGAAGGTTCCTATTGACAGTTCCTTATTGGGGGGGGGACAAAAATTGGCCATTTTTTTTAATTTCTGTTAATGTGAAGATAATTCAATCAAATATTAATTGGAAAAATGAAAACAATATTTTTATGTAACAACATAAATAATAGTGTTTTCATTTTCCCAAAGAAAATTCAATGAATAATTATTGAACAACTTTGACAAAACTTTAATAGATTACAATTAAAATCAAGTAAAAACACTCATTGTAAGGTAAAGTTTCATGAATAAATATTTATTTTTTATTACAAACTACTGATAAAAAATAATATTTTTATTTTTTATATGATTTTTTTTTTTATTTTTATGAATTCTTTGTTAAAATCCAGATAAATATTCAGTTAATTTTTGTAACAGATCAATGATTGCAAATAAATATTTTCCTAAATGACGTTAAATGTTGCGATTTCGTTGGTCCAGTGTTTCGGCAGCTTTCGACGTTTTATGTAAACTGCTAAAAAAAATTCCGACGATAGCTATTCTACATAAGTACACTAATTTGTAACGATCGTGTCAAAAATGTCCCCAAGAATTCTCTTAATATTTGATATTAAAAAATAGAGGAAAGTCTCATTTTACTAAAGGAGTAAGATGTAGTTACCAGAGCACCCAGAGAAATATGAACATGAGAAAAACCACTATAATAAAAAATCATTTTGGAAGGAGTGGGAACAATTCCTAAAAAGAAAGGGGAACAAGATTAAAATAGGTTGGAATGAAAAGAAATATTAAGAACATAAAATGCACGATAATGATAAAATAGGTGAAATCTTAAAGAACACCTTTGAATGCGGAAACCAATCTTTATAAGCAATAAATGCTAATCACCTGTAAGTAAATTGAAATAGAAATAGAACGAAACTATAGAAAGAATGGAAATTGACAGAAATCTTATTAACTTAACCTCTAGAAACACACACATGTAGTGCACCAGCTTTAAATGGTACCACAAAGAGGATTATGAACGGTCAAGGAGGATAAAAAGGCCAAGAGAGAGAGACCTCAAATATTACTTATCAGGGCTACTGCCAGTGAGAAATAACTGGTAAACGCATGGCGTGAGAACACCAAATGTGTTACAATTGTGATAAAAAGAGGATAGTTTGGTAGGCTTTTTAAGAACTAGATTTCAAGGAAACATTACCTATTTTTATCAGCGAGAGGGAAGAAGAATACAAAGGTATTTTTCAGAGATACTCTCTATCACTATTGTTGTTTGACCTAGCCATGATGTCACACAATAGCATACTCAATAGATGAAATGCGAAATAATAATTCACACACAGGAAAAACAAAATAAACAAATTTATTTGTATTGACGATCATATACAAACGTTAAAAAGAAGCTGGAAAATCTTTGAATGTAGAAACCAACACACGTAAACTATGAATGCTAACCAGCCATACTGAAATTGCAATAAAAATAAAACAGAAAGAACACCACTACATGAACCAAAAGAAACCGAAAATGCAAATAATTCAATAAACTGTCCCCTCAAAATAAAATAATAAATGTGATGGCTACAATATCAGCTGATGGCATACAAAACAGTTTAACCAGACCTCTACTAGAAAGGTATGAAAGGTAATTGGACCTGGGGGTATTATTGTCATCCAAACTCTGGATAAGATTAATGGTCGTTGCAAGCGAGTAATCAATGGTAAGCGACTGTTGTGATAATGCGAAATCATTTGCAACTGAGATCGAAAAAGGTGGAAATTACTGAAAATTGTCATTCAGACTCTCGGGAACACCGTTAGTTATTGTCAGTGATCAATCTCCAGCGATGACCTGTGTGAAAACTCCTAGTGAGTTGTTGTTGTTGTTGTTGTTGTTGTTGTTGTTGTTGTTGTTGTTGTTGTTGTTGTTGTTGTTGTTGTTGTTGTTGTTGTTGTTGTTGTTGTTGTTGTTGTTGTTGTTGTTGACGACGACGACGACGACGACGACGACGACGACGACGACGACGACGACGACGACGACGATGATGATGATGATGATGATGATGATGATGATGATGATGACAAATACAGGCCGAATATAGTTTTAGATAGGATTTTCAAGTTAAAGTCAATTTTTATTGTATTTTCGTTTATTAATTTGTTGGATTAAAAGAGAGAATAGTTATAAAACACCCTTCTTTTTACATTTAAAAATGGATTTTTGAATAATAATCTTATTATTTAAGCAAGGTCCGTATTATGCAAAGGGTACCAATAATAATAATAATAATAATAATAATAATAATAATAATAATAATAATAATAATAATAAAATAGAGTAATTCAGTCTATTTTATCTAATTTGTATTCTTACATTGATGAAAATGCAATTAAAAAAAATAAAAGCCTTTTTTATCTATAACACCATATACCCTTTCCCAACAATTATGTTAGTACAACTGATATATCAGCCGATTAAAAAGAAGAAACGAACACGTGATTTGAAAAGTGGAACCATAAAAACTTCTGATACGATGAAACAGGCCGACTCAAAACAGTTGAATCACAGTGACCTTAAATCCTGTGTGTAATACTTGCTATGAAAATCATTACTCTTCTCTCTCTCTCTCTCTCTCTCTCTCTCTCTCTCTCTCTCTCTCTCTCTCTCTCTCTCTCTCTCTTTCGCTTTCTCTCTTTCTCGCTCTCTCTTTTTCTCTCTTTTTCACGCGCGCACTTTCTCTCGACCCCACTCTCATGCTTTTTCTCTCGCTCTCATTCTCTCGTGCGCGCTTTCTCTCTCTCGCACTCGTACACTTCATCATTTTCTCTTTCGCTCTCTCTCTCTCTCTCTCTCTCTCTCTCTCTATATATATATATATATATATATATATATATATATATATATATATATACCTCCTCTCTCTTTTCTTAATGCCACTGACAACGATACGATAGGACACTTTGGCGGTCTTTGTGGCGTAATCAACAGATGTGCAACGATCAATATAACCAACAGAGACAATTTGACAGTTGACATTCAGTTGACGACCAGCCAGAATCAAAGTGCAACCATAACTGTTATAGTAGAACACAAGCTTAGGATTTATGAGTCTTTTTATAAAAAGAAAACGAAAAATTGTATCCAACAGACTATTTTTTTTCTTTATTTTTCTTTACTTTTTATTTTCCAATATTCACGTGACTCTTCAATACCCGATGAGATTCTTTTTCCCATCACTGTTACTTGTAATATTCCTTACCCACCACACCTGGAATAAACTGGCCAAGCCCAAAACACTAAAGAACACATAAAATGAAATGTCAGATCCATCTACAAAGTAATGACACATCTTTATGTGTGTGTCTGTATTAATATATATATATGTGTGTGTGTGTGTGTGTGTGTGTGTGTGTGTGTGTGTGTATAGAGAGAAATTATACATATATATTTAAATGTATATGTGTATATGTATAGGCATAAAACTATATGTATATAATATGTATATATATATCACTGTTAATCTATATATCTATCTCATCTCATCTCTATATATATAAAGAGATAGATGCATTGATTTACTGATTGATGGTGATATATATATATATATATATATATCACCATCAATATATATATATATATATATATATATATGCATATAATTTTATGCCTGTACATATAGAGTTATATATTTACCATAACAGATAGTAATATATAGATAGATAGATAAATAAATACATAGTTTTATACCAATATATATATATATATATATATATATATATCTGCGTGTGCGTGTGTGTGTGTGTGCGTGTGTGTGTGTGTGTACATATACATATATAGAGAGAGAGAAAGAAAGAGAGAGGGAGAGAGAGAAATAGAGAGGCGAGTTTATCTTCGTTAAAATATTTAATCTATGACTGTGTTTTCTCCCCCCTCCCTATCTGGAAAGGAAGCTATCTTTCAACGCTCTCCTTATCGTCGTTATTTGAACCTGTCTTGCTCTGGTGGCCTACTGGGCCTCGCCATCTGTGGCCAGAGCTGAAAAGGGCATTCGTATCAGACGGAACTCCGCTCGTCTACCGTTCCAAGCCAATCATCAATGGATATGATTATATTCAATTCTAACATGTACAGCTTTGTTGAAACAGAGATGTCTTCGATGGTTTGAGCCTTTTCCGAAAATTCACCGCGGTAGAATTCCCAAGGAATCGTGTTTGCAGTGCACGTGATCTGGGGGTGAGGAAAAGAATACTATTGACACTGTTTCGAGATGTGAACGCTTTGAAAATTGACCCCAACAGATGCGAAACCCTGGCTTCTACATAATTGTCCATTTTCGGTAATAAAGTATTTACCAGGTCGAATAAACACTTTTAGGCGGGGCAAAAAATAAAGAGAAAGAAAGATCCGAACACAGGAAAAATGATATAATAAAGAAAAGAATGCCACAGTCTTACAAGACGAAAGGTCATTGTCCTACCGCGACAGCACACAACACTGTCTTCGAAATCTGATGGTAGTCGTCCTCTTTTTCTCCCTGCTACCTCTTTCTCACAGAAGAGTCGTTTCGAGTCAATCTATTCTCTTTGGTTACTTTGATGTCAGGAGTCCGACTGAGCTTCAATCCATGGTCCCTCTCCCTTGTAAAGTATTCACGGTAAACAGTCCCTTAGCTACAACCACTGCGAACTATTCCTCTTACTTTTTATCTGCACTTAAAAGTAAACGAAAATTCTATGAGCAAAGCTTTTTTCCTAGAGCTGTTCTGAGGTATTGTGTTCCACAATACCTCATGTCTGCTCCCCAGTTGAATGTAACATGATCGTTTTCAAGTCCAATGTGAACAAGTTTTGTTGAGCCGCCCTCGTAAATCCTGATTTTTCCAGCATTACCGATTATCACAGTGTTCTCTCGTTATGCCTTACGTCCAGTAGTCTCTGGGCCTTGACAAGGGGTGACTCTCTCGTAAAAAATGATTGCCAATTACGTTCAATCACAGGTACTCCCCTACGCAGTTCTTTTTCGGAACACCCCTGAGATTAATGTGTTTATTTCATTCGTGTGTAACACCGCAAAGAGTAAAAATATTAGCTTTTAACTTCTCGAATACACTTCTTACATTGCATGACTTGAAAGACTGTTGTATTTCTTGACTGTGGCTATAAACAGGTGGTTACTTTAATTTAGTTAGCGGCTGAAAAACAGACTCTCACTAGATGAAATCTGCGCTAGATTGGGATCAAAGAAGGAATATTTTCTGAATCTTAAACATTGTTGTCTGCAGCAACGCCGATCAAAAATACAAACTTTGCAATTGTTCGATTTGTCGGTTTTTAGTTTTAGCCAGATATATGCACATATTATAAATAATATTACGCTATGACAATTTCATGTTAATGCGCATGTTATCACTCTCCATCTCGTTTTTAAAAGATAGTATCGCATGACCGCCGAAGATGTAAAACCCGAACTACACATTTTGGTTTCATGAAATTTCATTCATAAATAATAACACGAAATCATCCCGATTCTTTTAAGAGTGTCTAATGCTAGGTTTACTACGCAAAATTACTTTTTCTTCTAAATCATTAACTTCAGTCATGTAAGCGCTATATTCACGCAGTTTGCATTATAGTATATTGTATATACTATGTATATGTATATATTTATTTTCATTATAGTATAGTGTATTTTTATTGCGTTATAAATTTGGCCTTGGCTCACTTATTAAATATTTATAAGAAGTATAGGTCTGCCATCTGTTCTAATTCTCAATTTTCCATTTTAAATATATCACTGGGATTAAGTGGCCTTTGATAAATATGACTAACATGAAATGTCAATTATAGTAAGAGTCGATATTTTTTATTATTTTCTATAATTTTCTAACTAGTATTTGGTTTAAAATAATGTTCGTTGCCAATATTAATGATTACCTACACATTTTCTCTGCGTCGTATACATCCGTATCGATGGGTGTATAAGGTTCTTTAGGTACGTGAGTTGATTGCTTTGTCGCCGTCGCCGCTATTTTAGTGTCAGGCCCGGTTGCTTTTTTGGTCGGTGATACAAAGCATTCTGGTTAATTTATAAAAAGGTTTATTTAAAAAAAAAACAGAAGAGAAACTCCGCATATTGTGTGAGAGAGAAAGATAGCTTTCATTTAATTAGTCGCCCGATGTGTGTTGTCGCCGTTTCATGTGCAGCGAGTGGAAACACATCTTTTCTCGTTCGTCTGACCGACTAAGAACGAGGAAAATAGCTTGCCCGGAAATCAAATGGAGGGCATAACTTCCGTTCATTTCCACCTTTGATCACCAACCTCCATTTTTTTTATTAAGACGACTACTGCTATGTAACTATATAACCTTCTCTCTTTCGCATTATCTTTCTAGCTATCTCTATTTCTTACTATTATGACAGGTGTTCAATCATTCGGTTTTTCGACGGGATTTCACAGAAAATGTGAATTTAAAAAAAAACGGAAGGACAAAGAACCTAATGTGCAAACTCAAACATTGATTTTCCTTCGTTTGGTTATTGTTATTTGATGCAATCACATCAGATAATGGTATATTTGCTGATGACACCACGCTCTATACTTGAAAGAAGGGTAAATTAAATGCCCGCATATGCATTGCAATTACAGAATCCTTGGAAAATGACCTCCAGTCTGCAGTAGAATGTGGCCCGAAAATGGATAGTCACATTAAATGCTACTAAGATGTAGCTCATTTAATGATAATAAAATTCCTTTTCAGCCACCGATTAACATAACTGATGGCTCCTTCTCGAAGAGTCCAACTTTCAACCCACTGAATTTGATATTTCCCGTTAACATGAACATCAAGGTTGGGGCATCAACAACAAGACTCTTCGTCTTCAACAGGTTTTAAAAAAATTTTTAATAGGTTCCACACTGTTAAGCTCCTGCCCCTGTCACATCGCTGCAGAATAGTATCTCTGTACTATTTTACAATTACTTCCATGTGATATGCTCCCATGTCCTTGTACCCTTTCAACATAAATATATCCGATTCCCTTAATTAGCTCTCAAGTCCCCTTCGCCATAAATGTTCCTAAATACCGAAAGATTTTTCTACTTTAATTGTTCTCGGACCATTTGTCTTTAGAATTATTTCCCGACCTCTGTTCCTCCTACCATACAAACCTGTACAAACTTAAATGTGAATAAATATATTGCAGCCAAACACCCTCTCAGGTTATCCCCTAAAAATCTGGTCTCTGTCACAGCATCTCCATTACATCTCGTTGTCAAATAAGCATTGTATAGGCTGAAGAAACGTAAAAAATAAATTGTTACTTTTCAGATACTGACACGGCATTCAACTTTAGTGGGTTGAACCTGTATACGCCGAAAGAAGGGGTGGCATGGGAATATTAAATTTATAAGCGGTTCCCAGTTGCATGTCATGTATTTTCCAGTCAGGGGTAATGTTGACATTAAGTTTTTGCAGTTATTGCTAGGGGGTGTTACGGTCCACCTACATACAGTACATATTCTCAAATGGTCACGCATCTGTTGCCAGTCTCAATGTCAATTGTGACCAACGTTGCTAACTTCGATGTGATATATATATATATATATATATATATATATATATATATATACGCACAGATATATATATATATATATATATATATATATATATATATATATATATATATATATATATGTATGTATGTATGTATATCCTGTTAAAACGGAACGTATATTAATTATTTTCTTTTGTTTCAGAATTTTCGTGCAGAGCTATTTTTATTTATAAAACGAGTTATCTTCTCTTTTTTGCAGGGGATGTTGGCGATGTTAAGCATTGGTATGGTAATAATGGTAGCCAACCACAACGGCAATAACACACAGCGAATGAAAAAGCTTTCACACATCCTGCCGTGTATCCCCTGCGTAGCCACCATCACAATTCTGATTCCGCTCTGTGTTTACGGCCTTAAGACCGACATAAAGTATGGACGTTGTATCATGCAACAGAACAGCATAATTCACCTGGTAAACACGCCGTACGAATTCGTGAACGTCATATGTGAACTAATGGTCATTTTGGCCCTCATGTGCAACTGCATTATCAATTTCCGGTTCCGAACCAACACTATCTACGTGGCATTTTTCAGCTTCTCTACTTACCTCCCTTGCCATCTTGGCTGGATCTGGTGTTCGTATTACAAATGCGGAAGTGAAATGTTTCTTTTTGTACTTTATTGGATTGACGTCTTCCTTCCTGGCTTCCTTGCTGCAATGTGGTTATTCGACGTTGAAATCCATGCGGGGTGTTTAGCTCTGTTTCGACTGTGTTGCCGGAACGAACAAGGATACGACAGTAACAAACGAGATTCTGTTGAAATGGAAAACTCGCCCGTCATCGTCTGCGCATAAGCATGCTTATCCAATGTCAAGAGATTGAACAGAGTATAAACGCCATAACAACAAAAGATAATTTATTCAAAGGACAGTGGATAAGTTTAAATAATGCACTAGTATGTTTCAGCGAAATAAACACACTTGAGATCCTTGGAGAAAATTGGGATCGATCACTTTTTCTTTTTCTCAAAGAATCACGTGAAATCCAAATTGGACGGATACACAACATTGATCACAGAATGAGACACGCAACTAAAGTTTTAAAACGAAAATAATTTCTAGATTAAATCATATGCACGACTCCCTATCTATTTCTCGGTCATTATATTGCCCTTTTCTATGTATCTAAAACCTCTCTCTCTCTCTATCTCTCTCTATCTCTCTCTATCTCTCTCTCTCTCTCTGTGTGTCTCTCTCGCTCTTTGTGTATATATATATATATATATATACTATATAATAAAAACATCTATTTATTTGTGTATATATATATATGTACGTACATATATATACCCCTTATATATATAATAAAAACTAATGTGTGTATATATATATATATGTGTGTGTGTGTGTGTGTGTGTGTGTGTGTGTGTGTGTGTGTGTGTGTGTGTGTGTGTGTGTGTGTGTGTGTGCGTGACTGTGTGTGTAGTCAGATTCCTATCTAGAAAATAACAATTTTTCCCGTTAGTCAGAAACATAGAATCATGGAATGACTAAAGGACAAAATAAAGGACACCAGAGTTATAAAAGTAAACCCAAAGATCACTTTCTCCCTTTAAAGTCTCCAGAATGTTTTATACTTTGTTGGGGTTTGTGGTTGCTTTTTTAATCAAGCCATACTTCCAGTTTTCATCTAATAAATGCCAGTAAAAAAAATAGATTTTAGAATCTAAGAATAGGATTTTATCTAAAAAGAAAATTAAAATTTTAATAAGCGTTTAATAAATGATCACAAAACAATTTTTAATTGCAAACCCGGAATTTAGTTAAGAGTAATAAACGATTCAATAATTTTATGAAAAGGAATATAATTTATTTACACATATCACATATACTTGATAAATCGCCTAAACTATTTGTAACAGTTTGCATAGTGTTTTTTTCTAGAATTGCATTGAGTTTAGAAAACATTATATATATATATATATATATATATATATATATATATCACGAGATGTAGTGTTAGCCTTTTAGAATTATTAACTATTTATGGTAAAATTCTCTTTATAACTATTCAATCTATGTTTATTGTGGGCGTATTAGGACATGCACATTTACAAGGAGTAAGATTATTTTGCACCAAGTAAATGCGTTTATCTCTTGTATCTTTCTTTACATTATGTAGAAGCAGGCTTCGCTCGCTGACTATCGTTTCACAATCTAATTTCTCCTTGAAACCATTGCAACAAATCTACTCGATGAGTAAAAATAAGATAACCACTTCTCTCTCTCCCTCTCTCTCTCTCTTTCTCTCTATCTATCTATCTATCTATCTATCTCTCTTATGCTATTGCTGAGATAAAAGACAAAATCATCAATGACATGACAAAACTAATATATATATATAAAGAAAGCAAAATAATAAATAAGAATACAAAACTCATCGTTGAGAAATAAGTCAAACATTCCCTTCACCTGCATTCTGCAATAATAATAATAATAATAATAATAATAATAATACATACATACATACATACATGCATATATATATATAGATAGATAGATAGATAGATAGATAGATAGATAGATAAAGCTGAACGTCTCTGTGTGTGGGGGGTCTGGTTACGAGTAGGCTCCTATATGGTTGACTATTTAAAAAAAAAACTGATTACATATAATGATAGAAGATGTATCGAGGATCAGGAATGGGTGCGTTTGATTTGGCAGAACGGTGGTTCATAAAAATTGTGGGGTCTGCGTTCGCGCCTGGACCCCAAAGTATGGAAATAAAAAATGAGAAAAAAGAACGTTTACAATGGTTTTTGATATAGATGTACTTAAGAATACTTTGATAAGTATGTTTCAACTTAAATAGGGATGGTATAATAAAATTGTGGGGTCCGCGTTCGCGCCTGTACTTTATGGAAATACTCCACAAACTTTAACAAAGACTTTTCATATCTATTTGCGCAATTATACTTTGATAATTATGTTTCAATTTGAAGAAATATGGTATAATAAAATTCTTGGTGTTCGTTCGCGCCTGACCTCCATAGAATGTAAATATGTCACAAAGTTTAACAAGGTTTTTTTAAAAGGGGTGGGGTCTACAATAACACCTTAACTTTAATCTTAAATCGCGTTAGCTTTTATTTATTTTTTTGAGTTGAATCATATTGTGTCGAATAAATTCACCTCATAATTCACTTTCTTATTAAAGTGAAAGCCACAAAAAAGTCGGAACTTTAGACAATTCTCGAGACAAATTTTGCATAACTCTGTTTTTTCCTTGTCCACTTGCACGTGGCATTCTTTCGAAAATAGATCAATAGATAAATAATAAAAAATAAGAACGTTACTTGTTATCGTGTCAAAAGAAGGAAAAAAAATCCTGCTCACACGATTACGTGTCTTTTTTAAAACATTTACATAACCTTTTTATTTTTTTGTCAGTGTACTAGAAGGAATTCAGTTAATTACAATCCTTTCTGCGTGTTCTTTACATTACAATAGTACAACCCTGAATCCGACGGCACAATACTACACCGTTCAATACTGTAAAACTGAAACGAAGCTGTTCTGCTTTAGAAGGGCGCCATTTTCTTCTTATTCATATTTATATCTATTCTTTGTTTTAAAAAACTAAAGTAATTACGTGTTTACTTTTTTAATATCCCATTTTGCTGTTTCGGATTATTTTACTAAAGTAAGTAAAGCTTCATTATTTTTCAAAACTGTTTTTGTTTCTTTGTTTTTCGATATTTCGTCGATATTATTTTGTAAGAGTGTTTAGCAGAAAAGCCAACAAACGACTACCCGAAAAAAATAAATATGCAAGAAATAAATGTTACCATAGTCAATAAAAGTTCAGTTCATGTTTTTTGTTGTTTTGAAATAGTTTTTAATGCTCTTTACTTGAAATAATTTCAGCGAACCGAAATTAAAATGAAATTTGAGGCGATATCTACTTAAATGAATTTTTATATAAACTACACATGTCATAATCGAATATTCCTCAAGCACAAAATAACGGAAAACATTAAAATATGTTTATAAATATTCCTTACGTTGACGGAACTCTCTTAAATTGTTAACCCAGAATGCTCAGGTGCCCCTCCTTCAAATTGAAAACGGGACTCTCCATTTCAAAGTTGCTGCCATTTTGATTTTTTTAAACCGGTTCGTGAATTTAAAAAAAAAAATCTTTTTTACAAACTACTCAAAAATACAAACCAATAAACTTTTCTACCTTAAAAGTAACTTTTATTGACTATGGTAACATTTATTTCTTGTATATTTATATTATTATATATATATATATAACATTTTCTCTTTGTAAGGAAACATCATTTTGTTGGTCACGTTTGGCTACAAATGGAAACAAAGTTTATATATAAAAAATATATTTTCGCGAAAATTATCTTTACTTTCATCAAATTTTGCTTAGGGTAAAATGTTTGAGTATCAAAACCTATCGCTTTACAACCCCCTCCTTTTCATACCCTATCATACATTCATCAATCACAGCCCATTTTCTGTAGGCTGTTTTTGAACCCAGTCAACGGGTACTTATATATATATATATATATATATATATATATATATATATATGTGTGTGTGTGTGTGTGTGTGTGTGTGTGTGTAGCGTCGTGTGTAGCGTCGTGTGTCTGTGTATCCAGCACTGGACCGATCATGACCAATCCTGGCATAATAATGTCCCCAACTTATGAATACTGCCCTCCATTTTACAAGGTAAAGGTCAGAGTCTGTGTATATATACTTTTCTACAGCCCACACCACAGGACCCATTATGACCAAATATGGCATGATGATAGTTTCAGACCTAGAAATTGTGTACACTATTTTCAAGGTTAAGGTTAAATGTTAAGGTCGGAACTTTGTTGTTCTGAACGTACATAAAATCATGCGCAAAGCGCGGGTATCTTTAATAATAATAATAATAATAATAATAATAATAATAATAATAATAATAATAATAATAATAATAATAATAATATCTATTAACATATATAAAAGGCACTGTGTGTGTTTAAGTTTGTCTGAGTCTGTTCCCTGTGGACTCTGAAACGACTGGCTCTGTTTTTTTCCAAATTTCACACACATGTACTTTATGTGATTGCGTATGTTTTTGTACAAGTTTTGTATCGGAATGTCTCTGATAGGTCTCGAAAATCGATAATCGAAAAATCAAATGAAAGAAGTGACAATCCGATGTTGACAAAACACTCTTATACAGCCTAATATCACAAGTACATTTGAGAGATTTTATCAGCGCACAAGCAGAATGGTCTGGGGTATAAAATCAACAGTAGCGTCTTTGATAAGATAGGGTTGCGTTTTAAATCAATATTTCTATTTAGAGCATAACGGAACCATGATTGGTGACTTTTGCAATAAAAACTTTAATTCGAGCCATATATAAAAGTAATTTATAAAATCAGTAGTGGATTCTCTACAGTGCAATGTAGACTACGATATATTGTGGACTAAGTTACTGCGGAGAGGCATGTGAAGATTCCTTCCGATGCACTGCGATATGTCTCGATTAGAACCGGCAATCAATCGATTTGATTGAAAAAATGGGCGGCGATTTTTACTGATTTCGACAACAATAAAAAAATATTGGAAGTGTGAAATATTCATTGATCTTCATACAATCCCGGACGCTGTCAGGTCTCCATTTTAGTAATAATAAATAAAAGAATAATTTTTTGCAAATATTCAAAGCAAAAGAAATAATTCTCTTTGTGTTAATATTATCAGATATTATTGAGATCAAGTCTTTTCTTTCTTTTTCATAAATTAAAATTTGCATATGAGATATTTCCTTTCTTTTTATTGTTATCAGTTATTATTAAGATTAAGACTATCGTACTTTACTCATAAAATTAAATGTGCATGCGTGATTATTGAATGAAGTCGGACACATACGTTTACTTTTATTATAAAGATAAATATTTACTTTTCGTTCATAAGATACATAACTTCTAGACACATAAAACAACGTGATTTATACATTATCATGTCGATTTGAAGAATTTTTTCCTCGTAACGAAACAACGTATACATATAATACCTATATTGGCCATACAACACCAACTATTTCCAGACGTGACACATATTATCTATTCAAAATTAGTGCTATTCAACGCAACGTAATCTCGCACAAAAAAAAATAACAAAATCAGCCGAAATAAGGTTGAATACTAAAATTACGTGTAAACATAAATGCATATATAGACTGAAATTATTTCAAGCAATACTTATTAAATATGCAACCAAATATTAACAAAATAGAATTTAATACCAGTACTAATATATACTATGCATAAATAAAAAAAAACAATGAATAAATACGTAAAATGAATAAATAAAAACATAAGTAAATAATAAATGAAATTAATACATAAATACAACAATAAATGATTAATAGACTCAACTATTAGAAAAGAATATATATGTGCGTGTGTGTGTATGTGTGTGTATGTGTGTGTGTGTAACTGTATACAATTAAACGAAAAAATAGATGTTTCTAAAATATTGTTCTTGATAACGTCATGGGGTCGGAAGCGTTTGTGTAAAAAAAGAACGCTCAGAGCCACATTATACAATCTACCAACCGAAACATAAACAATTGCCTCTGTGGCGAAAAAATAATCAATAAATCAGCAAAAGAGATAAGTGTGTCGTGCTAATCATACTTTCTTTTATATATATATATATATATATATATATATATATATATATATATATATATATATATATATATATATATATATGTATGTATATATATATATGTGTGTGTGTGTGTGCGTGTGTGTGTGTGTGTGTGTGTGTGTGTGTAACTTATTTTTTCATCTAGATTATATCTTTCATTTTTCTTTTCTCAAATTTCCTTCTTATTTCTTGCATTTTGAATCATTTTCTAGTTCTTGACAAATATGGTCAAACTAAGAGGACTGAATCTAAATACCTTCTTATTTCAAATCCAACAGCTGTAAAAATTTCACGGGTTTAACTTCAATATTCGCTCAGGAATAAACTTGGAAGAAAAAACAACAAATAAACAAAACAGAAGACTGTTCAACTTGACAGAAATACTGAAAAATTAAACAAAGACATTATGACGAAGACTATAATAAAGAAGCGGTTTGTATAAAATATATTTATCACATTTTGTAAAATAAACATTTATATTATATTTGATTTTATCACCGACGATACAATCAACTTACACAGGAATTTTCACTAATTTCCTGATTTTTCATGCGACTTCTTGGCAGGAAAACTTCATGTGTTGCTTCCAGAAACTAAGCTTGCAAAAACAGGACTAATGCTTAATTTATCATCAAAGACTCCAACGTATAATTTGAAATCTCTTGATTATATGCATGCACAATGTGGCGTTATTGTTACATAATGTAAGGATAACGTGAGTTGTCTACCGACCAGTGTAAAGAAGTGTATGCCGCTATGAGTCACGTGACTTCCGTTTTCCTCTTGCTTCATTCTTTTTAGTTCTGGATTTCATCCGCGTCTGACGTGTGGCAACCAGCAGCTGGTGGTGTCACCTTTCCATCTAATAATTCAAACGACCACGGTTTATTACTGAGACTGGTTTTTCCAAAGAACCAATAAAAACAGAGTTATTTGTCTGACCTTGTAGTTTATTTTTATACATGCTTCCTTTTCAGCCTGATCAACAATAAAAGTATTCGAATTAAATATGGCGAATTAGCAGGCAACAACTTCCTCGGATGAGAAGATAGTCTAGTTCAGACATAAGGTTTAATTCATTGGCGAACGTTTCTTATCTAACATTATAAAATTCTCCCGCGTTTTAATGGATATCAAATACGATATTTTTTTGATATTTTTAAAATGTTCATAAAACATAGTTTTGTTTTGCAGATGTGGTTTTACAATTTATATCAGATGAACGACGTTCACTGTTGGTGTTGTTCCCAGAAGTTTTTATGACTCTCTGACGTTGGACTATGTCAATTACCTCTCTGCTCCTTTCTTCAAAATTCTCAAACGATCAAAGAAGATATCGAAAAACCTCCTGCTATAAGTATCACCAAAGAAATAAGCCAGAAACTGAATAAATCTGGTTACCTTTCCGGTTTATGAAGGTCCCTCCTTCTTTAAGGTTTTGTTTGATTGTTATGTTTTACGGAATATCAACCTTTTATTGGTATTTAATGCTGAATCTTGTCATTTTAATAAAATGTATATGCTTTAAGTGCCTGATATTTTCAAATATATGTTAATGATTCTTAGTATGGTTCTTTTGCAAAAGAGAATTGTTATTTTTGTTTTGTTCTTAGTTTGCAAAACATGTTTGAGTTTTGCAAGGAGGAAAAGAAAATGAAATAACACTAATTTTTGGTACATTTTAGACGGGGCATCGATATCTACAGGCAACCTGATCTTGAGCACTAGCGCCTCTGTTAAGAATATCAAATATGACATCTGATTGGGATTTACCCTGCTTTAGTCCCATGGAGTGTTTTGTCACCCCAACTTTGCTTAAGTGCTTATAATTTCTAGTTGGCAACTTATTTCTTTTCCTCCCTCTCAATACTCACCTGATTTGGTGGTATGGCGCAGTTCTACCTCAATTTTCACTAGAAATAGACGTCGCTTTGTCCGTCTGTAGTGTCCAGTCATCCCAGCTGCCTAACGTAAGTATTATTTTATGATTTATATATGTTTGTATTTTTGCAGGAATGAAAATTTGTAGATATAATCGCATATTATGTATCATTACGATACTCTGCAATATTTAATATGGAATTAATGTTTTGGGTATTTTCTTTGTCATAAGTTTTGATGAAATTATTATTTTTTTTTTTTTTACAATTTATTATTTCGTCTTGTAACTATGAGCTTAGCTAATGTAATATCTTAATTATTCGTTAGTTTTATCATTTCTTTCATTGTATTATTTTATATTAATATCAACAAGCTATAAGTGATTCAAACCGTTTAACATGGACTGAACCAACAGCATAACTATATGTTACCAAATAATAACGCTATAAACATTTTTGTATTGGGGTGTATAAACACCCTATAGGACTAACCATGTTTGGAACACGCAGGTGATTAACGCAGGGTTAAGCGACAACTAACGATATAAACTTTGGTTTAAAACACTTTGAGATGTCATCTCGTGTGCGTAATGAGGTACAAAGGTTACCCCTACGAATTTTTAAAAATCGAATTTGAATCATCAAAACAGACAATACCGATTAATTGTTTTTATATACGAATTTTTACAGGTTAACTGTGAATTTAGGCACACAATTATTTTGTTCGTGCGGGAACTTGACATAGAGAAGTTGTATAGAGGGTATTTCTGATGAAATGGGTGAGATAAAACGGAGAAGGATATAGAATTTGAGGATCTAAGTATCATAGTTTATTTAGTGAATGAACTCACCGTGTTAATTAAAATATAATAAAGTATATTTCTAAAGACAAAAATAGATGTCATTTTTATATGCGAACATGTGTTATATAGTAGGTCGAACACAAGAAAGTATTTGTTATTTATTTATCTGTCTGGCAATCTATCTGTATATCTTTGCGTGTCATAAATATATCTCTCGATCTAGTTATCTATATTTCTGTATCTATCCATCTCGATCTAGTTATCTATCTATCTAACTGGAGAGATAAACAAGAGATGGATATGAAGAATGTTGATAAAAGCTGTTAAAATATAATAAAACCATATCATAGACAAGTTTACCGGAAGCATCTGACCGGAACTACGTGTATGTTACCACGTGATCAGGTTAGCTGGAGATCACATTGAGTTGGAACTTAGAATTGAAAGAGAGCGGTTGGGTGTAACGGTTGTCTCTCCCCCTTGGGAGGGAGATGACGTGTCTCAAACATGGGGACTAATAAAATTAAGAAGCACCCAACATGATGAAAAGAAACTCACTTTCCATATTCATCTGCGTCGACATTCTGGAAAGTATAATAAAGATAATAAAAATACAATCAGCGTTTTTGGAGTGAATGCATATTCGTTCAAACAGGTTCCAGCTTCCCTTCCAAGAACAGATGAATTCCAGATGGACCAAGATCAACGATGTAGTTGAATAAGGTATGTCGAAAATACATGTATGATACACGCATATGAACATTTAGACGATCATAATATTGGAAAATGATTAGACTGCAATTCGGGTTCCGATAGTGAAGAACCACCATAGACATTTAGTGACGTACACACATTCAAATGAACCCTGCGTTACAAGTATATATCGCTGTATGCCATGTTGGTACCCCATTGCATAACATATGTACTTCAGCTTTTTTGCTCTCAAACTACACAGCAAGACGAAAATAGCAATTAAAACGACCCTTTCTTGAATCAAGAGCGAGGAGAGTAGAAAGTGGGCGTTGTGTTTATTTTCAGAAACCTTGAATTATCTCGTTTGCCTTATTTCATGGGTGATGCTTCTGGCAAAGGAGAAAGAATTGTTGCTTTCTTGATTGGAACTTATTCATTTAAAACTCATCGTTAGCTCTTTTTTATCGTGAAGTGGCATGTTGTATATACATTAAGTAGCTCCATGCCTTTTCTGGAGTGATTTCCACAAATAAAATCTGACTGGCCAATTACCAAAAGTTTTGTGGATCTTCAGCATAATACGTACGTGTAAAACAGTTGAGAGCTCAAACAGTCCTTATGTCATTTGACTTGATTTCGTACCGAATCAACCAGATGATGCTACTTCGTTACTCATATGGCACATAGGCGCGCATTTGGTGTCACGATATGGCTACGCAAGCACTTAAAAACAGCTTTCTCAACATTTTCATTAAAAAAATTAACAGAAAAACTTATAATGATCGAAGAAGAAAATTTTAATTATAGTTTAACGCTTTCATAATATTAATCAATGTTCCTTACACGTGGATCTTTTATGGTCGCTTCTTTTTACGCGTCTTTTGCGTTTTATTCGTATCTTAGTAATACACTTCTTTATTTTACGTTAAAACGACAAATCAGATGTTCATTATTATGTGCGTGTGTGTGGTATACTTTTTTCCGATTGCCTCTTCTTTTTTTCCATTGCAAACTGACTCTGCCGTTTCTCATTGTCGTCGTTTCGTCCAGTGTTATTCTAGCTTCCTCTTCTGCGCGGCCGTGGTCCGTCATCAGTGGTGCTAGACTATTGAAACTTCTCTTCACGTAGAAAAGTGACAGATGTTCTTTAAGGGTTTCTAAAAGTTTTATTTCTGGAGAGAACTGACTCACACAAGAAAAAACAAGTTTTCTTAATTAATTAGTTAACTTATCTTCTTAACACTAAACATAGCGAACAATGTTGCTGGAGGTGATGATTATCAAAGTTTTCTTTTACTTTACATTAATGACTAACTGTCCCGCACAACGTCCAATAGGCAGATTTGTATTATTCGATGTTCCCCCATTCGGCTCCTATTTTTATCCTGCACCCCCAAAATCAACAGCGATTAGATCATCCTATAATGATCTGGTCTTTATTGACTTTGCGGTGGGCGTTTTAGTCCTGTGTAGCTATAGGAGATCCACCCTCCCAGGCTTTGCCTTCTCTCTTTGAGAAGCGGTTAATTTATTGCAAATCGTCTAGGGCGCGCTCACCGGGGAATGCCGACAGAGCTGTCGAGGCACTTTTTGAAGGTCAGAGTACTCCTCGCCGGGATACTGACTTCTCAATCCTACTTTCCGACACGGGTGTCTAAGTTCTAGAGAAAATCTATGGACATACTCATTTGAATACTAAAGAAATTCTATGGACATACTCATTTGAAACCCTCGTTTCTTTCTCAGCTCGATAAAAAGTCACGTCATTTGTGATCTTGACTCGTCTTTGTTTTGCCTACTCAGTATGACCTCTTTCTTTGTGTTTTATACTTATATGTCACCTATAAAAGACTTCTTCTAAGACATGAATATTTAAGATGATGCCAGGTGTATTATTTTTATTCAGACGACCTTTTGGTATATCATTGTTTCTTACACCCCGTTGTCAAGTGGCCATAATCTTGGTCAAATGATTTCTCGGTGTACATCCCTGAGTATTTAACAACAGTATAGCCTGCCAGACGAGACCTACCCCGCTTCTCTATTATCACTAAATCCTGCTTCACAGTGCCTGTTCCAAATGTGGAAGAACTTTATGCTTCACCCTGTATATGTGTATTCCTACATGCTAGTTAACAACACTAAATTGTAAGAGACATTGATATATTAAAAGAAATGTCATAGTATGCAGGGTGACCAAAAAAAGTGCCATTAATTAAATTAAACAATCCTTTTTGCATTATAATTATATTTAGTAAAACTAAACATCGGTCTATGCATTATTTGTCAAGTAGCTTTCATGCATGTATTTCTAACGGTAAACATAATTGATCAGTGTAAAGGTTTTTGTTGATTGAAGATTTCATCTTGAAAATGAAAAACTTTTATTCATAACAAATACGACCATTGATATTTGTAACTTGATTCCATCTGTAAACGATCTTATAAATACCTCGCTTGTTAAATTATTTAGGTTCTTATGTGAAACATGAATCTAATTTATGGATAATCTCTTACCGTGATGTCAACCTAAGATCCTTTTAATGGCTTAGTATTCCTCGAAATAAGTGATAATCCGACGAAGTTATGTCAGAAACATATGCAGGATGGTGCAAGATTTTCACAATCAAATTCTCCGATATCTTTAATCAATAGTGATGTGTGAGCACGATTATTATCACAAGAGAATGTGACATTTTTGTTGACTAAAAACGATCATTTTCCGTTCAACATGAGTGTGAATATTGCAGAAAAACGCGAATGATGTTTTAATAATCAAATAAAAAACATATAAATTAATCATCGTGCTTTTAACCACTCATAGTTCAATAAATAAATCACAATGGTTTAAAATTCCTCTTCTACAAACCGTCAAACACTTTTGCGGCGACCTGATATTTTATTATAAGAATTATTTTCTTTTGCATTTACCGAGTGAAAAAAATGAACGCTGTCTGAGTTGAGTACACGCGAGATTTGGGGGTGAATATCTCTTGTACTTTGATTAGTTAAAAAAAAAACAATTACGAGTCAATATATAATAATAACATTCACTATCGCTGTTTCTTCCAAAATCATCACTCCAATAGAATCGACATGTAAAAACAACCTTCACTACTGCTGTACATAATTTTCTGGAAAAATTTGTAAACTATTAATGAACTGATTTTGAGAAATTCAGAAGACGAACAGAATCGACAGTAACAAAAGCATAAGTCCTTCTCGATTAATATTTCAATCAAAACATTTTAATTATTAAAATTACAAATTTAAGATTTAAAAGATATAATTCTACACCTTTTCTTTTTTTTAATGCAGTTTAGAATAGTCTAAACTCTTTGTGTTATCTCCGTACACCTGCATGCAACGTTAAAATTGCCAATAATTCTAAAATATTCCTCTCTTTGCAATATTCTGATCTCAACTACGAAGTAGTTTGGTGAGTTGATTGTATAAATATTTTCTTGAAGATAACGTCACAATTTAAAATATGAGGGTTAATTTTCAATGAGTTTGAAACCATTCAGAATCATACATCCTACTGGTGAGACGATTTCCAAAGTGTTCTTGAATATTATTGAATGATAATAAAATAAACACTGTTAGTTATATTATCCATTACTGAAATGTTGTAGGCACGTCAGGGATATACTGAAGTACATTTGTACCAAGTGTAATTGTATTATAGAACAAGTTGTGAATTCTACTAACATTTTTTCTTTATTTTTAATTTTCTTATTTTGATTTAGCTGGAGATGGAACATGCAACCGGATGCCAGACATCCACCCGTTATATAATGAATTCCAGTCGAAAGCTTATTTTAAGATTATAAACCGTCCCTTTTAGTGCAGTTGTTTGTATCTCTCTTGCACTTGGTTCACCAGCTATATTTGCCAATTAGTTTTTTTTTATTCTTTTTCATATGTCCGGTTTCTACTGGAATAATGGAGATCTTCCTAAGATTCTAGTTTCTTTTCATGTCGTACATAAGATGTTGGTATTTCGTTATGTTTCCTTATCAGCTCTTTTTAACCCAGCATCATTGGGGACACTAATTTATACTAAGGTTGCTTCTCTCTCCTCATTGTCCCATATTACTACGTAAGATTTTATATTACCGTTTTGTAAGTACATAGCTGTAGGAATTGCGTAGTCATAACTTATTCCAAACTGTTCTTTCTCGTATATATTCTCACAAATCTCTGCTGCATATGATAATTAATTTTTTATAGATGGTCGAGTGAAGGGTTTTCCGCATTCCCATTGTGTCGCATTAGACAGTAGCCGTCCTGCAAGAACCTTACAACTGAATGTCAGGTAGCTCACACTCTCTACTTCTGCGTGGCAGAATCTTTTCCATGAATGAATGGCATTTTTTGTGATCACCGTTAACGATTAGGTTTTAAATATGTTGACCGTTAACGACTAGATATACTTGATAATTTCATAAAATATTTTGATATTATCAATCAATATTATAGCTTTTTTTTACTAATAAAATCAATAGTCATTTGGATATAATAATTATGAATTAAGCCGAAATGAATATCCACTGAAAACTGAGTACTAACATTTTTCTTTACAGATGAGTCACCATTTATCAAGGCCCAGAGGCTACCCGAGGATGAGCGTAAATGAGTGTAAGATAGACAGTGAGTCAACAGTTCAGTAATAATTTTTGGTGAGAATTGGGCAGAATTAAACTATTAAAGAACGGAATAGAAGACGGAATAGAAAGATTTTGTTCACACAACCATGTTGTAGTCAGCTGGGAAGAAGGTCAGTGGAGTAGAGTTCCACATGCAGGTAATTTTAGGAAAGAAGCTTTGTTTGAGGAATTTGCGTGTAGATTTGGGCACTGATGAAATGCGTTTGATTGCGGATTGACTGAGCGGTCCATCCACGAAAAGATTTTTTTGCACTGGGTGTGAAGACGACCAAGTTGTAATTTACAAAGAAGCAGTTCCACAGAAATGTGTTCCACGGTGAGAAGCCCTTGAAAAGAGTGTCTAGCAATGAAAATCGAGGGATAAAAGAATTTATTTTCGTTGTGTAGCTAGGCGAGTAATTACGAGAGGGAACCAAAGACTAGACTTCTTTATTTTCATTAACGATCTCCTCGATACAATTGTTCCCGATATCTTTATTTTCATTAACGATCTCCTCGATACAATTGTTCCCTATATCTTTATTTTCATTAACCATCTCCTCGATACAATTGTTCCCGATATCTTTATTTTCATTAACCATCTCCTCGATACAATTGTTCCCGATATCTTTGTTTTCATTAACCATCTCCTCGATACAATTGTTCCCGATATCTTTATTTTCATTAACGATCTCCTCGATACAATTGTTCCTGATATCTTTATTTTCATTAACCATCTCCTCGATACAATTGTTCCTGATATCTTTATTTTCATTAACGATCTCCTCGATACAATTGTTCCCGATATCTTTATTTTCATTAACCATCTCCTCGATACAATTGTTCCTGATATCTTTATTTTCATTAACCATCTCCTCGATACAATTGTTCCCGATATCTTTATTTTCATTAACGATCTCCTCGATACAATTGTTCCCGATATCTTTATTTTCATTAACGATCTCCTCGATACAATTGTTCCTGATATCTTTATTTTCATTAACCATCTCCTCGATACAATTGTTCCCGATATCTTTATTTTCATTAACGATCTCCTCGATACAATTGTTCCCGATATCTTTATTTTCATTAACGATCTCCTCGATACAATTGTTCCCGATATCTTTATTTTCATTAACGATCTCCTCGATACAATTGTTCCCGATATCTTTATTTTCATTAACCATCTCCTCGATACAATTGTTCCTGATATCTTTATTTTCATTAACCATCTCCTCGATACAATTGTTCCCGATATCTTTATTTTCATTAACGATCTCCTCGATACAATTGTTCCCGATATCTTTATTTTCATTAACGATCTCCTCGATACAATTGTTCCGGATATCTTTATTTTCATTAACCATCTCCTCGATACAATTGTTCCCGATATCTTTATTTTCATTAACGATCTCCTCGATACAATTGTTCCCGATATCTTTATTTTCATTAACGATCTCCTCGATACAATTGTTCCCGATATCTTTATTTTCATTAACGATCTCCTCGATACAATTGTTCCCGATATCTTTATTTTCATTAACGATCTCCTCGATACAATTGTTCCTGATATCTTTATTTTCATTAACCATCTCCTCGATACAATTGTTCCCGATATCTTTATTTTCATTAACGATCTCCTCGATACAATTGTTCCCGATATCTTTATTTTCATTAACGATCTCCTCGATACAATTGTTCCCGATATCTTTATTTTCATTAACGATCTCCTCGATACAATTGTTCCCGATATCTTTATTTTCATTAACCATCTCCTCGATACAATTGTTCCTGATATCTTTATTTTCATTAACCATCTCCTCGATACAATTGTTCCCGATATCTTTATTTTCATTAACGATCTCCTCGATACAATTGTTCCCGATATCTTTATTTTCATTAACGATCTCCTCGATACAATTGTTCCTGATATCTTTATTTTCATTAACCATCTCCTCGATACAATTGTTCCCGATATCTTTATTTTCATTAACGATCTCCTCGATACAATTGTTCCCGATATCTTTATTTTCATTAACGATCTCCTCGATACAATTGTTCCCGATATCTTTATTTTCATTAACGATCTCCTCGATACAATTGTTCCCGATATCTTTATTTTCATTAACGATCTCCTCGATACAATTGTTCCTGATATCTTTATTTTCATTAACCATCTCCTCGATACAATTGTTCCCGATATCTTTATTTTCATTAACGATCTCCTCGATACAATTGTTCCCGATATCTTTATTTTCATTAACGATCTCCTCGATACAATTGTTCCCGATATCTTTATTTTCATTAACGATCTCCTCGATACAATTGTTCCCGATATCTTTATTTTCATTAACCATCTCCTCGATACAATTGTTCCTGATATCTTTATTTTCATTAACCATCTCCTCGATACAATTGTTCCCGATATCTTTATTTTCATTAACGATCTCCTCGATACAATTGTTCCCGATATCTTTATTTTCATTAACGATCTCCTCGATACAATTGTTCCTGATATCTTTATTTTCATTAACCATCTCCTCGATACAATTGTTCCCGATATCTTTATTTTCATTAACGATCTCCTCGATACAATTGTTCCCGATATCTTTATTTTCATTAACGATCTCCTCGATACAATTGTTCCCGATATCTTTATTTTCATTAACGATCTCCTCGATACAATTGTTCCCGATATCTTTATTTTCATTAACCATCTCCTCGATACAATTGTTCCTGATATCTTTATTTTCATTAACCATCTCCTCGATACAATTGTTCCCGATATCTTTATTTTCATTAACGATCTCCTCGATACAATTGTTCCCGATATCTTTATTTTCATTAACGATCTCCTCGATACAATTGTTCCTGATATCTTTATTTTCATTAACCATCTCCTCGATACAATTGTTCCCGATATCTTTATTTTCATTAACGATCTCCTCGATACAATTGTTCCCGATATCTTTATTTTCATTAACGATCTCCTCGATACAATTGTTCCTGATATCTTTATTTTCATTAACCATCTCCTCGATACAATTGTTCCCGATATCTTTATTTTCATTAACGATCTCCTCGATACAATTGTTCCCGATATCTTTATTTTCATTAACCATCTCCTCGATACAATTGTTCCCGATATCTTTATTTTCATTAACCATCTCCTCGATACAATTGTTACCGAGATGGGTATATCTATTGATAACACGAGGCTATGCTTTTGTCTTGTGTAAAAAAAAAACAAAAAAAAACGGGCACACGCATATCTAAGGCAATAGCTGAATATTTAGAAAAATACCTTAATATAATTGAATTGATATAAAAATAGATGGCTACATTTAATTATATTAAGACAAAACTCATTCTCTTCAGCGATTATTAGAAACCTTTTCAACCATGGATTTGCATGGCTAATAACACACTACACAAGAGTTTGTCATTCAAACTCACCAGCCTCACATTCACAGGTAACATGAATTAGAACAAATATATAAAAGCGGACTCCCTCTGCCGTGCTAAAAATTTGCTCTTGCCACCTAGTATGTTATATTTCTACAAAGCAACTACTCGCCTATGCATATAGTACTGTTGGTACATCTGGGCTGGTGCACCAACTACGAGCTTCTCATTCTAAGACAGAGCCCAAAAAAATTCTTTACTCTATAGAGCCAAAGCTATCTACCAAACTCCAGCCACTGTTCAATCACCGCAATGTTGCATCTCTGGTGTTTTACAAGTACCTTAACAGAATGTGATTTGGCGAACTTGGTGCCTCCTCGATGTATAGACTCTCGAACAATCCAAAAATTAGCAAAATCGCACTCCTTCACTTTAAGGGTCCTCTAATGGCGGAAGGCTGTATATGCGAATAGTTTCTTTCTTCGAACTACTAGTCTTTGGAATTCTTCTCCTTTACCCGTACGTATCAACATGCGAAATTTAAAATATAACGTGAACAAATATCTTGCTGTTCAACTTTCCACTTAGGATACGAATGAAACTCCAAACAAGACACATTGCTACTGAGATGTAAGGAGGTACGATGTATTCGGGGTTATACCTACAGAGACATCCAAAGTGGGAAGTTTAGCAGCAAGATATTTGTTCACATTACACATTGGTGAAATCAGGGAAACGAAAAAGGAAGAGAATTAAAAAACTAGCAGTTCAAAAGATTAAAATAATTATACTAAAAAATAAAACTAAGTTGAGCGCCCTGATTAATCCTATAAGTAGCAAAATCCCACACCTTCACTGTAAAGGTTTCCTCCACGCCGGAGAGCCTTCTACTCTGCCAATTTCTTCCCTCGAACTGAAAGACTCTGCAATTTCTTCTCTGTAATCTGCTTCTCTGATTGTACTAACACGCATAAAGTTAAGTGTAATACAAACGGGTATCTTGCTGCTCAACTCCCTAATTAGCGTGTCTCTAACTGTGATCTCTAGTTCACAGGAGCCCCTTACGTATCAGCAGCAACGTGCCTTGTTTGGGTGTATTAAAGTATTAAAGACAGCAAATAAAAACGTAACAAATTAATACTCAATCGAGCATTTTCTATGGAAATGGCGATTGAGTAGAGAGAGACTAACAACGTTTTATTTTGTGGGGAAATGGGTTATTCAGAAGAGATGAGATCACCAAAAATAAATTTCGAAGTCGATCTATAAAAGACTCCATTTTCCCAGGAAAGCAATGAAAATATTTTGCTTACGTTTTCATGTCACCAAACACTTATTGCTTTAGTGGTTGTTGAACTTGTTTTTATAGCGATTAGCAGACACTGAACTGCCAAGTAAATGTTTTCCAATCGTTCAGCTGGAAATAGAATGAGTGTCGTATTTCCAACTTGAACATTAAACAGCATTTACTTAACTGTCCTGTGTACGTTAATTGTTTTACCAATTAATGTCTTATTTTCAACTGGACAATTTAAACAGGTTGTTGAATGTGTAATGCAAGTATCCGTCTCATATATCCCAGTTGTGTTCATTTGAGGTATTAACGTTATTAATTAATTATTAAAAAGGAAAATATATTCTCATGTTATTATCTTTGTTGTTAATCAAGAAATGATAAAATAAAACCTGGTACTGTTGCACCGGATTTTCGTAAATGTCTGCTCGGTTCGACAGGAAGCTGCCAAAATATGTCGAGCACCGATTAAAATAAAAAAAACGCTGAGAAATTCGATTAAATTTTTAAAAAAAACGCTACAAAACAGAAAATAACAGCATTTATCGACTACCAATTACAATTAAAACAAAAATGAATAAATAATAAAATAATATAACAACCTACAATAAGTTTTATAAATAAATAATGTTTATATACAAACTTTTTCCGCGTAATTAAAACTAAGGTATTATTGCACATACGCACCGTTTTTTCTTGTTTTTTTTTGTGTGTTTTTTTGTTGTGTTTTTTGTTTGTTTTGTTTTTTGTTTCGTTTTTTAGTTATGGTTTGTTTTGGAGTTAGGGGTTAGGGTTTGTGCACCTCCTAGCAAAACCATCGCTAACAGAACTCGTATTTTACGCTGCACTATCTGCCACATGCTCTGCACCTCAATTCCAGTGGCAATAATTTATTCTCTTGACAATATTTTAGGACTTACTACGGCGTCTGTAATATTTTATCAAGGCTGGTCACATTTAATGTCGTGTGCTTGATTGTTATAACTGATTAAAATTTTTCAAAAATTAATTTTTTTCCTTCCAATTTTTCAAAAGTCGTCTGCTTTGTGCCTTATTGGCTAACCGCGTTTGTTATCGCTTTTTCATTGGCTGATCATATTGATCAGTGCCTGGCATATTCCAACGGTTTCTGTCAGCTTTCGGTCGAGCCGAGAGGATATTTACGAGACAGGTGTTTAAAATGCATCTGTATCTAAAAATATTATAATTATTATGAATGTATCAAAAGTTTTGGATGGTTTATAGATGAGGCATTTGAAATTGTAATTTATTTTATGCATACTTTTATTACTTAAATATATCACAATGGTTCATATATAATTTTTCTTTTGGATTATTAAAGAATCATTCATATTTGCCTGCAATATTCTCAGCACTGTTCAATCGAAAACGACCTGCTTTTGTCAATAGAAACCGAGTCATTTTCTATCATGAAAATGCTCGCTCTCACACAGCATTACTAAGCAAAAATCTAATAGAAGAATTTAGCGAGCAAACATTGTCCAATCTTACATTTTCTCCAAACCTAACTGTCTTGTAATATCACTTATTTCGAGGATTATAAAACCATTTAGATTGCACCATGTTGACATCATGAGAAGAGCTTGAACATAGTTTAGACTCATATTTCACATCAAACACTAAAATTTTTACATGCGACGCATCTGTAAGCACATTGTCAGATGGAATCATATATATATATATATATATATATATATATATATATATATATATATATATATATATATATATATACCCATAATAATTTAAATTTTACGATTGATCAACATTTATTGAATAATCCAGAATGTGGTCTGGCGTAATAGGATGACATTTGTTCAATTCTGTTTCGAGGCCGATTGAGTAATCATTTGAAAACGTCTCTCTGCTGAGAGTAGAGATTCATTAATTCATTGAACCTTTAAGGTTATTCGTAGGAAGAAATCATAGTTGTATACGTATATTCGTATATATATATATATATATATATATATATATATATATATATATATATATATATATATATAAATTTCCTACTCTCTCCTTCTTGTGTACATTTTCTAGAAATTAGAAATACAAATGTTGGCTCCCTTTTTTTCTCTCTCTTTCCCGTATATTTATATGCAGGATATATCCTTCCTTACTTGTACGCTTTTACGACTTTTTAACAATACCCCTCTTTTCCCTCTCCCGTTCCTTTCTTGTTGCACATAATTATTTATGGGAAATGTAAATAATATATCCTCCTCATTTTAATCTTATTTTTAATTTCTTCCCATTACTACTTTCCTTTTTAAAAATCAAAATGCCGTCGTTCGCCCTGATGAGGATAACGAAAGATGTCTCGGGTTAAAGTACTCTCTTCTCCGTTATATATATATATATATATATATATATATATATATATATATATATATATATATATATATATATATATATATAGTAATGTGATTGATAATTTAAAATTCAAATTAGAATTAAAAATGAAAAGTCTGTTTCATAAGAAGGAACAACAACAAAGTCAATAATTTGTACGATCGTTTCGGAAAACAACGTTTTTATTGTGATAGACATTAAGCCACGGACAATAATTTTGACATATAGTTTTTTTTTAAAACAAAGTCTCCTCATCAGCAAAAATATTGGGTAGGTTTTTTAATATATATAAAAAGACACCATAAATTAACCTAGCATTTTAAGTAAGGCAGCTGTATCTGGAAAAAATTAAAATAAAAAAGAAGATATTTACTTGATAAGCAAATTAATATGAGTTGGGGATAAAAAATAAAATAGAATAAAATTATAAATCTAAATTTGGTTTAAATATAAGGTTATAATAATATATTTCTAATAAAAGTTAAAAAAAAATACATATATACATATGCATATATGTATACATATATACACACGCACGCACATATATATATACATACATACACATACACACATACATATATATATTTAATTATTTACCTTTTAATTCTTCGCCTTTTGAAAACCGTAATTATCGTCAAAGCATTCATTTGGATGTTGATTGTAGCTTATACACGCATGAAATGTTAAATTTTCAAAAAGAACGCTAATGGAAAATTTTATATCTGTTAGAATATGTTTGTAAACGCTTAATTTAAAATTGAGAAAATATTTAAAAAAAGGGAGTGGGGAGATAATCTTATTTCTCTAATTAAATAATCCAAAGGAGATAATTAGTGTTTATTGTATTTATTATTCTATTTATACTATAATCTATTTTGAATTTATTGAATTTAGTATTTAATAATTTATTTATTTATTTATTGAAATTAATAAATATAGTATAGGTTAAGGTTAAATATATATTTAAATGATATACAATAATGGTACATATATGAGATAAACTAATATTAATAATAATATTGATGATCAAAATTTTTATTAATAAAGCTATCAAGTTAAAATTAAACTTCAAGATTAAATATTAATAAGTAACATTTTTAATGACTTATGGTGGTTTATATTTGTTAACTTTAAACCAACGTTTATGATTGCATGCGGAAATAAGTTCCTCTCTTGAATTTAGGAGGGTGGTTCTATTTTCGATATCTTGATATTTTAAAATCTTTAGGGTCTCTGTTGTATATGCTTTATATGATTCTATTATTTGCCATTTCAAATTGAATTAAATATTCTTATCTTTGAGTCGCCAAATATGCTTGGATAGGTTGGTTTGGTTCAACAGGGAGTGGTTTTTAAATGAATGTTTATGGGTTGAAATTCTGTGCTTAATAAGTCCAGATGTGGAACCAAAGTAGATTGCGTCTTGTTTAATGTAATTATTTTCAGGTAGATTAGGGGTTGGATTATTATGTGGTGGGTTGGTCTGTATTTGATTGGTAGATTGGTTAAAGTTGGTGTAGTTATTTAATCGGGTGGGTGAGTTATGGTTGCTGTTAAATTCATTTAAATTTGGGGTTTGTGATACTGTGCAGCTATAGACTACATTTTTTATTTTGCATGAGCCTTGTAGGGGGCATCTATTTTTTCTTCTACAGCTACAGCCTGCTATATTTTGTATATTTGTATTTTGTATCTTATTAATTTTTTTATTGTTAGAACTAATTATTTTTTGATAAAGGTTTGGCATAGTTGAGTAAGATACTTTGATTGTGTTCTTATTAAAGATTTTACTGTATCTATTAGGAGCTTTAAAGTTTTTTATCCAATATTTTAAAGAATTCTCTGGCTATGTTTGTTTCAAGATTTTTGGAATATAGAGGGGTGAACCATAGGGTCTCTCTATGTCTGTTTTTACGTTTACGGGCTTTGGTTTGCTGTATATTTATGTTAGTATCTAATTGACATGGCCATATTATAGGCTATTATGCTCTTAGTAGGTTTATTTTCAATGCAGTTTTTGTTTCTATCATTTTTATTTAGGAATTTAATTTGTGATTTGTATCCTGAGATTTTAAGGGCTTCATTGTAATATTTTTCATTTTTGTTATATATATATATATATATATATACATATATATATATATATATATATATATATATATAAGTTTAGCGGTTAAGTTAAAATCTGAAAATCAAAATATAAATACATATATTCGAGTTAAGGAAATGAAATGCGGTTAGCAAAATGTTCAGCATTTCCTCTGATGATATGAACCAGTATTGAAAATCCATGGATTAAGGAAATAAACAAAACTCCCATCTATATATTCCTTGTGTTAAAAAATAAATTCTTAACTCGAATATATGTGTTTATATTTTGATTTTCAGAATTTTACTTGAACCATTAAACTGATATATTGCTCTATTTTTAAATATTGAGCTTTACTTTTTTGGCTAGGATCACCCTGAAAGTATTACCTAAATGTAATATCTAACATGATTTTTCACTTGATCTTTAATCTGTGACTTATCTCGCTTATATATATATATATATATATATATATATATATATATATATATATATATATAAAGCTGAATGTCTGTGTGTGTGTCTGGTCACGAATATGCTCCTATATGGTTGACTATAATAGAAAGCTGATCACATAAAATTATAGAAGATGTATCGAGACACAGGAATGGGTATGTTTGATCTGGCATAATGATGATTCATTAAAATTGTGGGGTCTGCGTACACGCCTGGTTCACAAAGTATGGAAATAAAAAATTTAAAAATTTAAAAAAAAACGTTTACAAGTGTTTTTGATATAGATGTACATAATAATACTTTGATAAGTATGTTTTAACTTAAATAGGGATGGTATAATAAAATTGTGGGATCTGCATTCGCGCCTGGCCTCCATAGAATGGAAATAGGCACACACTTTAATAAGACTTTTCATATCTATCTGCGTAAGTATACTTTGATAATTATGTTTCAGTTTGAAGAAATATGGTATAATAAAATTATGGGGTATTCGTTCGTGCCTGACCTCCATAGAATGGAAATATGTCACAAAGTTTAACAAGGTTTTTTAATATAGATCCACAGAATATTGTGATAAGTGTTTCAGTGTGAACAGGTATGGTATAATAAATTATGGGGCTTGTCTATTTTATTTTTACTTTCATCATATTTTGCTTTGGTTTTGATACCCCCAAATTCGAAGCTACCTCTTTACAATCCTTCCTTTTCATAACCTACCATGCTTTTATAAATCAGAGTCCATTTTCTGTAGGCTGTTTTTGGACCCAGTCAACGACGGGTACTTTTGCTAATATATATATATATATATATATGTGTGTGTGTGTGTGTGTGTGTGTGTGTGTGTGTGTGTGTATATATATATATATATATATATATATTCCTGGCTGACAGAACGAGAAATATACCCGAGATCGACAGATATACTTGAAGAATGTCGGAGGTTATATAGACCGAAACTTTGTTAAAACGACACTCCAGATGAGAACAGTTGAAGTTCATGTTAAAAGCATTTCCTATCAACGTCTTTTTCCACAAAAAATAAATTTGGCTTTAGAAGGGTTTCAAGACGAAATTTAAATTCAGAGAATGTTGCGTAATTCGTGTCTAAGAAACTGCGCATCAAATTAAATGAAAATTTGAAATATTTTAATATTCTAATCGGCGATTGTGCCCATTCTATTGACTCTAAAACTGTTTAAAATACTTTATTTTAAAAAATAGAAATTTATGGGATATATATTAATCGATGTCTGATTCCTATGATTAAACTTGCACAAAATTCAGGGTATCTGAATTTTCACTAAGACATTTCGCCACTATAACCTTTTTTTATTAAAGTAAATTAAACTAAATATAGTCCACATTACGATTGCTTAAGTGTAGTAGACGTGTTTCAAAATTTAGATTAATCGGTTGATTAGTTTAGGAGTAAATCCTGCATATACGAATATATAAACGTAAACGCATGTTTAACTTTATACAAATATATTTTTCGGTTTACTTTTATTTTAGTAAAATCTCAGAAATCATGGATCACTTTCTGAGGTTAACACTTTATTGTTATATGAGATCCGTAGATATTTAAATGTTCGATCAAAATTATCCTCTGCCATTAAAACGTTAGGTTAGTAAAATAGTAAAAATACTAAGTTGTTCTCCCCAATCCGCCATTTAATCATTTTATAGTTTATCTATATTGTGAACTTTTCTGAAATTTGCTGGATTCCAGGATAGGAACTTATCTGGTCTGGCGGAGTACCCAGCTAAGTGCTGTTACTTAAGGTAATATCACTGGAAGAAGGTGCACGATCTCTCTTATGAGTCAGCGTTGCCGTGTCGATGTGATTTTTATTTGAGTTTCGGATATTATGTTATTTTGCACATTTGGTCATGGTTTACTTGTAGAGTGAAGTATCCTTATGTCAGAATATGGATCCGTGTATGTATCGCTACGAAAATAGCTTATCAGAAATTGGTGTAAAATTTTTGATAAAAGGATAAATAAATGGTATAAGAGTTTTAATATAAATTCGGTGGAGTCGACTACATTTGAATCCTGTTCTATAGGTATTTTTTTTTTACCTACTTATAAATCTATTTGTTTGGCCATTTCTTGTTTATATGCCCCTAGTTTTCTTTGCACCGCTTTACCCAGGTTCCTGTAAGGATCGAGGTGAACTACGTTTAATTCCATCATTGGCATGCCCCTCTAAGTACAACGGATCCTCGACATAAGTGTAATAAATAAAACAAACTAAATGGAGGCAAGAATACCATTACTTTCACAAATATTTACGTTCATGTCTACTTCATTTATTATTTGCAGACATTTCCATCTTCAGTGCTTTGCTATAACACTCGACTAACTACAAAAGTGCCATCACAAATATGAAATGAACGTAAGTATATATATATATATATATATATATATATATATATATATATATATATATATATATATATATATATATATATATATATATATATATATATATATAAAGAAAATCTCTGGCATCAAATCGCTAGCGATAAAATAACTAAATTGTCGGAGATCATGTTTCCAGCATATATACGCAAGAGGCTGGTGAAACCGGTTCACATGGCTATCTCTAATGGAGCGGCTAAAGTAGGCTTCGCTCGTTTTTGTTATCGCACCGAACGCCAGAAGAAAATACGCTCGTATCAAACTTTCGATTTATCTCAAATGAGTCTGTTTACCTCAGATGCTATCACGAAATCTCGTGTAGCGCCTAATCTTGCCGCTTTTGCATACTCTACTTAACCCTTCTCATCACCTCCTCTCCCTTTTTATGCCTTTAACAATTTTATAAAGTATACAAGCCAATTTAAGTAGAAGTAGAAAGAATGTTGATGCAACTTTTGACATTTGGGCCAATCGTTAGTGAAGAGGGTCGGATGTTTTGAGATCTAAAGCAAAAGCAGGTTTCAATTCTCTACTGATCCACATCTTTTAACGCGTGGAAACTGTTTGTCAGAGACTTTTTTTATTTCACAAATTTATTTCGATAAAAGGCGATCTTATTGACACACAAAATACAACAATAGCTGTTGAGGAGATCGGCCAATTTTGCTAAATTTAGGCGTTTATATACGGTTTTACGATGTTTTTGTTTTTATTTATTTATTTATTTATTTATTTATTGCAGAACTCCGTTGCCTTTTGATTCAAATTGATGCCAACAACAACAATCTGGGGTCCAGGGCTCGGAGCATGAGTTTCTTAAATTCTGTGTCCTGATTCCTGGCCTTGATAGGTGTCATTTTATACGATGATAACGTCTTTGGGGTTTGTCAAGAACCATACGGACGTTTAATATAATTTTGGTTTAAAGTTATGCTTTAGTGAAGGAGGAAAATGAATAATATATACAGAGTGTGCATATTTAAATGGAAATGAATGAAGCATGTGAAAATAGAATGGTCACAAGGTGGCAAGTGCTCCATCAAACATTGATAGAGTTTTATGAATAAAAATGGATAAAAATGAAATTTTGTAACAAAACATTTTTATACGCGAGGTAAGAATATAAAAGTTACTTTCAATCATGAAAATATTCTTGTATGCAAACATATGTTTTGGGAAGAAAGTTAGGTTAGTGGTGATAGGTTTATAAGAGTAGTGGTTGATGGGAAGAAATCAGAAGCTCATAGTACTATTGCTGGAGTCCCTTAGGAGTCTATCCTGGGTCCAACTCTCTTCCTGATCTACATTAACGATCTTCCAAATTACGTCCTTACATCATTCGTAGACATTTTTGCTGACGACACTACCATCTATGGCACCACATCAAAGGCCGTAAACAAACAAGTTCTCTCTCATTTTCTCTCCTCTGATCTTAAGCATGTGGTACAATGGGAGAAAAAAGTGGCTGGTTACTTCAACGTTCTGTTCCCCATTTGGCATCAATTGAAATGAATGGCTCTCGTCTTCAGGAGGCTCAATGCTTTGACAGGCTTCTGGGTTTGGCCTTTATTCCTGATCTAAAATAGAATGTGTTGGAAAAATGATCCAGTAGATATCTACCTGCTGATGCAATACTCTACCTATATAAAAGCCAGGTATGTCCAAGGATGGAGTATTACTGTCACATCTGGGCAGGAGCTGCTATGAAGACTTTATGTTGCCTTGGCAGAGTTCAGAATAGACTTCATAGCCTAGTGGGGGTGCTCTTTTCTCTTCTCTGCAACCTCTTTCTCACAGAAGAGACGTTGCGAGTCTGTCTCTGTTTTATCATTATTTTCATGGCAAGTGCTCGTTTGAGCTCCAATCTATGGTCCTCCCTCGCAAAACATTCGTTTGGCTGAAAACACTATCAATAATTTCCGCCATTGTCATCCAAGAAAAGACGACATGATTCTATTTCCGTTTGATGAAAAACAGCTTTCTTTTTTGTTACAGACTATCTGCTAGTTGGCTAGTTGTGTACAAATCTCAAGAGCGATAGGAACTTTCTATTTTGTCTGAAAGTGACCCAATGTTCAACGAGCGAGATCGGAGATGCGCCGCTGTACAACTCATGCTCCCTACCGATCCAAATTATGACAACAGGATCAATGCCAGCATTCTCAAAATGCATCGATTGGTTGCAACGAATAACAGGGACGTTCACAGGGTTACGAAAACAAAGTTTCCGGCCACGATTATATTGTTTGGTGTGCTTCAACTAATGGCAACATCATGCCACCTCACATATTCGAAGTCGGCTTGAAAGTCAAAACCAAAGTATACCTGGATGTTTTGAAAAGTGTGGAGATAGCTGCTGGCAGACCCTTGGTGTGACAGCAGAACTCGGCGCCGGCCCACAAGTTCAAAGAGACCAAGACTTGGCTTCAGAAGGACCGCTACGACCTTGTACCCTTCTCTCACTTGCACGCCTTCTTCCCCAACCCACTGGACTACTTCTTTTGGTCATACGTCAAGAACATTACTAAAATGATGTCCCACAAAACCAAAGCCAGCCTGATCGCCGCTATCCGCCAAGTATTCGCCGAGCTCCTGTTGGCGCTTATGAAAAAGGCATGCTCCCAGTTCAGACCCGTATTGACGCAGAGATAAAGGCTGAAGGCGGCTACATTAAATAGATATCAGCTCTACTAAATAATCAAGTTACCTGAATTGATTTTTTTTCAATAAAATTTTTTAAATAAAGCTGTAGTGTTATTTTCTTTAGGGCGACACTTTTATCGTTCCAGCCTGTAATTAATACTTATAGGTTGCTAAACTATCGATTAGAATTTGGTATTTTAGACTATTATTAGAACTGTTGTAGTACACAGATGTTATTTTCACAAGGTTTGGGCCGACACAACGTCCTACCTTCTTCAGTTACATATTGTCGAATTCAAAATCTTTCTGTCGAATTCGAGAGTCTGAGTGAAATTTTGAACAGAAATCTTTATTCATGAAGGTAGCAGGCTCTCGTTCCCTCAACCATAACCGGTTAATAAGTAATTCGCAATTGTATTTTAGTATCGCCCGCAATAATGATTGAACCTTACACCTTCAGAAGAATGTCACTTAGAAAATATTTTTTACATAGGCATCACCACTTATCAAGGCCCAGAGACCACTCGAGGATAAGGGTTAAGAGTATACAGGAGTCAACTAAACAATAAAGTAATTGTTAGTAATAGAAATTAGGTAAATTTGTTAACTAGGTGGAACAGCTCATCAAGAACTTGTTTACGTTTGACTTGAAGACAACCAGATTGTAATCAGCTGGAAAGCGGGAGAACGGGAGACAATTCCATACGTGTGCAGTTCTAATAAAGAAGCTTTGCTCATGGAATCTACGTTTAGGTTTAGGTACAGATAAAGAGTGGGGGATATTATTGATAGTGATTTCTGCTAGACGGGTGTTTTTTGTGAAAGTTTGGTGAGAGGGGACAATAAATTGGAGCACAGCCGAGCACTTGCCATGAAAATACCGATGAGACAAACTCACAACATTTCTTCTGTGAGAAAGAGGTTGCAGGGAAGAGAAAATGGCATCCCCTACGAGGCTATGAAGTCTCTTTTGAACTCTATCAAGGCAGGATAAGTCCTTTCTAGCAGCTCCTGCAACAGTACTCGATCCTTGGACTTACCTGGCTCTTATATAGATAGAGAATTGCATCAACAGTGAGATATCTACTTGATCGATAGAAGGATCCCACCATTTTTCCAGCAGCCTTGGCAACGGATTTAATGTATGTGTTCCACTTAAGAAGCTTGTCAAAACATGACGAGAGCCATTCATTTCAATTGATGCCAGATGGGGAGCAGAACGTTGATGGTGTAAAGATAGAAGTTTGGTTTTAGATGCATTAAAAGTAACCAGTCACTCTTTTCCCCATTGTACCCCGTGCTCAAGATCAGAGGAGAGAGAATGAGAGAGAACTTTGTCGTTTACGGTCTATGATGTGCTACCATATATAGTAGTGTCATCAGCATAAATGTCTACAAATGATGTAAGGGTGTGATTTAGAAGATCATTAATGTAGATCAGGAAGAGATTTGGGCCCAGGATGGAACCCTGACTCCAGCATTAATACTGTAAGCTTCTGATTTCTTCCCATCAACTACTACTCTTATGAACCTATCAGAGAGAAATGATTTAATAATTGAGAAAACATTTCCAGCTATACCATAGCTGGAGATCTTGTTAAGTAAACTTTTATGTCATACCTTATCAAAGGCCTAGAAAGGTTGCCGCTAATCCTATGAGATATAAATGTAAGCACATCTGCTGTAGATTTAGCAGAACGGAAACCATACTGTGTGTCATTAAGAAGGTTATTTTTTTGCTGAGATGGTTGATTATTTCTCTATTTAATTTTTATTTAATAACTTTTCCGTTATACCTATGGCCTTACAGATAAAATTCTTGAGTTCTACAAAAAGATTCCCGATTTTGGCAAGATACACCTGAAGAAGGCCGACAGTTACATCGTTTAAAACGTTGTAATACTCAAGGAGATAACAGTAGTCCGAATAATTCAAATAATATAAATTATTAATCTTCATCTCGAAAATTCATGAACATGATATATTGAGTTAATTATGACCCAGCTCGGTTCTCTAAAGTTCACGCTACCAGACATTATTTACTTTTCTGGGAGAGAAATTGGCTTATTGTCGGTTACTCCTCCCGAAATATGCCGACTATCAACAAGGATTGAAATGCGGCAGATATTTTCTGTCTAAAGTTGGTTTGGTGAACCATTTGAAGCTATACAATGTTAGAGAAGACCAAAACTCGAAACGTTATGAGGATGTGCTGCCACCAAGACAACCCAAGTATTGTTGTAATATCTGTGAATTTGTAAATCAGCAACTTGCTGCATAATAATAATAAATTAAATTTAATAAAATTTAAACATTTTTGTCGAGCCGTTCCCTTTAATAATACAAATTCTACCCAATCTATATCATTAACGATTACTAAACTACAAACTTACATTCATTATCCTCAAGTGGCTTTCAGACCTTGATAAGTGGGTACTTCCTTAAAAAAATAGAAGCACGTTTAAATCCATCCAAACGGCAGCAATTATTAATGCGCCATTTTTATAAAAAATGCACATTTATTTTCTATCACACTTTATCGAAAATATTCAAACATTTATTTTCCATTGTATTATAGGAAATACTCAAGTATTTATTGCCATCATTTTATAGAAAATACTCACATATTCATTTCCATCGTTTTTATATAAAATATTAAGTTATTCTCTTACTTTTCTATAGAAAATATTAAAACAATTATTTTCATCCCTTTATAGGAAATGCGCACACATTAATATGTGTTTTTCACATAAAATGCTCACACATTCATTTACGGTTTTTTATAGAAAATAGTCAAACATTTATTTCCCATGGTTTTTATAGGAAACACATTTATTCATATCATTTTCATATTATAAAAACATTTCTGTCTATGGTTTATAGGAAATATTTTCAGACGTTTATTTTTTCACATAGAATTCTCATACATTCATTTTCCATTTTTTATAAGAAATACGCACACATTAGTTTTCAATGTCTTGTTTTCATAGGGAATGCTTGTACATTTTCCGCTTTGTTTAATAGGAAGTACACATTTAATGTTTATAACTAATCGAGCAAGAGATATATTTTGTTAAGAGTATAAGTAAAGAAATTCGCATTTGCCATGGATTGGTCGCTTAGTAGTGATACTATGGATGATCTCTCTTAATAGCCAGGACCCCTGGAGAGTGTTAGGAAGTGATTCATAAAAAATGTAAAAAGTTGTCGGGAAAAAAAAAGCCATGACAATGTTTCAAAATGATTCTCCTGAGCGCCCAAAAACAGTAGAATGAATACTGAAAAAAAGGGTTAATAGTCCGGAAGTAGCTGAGAGGGCGAGTCATTTTTCACTTTGACTAAAACAAAAGATCAGACATACGATTTCCGATCCAGAAGTCAAAATATTTAGTGTTTTAGTTAGTTTATGATAGTTTTTGAATATCTGGAGACTCAGAGACTCGAGAGAGAGATCCGAGTGATTGAAGCTAAAGCTAGACCGAGAAGATAACCACGAAGAACTGACGCTACCAGACAGCTATCAACATTAGTAGTTCCTTTTCCTACGTGACGACACACACACACACACACACACACATACACACACACACATAGTGGTGTGTGTGTGTACCAATAACTTGTCTTGTGTTATTTTTATTGTGGTGCAACCATAAATGCGGTCATCAGGCTACATAGCTAGTATCCAATTAAATTGGTATATCAGACTTATATTTCCTAACAGTGCTATAAGCTATTTTTTCGTTCTGTTTTTACGTTTTTAGCTAGCAATAAAAATAATGCTGATAAGCATACAAAAACCATTGTTTGTTTTTTGTTTGTTTGTTTTTCAAATTCGTAAATAACATTACATTTTTCATTGCCTTTTTGGCAAAGTCCCTAAACATTGGAAGATCGAATGATAGTTAAACACGTTTAAATTCTTAGTGGACATTCTCTTGTCTTTATTAAATTGTCAAAGTGAAATATTTCCCATTTGTTCTTTGACGCTACAACAGAATGTGACATTTGGCGCAACTGGCCATTATCATAGGCGTCCAAGTAATTTTATAAGAGGCTCGGACTGTCGGATTTTCTGTTCACCCTATAGTAGCGCATGTTTTACCTACAGACATTATAAACATGGAACATTTGTGTAATGTAGAATTCAACACATCTACGCAGGTACGAGGATGCCATACCCCAGATATTTCCACGTCTTTTGGGAGTGAGCTGAGTTCATTGTCTGCTGTTTTAAGCGCATCCGTGCGTTTAATTTTGTGCCAACGGGATTGTTCTAGTTATTTTGGGATAATTTGATTTTTGATAATCCCTTAGATAATAGATTGACTTGTAACACTATAATGTTTAACGATTCCGTTATGCCCACAGGGTGAGCGCTGTTTCTGACCTTCTGTGCAGGAATATACAAAAGTGAAGCTAGATTTTAGAGCCACCTACGTGCATATGGACGCTCGAGATCAACCTGAAGAGATGGTAAAAAATCACTCACAATTTCAGTCACTCCTGTCCCCTTGAATATCTTTTCAAACCACTTGTTGATTTACAGATAAATTCACAGATATTACAACAATACTTGGGTGGTCTCTGTAGCAGCACATCCTCAAAAAGTTTAAAGTTTTGGTCTTTTCTTACATTGTCTGGCTTCAAATGATTTAACAAACCAATTTTAGAAAGAAAAAACATCTGATGCAGATTGTGCATTTCAATTCTGGCTGATATTCCGTGGGAACTGCGGATATATATATATATATTAGTTTGGTGCAAAAATGATGTTTTGACATGAAATGGAACGTAAAAAAACGATATTATTTCTGCACCAACCTAATATATACATATATATATATATATATGTACATATATATTACATATATATATATATTACATATATATATATATTACATATATATATATATTACATATATATATATATTACATATATATATATGTGGCTTTTCAATAGTAATGCTTTTTATGTCTTATTTCGCGTGAATGAATCAGTAGTTTTATTTGATTTTAAATTGCATACTTATGCATTCATGACCTGAAAGTTTCATCTCTCTGGTGCGACTTCTTGCCTGTGTGAAACTCTAAGAGAGCAACTCATTTCATAAGCGTGCGTTAGTAACAGAAATGTGTCATTGCATTTCTGGCAAAAGAGCATTGAAAATGATAGTGTCTATGTAGAAAAATACGTTCCGGATCACAAAAGGTTACGCGTTTTAATGATACCACTCCTGTCTTCGTAGCTCTTGAACATTTTAAATAGGATGCGTTACTTTGGAAACAACCCATGTCGTGCGGATAATACTCAAGATGGGAACAACAGTTTGAATAATTCAAATAATATGGACGGTATTGTCATGTTATCTTATTTGTTATTTTTTTACATTTTATAAAGTTCAATTTTTTGGACCCAAGATGTTCTTATCAAAGTGTAAAAAAGTGACATTTACAGCAATCAGTTTCGGTAAAATATAGCCTTTAAACGAGACGTACCTGACTTTTCCTGGACATGAATGAAGACATGTGTGATTCGAACATCCAAGTTTCGATCTCCATACTTCCACTTTTTATCTTATAAGTTGTATTAAGCAAGAAAGTGAATTTTTTAGGGAACTTGATTCGCTCCACATTAAAAACCGACCTTGTCTCAAACTCAGTCCTCATAGGAAGTTAAGAAAATAATAGCAGTGTGCATAAATATACAAGCAATATAAAGACAGAAAAGAATGAAATAAAATAAAACCTATTGAAGTCTAAATTAAACAGCACAGCAAGAATAAATACATAATTTTCTTCTCTCGTTTAATACCAGCCAGTTTTATTTCTTTGGCAGGAAAGCCCTCCCTTTAAATAATAAAATCCTGCCTAAATTCTTGTTAAGCCCTTTCTTTTAAATAATGAAGTCCTACCCAATTTCAAACTAACTATCGTCACGGTGTTGCCTCACCGGTCACCTGACCCTCATTAACCATTATCATCGAGTAACTTTTGGGCCTTGATAAATTTTGTATACTTAGTAAAAAAAAAAATTTTAAGATCACTGTCAAAGCTGGTCGTGTAGCGATTCCCCAATTTAGATGTGAATATTTTTCATGTACGCGCATTTGCGGCGGTTGCGCGTGGGTGAGTGCAATGCGCAGAACATGCACACATGTCTACGATGTTTGCTGGAAAGTCAGCCATGTAAAAGTGTGTTACCAACTCCCATCACAATCGGAACAACAATGAATACGCCGGAATCAATTAATACGAATCAATTATTATCGGGCGACAGCTGTTCTCGCCGTTGCATGAAAGAGAATGACGTGGAAGGCAGAAGCCAAATTTTATAGACGAAAACAAAAGAGAATGAAAAAAAGAAAGATATACTTGCGACATTTGTTGTCTGTTAGTGTTCGGATTATTAGGGCTTTAGCGCAGTGATTGTCTCTTGATTATCGATATTTGTGGTATGAGAGGGGGGGTCTATTAACATAAAAAAATTGTAAAATTCAACCTGGGAAATATATATATACTAGCATGGGTCCCCGGCGTTGCCCGGGTATTTGTTGAGCAAAAAAAAAAGCGGTCGATTTTTTTAACTTTCACCCCTATTATGACCCCTTAAAATTTATTGTTTTCGGCTTAAATCAAATTATTAAGTTAGATCCATGACCAAGGAACATATATCTAAAATTTCAAGTGATTATATCCAAAATTGTCGGAGGAGTTGGTAGAGTTCTCAAAGGTCAAATCATTGAACTTTGACGCCTTAATCGCCAAATGTCTGGCCGAAAACCGATCACATCGATTTTCCCAAATCTCAGTACCCTGTTTATCAAATTATGTAGACTTAAAATTGACAGAGTTATTGCGTAGGGAAATGTACACACACAGACACACACTTTCACTTTTATATATATATATATATATATATATATATATATATATATATATATATTCAAGCAAATATTCTTAAATGCAAGAGACACTTTGCTTTATAATTCTTCTTTTTTTTTTTAATTTTTCGATTTTCCCTATAATCTTTTTTGCATCAAAATCAAAAATATTAATAAAAGTTCCATAATTGTTGCTGTCATGAGCGCTTTCGATTCGTCCACGAATCATCATCAGGTGTTGAAGTAAAAGTGTGAAGGAGGGAAAATGGGAATTAAAAGTGAAAACTAAAATATACAGTAAACGGCGATAAGATAAAATATATAGAACCGATGAAAAGTCGATTAAAAATATTGTTCGATTAAAAATTCGAATATTAAAATCAGCAGGTTCGTTGATGCCGTTAACAAAGTCCGTCCAATACGAACTACGCAAGACATTTTAGAACGTTACTGCTTTTCTCGAATGCAATATCATTTATAGTGGATTGAAGGGTTCTAATATATGACGCTTCAAGAATTTTAAAAAATTTTAATATTATTCTCATGTTGTATAATTTTTATATTGTCAACAAGGACTTTTCTAAGATTGGAGGGGGACAGTTATGTTCTTTTATCAAATGTTTATATATAGAACTAGTATTATTTAGATGCATGGTTATATATATACCACCCATTGCGCACTATTGAAATTAATACTAATATTTATATATACTAAGTTATAAAAATATATGGCATTTTAATTTTATATACTGGTTCTTCTGTGGAAAGCAATCATTTATTAAGTCACCTGACGAGGACTTCTGGTTTTAATCAACCATTTGCCGAAAGCATTGGAATGGCCAGTATTGCGACCATGTAAATTTGTTTATGTTAATAAAATATAGTATGCTCTTCTTTTATTGAGCACTCTTAATAACCTTGTTAAATTCATCTCCCAAATCACATCCTAAAATTATTCGTAGACATTTATACTAACGATTTTGGAGGTTTTACACCATTCTAATTGATTTGAAACATATGTCTTTGAGAGCAGAGGTTTTCTAATTGTAGCTCTTCCGTAAAATCCAAATTTGTACAGCTCTCGACGAACCGTTTTTGTGGAAACTGGGTCCTGTAAATGTCTATTGAGCTCTGCGGTGATTTTAGGAGCCGTGGTGTTGCGATCTCCTTTAACAATCCTCTTAAGAGTCCGACGGGCTCTTTCAGACATCTTCATCTTTCGACCATACTTGTGCTTTTCTGAGGACGTTTTTCTTTCTCTTTTAAAAGCAGTAATTACTTTTGAGACTATGCTTCTTGAAACGTTATGAATTCGTGCAGTTTCTGCTACACTAGCACCTGCCATATGATCTCCAACAATTTGGCTTCTTTATAGGAAAAGCTTTTAATATCTTTAAATATCTGTAAAAGAAATTTATTTTAATTAAGTATATCATATGGCATAAATTATAAACAAAATAAAGACTTAAAATATGTCAAGATTTGATTATTTAAAACATGCTAAAAGATTGATGCCAAAAATGTTAGGTGTATATATATATATATATATATATATATATATATATATATATATATATATATATTGATATAAATACATATATATATGCATATATATATACATATATATACATATATATATGCATACATACATATATATACATATATATACATATATATATATACATACATATATATATACATACATACATATATATATATATATATATATATATATATATATATATATATATATATTAATATATGTGCTAGCAAGCCGCCCGGCGTTGCCTGGTCGTAAAATACGCACACATATTATATTTTAATTAATGCAGAATTCTTATTTATTATAAACAAAAATATCGAAGTATTAAGCTTAACGTTAAATTACTTTCAAAAATGAAATTAAAAAAAAACTAGAATAAAACTGAGACATTTGCATGCGAGTATTATGCTTTTTTTTCTAAACACTTAACTCCTTGTAAGTAAAACAATACTCGAGCTGAGATCGAAACTACAACCCAATAAATAGTGAGTTAAGTACGATAACCATTAGGCTTATCTGACATGATCTTTAAAATATGATTTTTTTTATACACAGTGATCACCACTTATCAAGGCCCGGAAGCCACTCAGGGATAAGGGTTATTGCAAGTACATTACGTTAGTGAGGAGATTTGATGAAGTGTTTAATTAGGGGAGCGGTTCATTATGAATTTCTTAACATTAGACTTGAAGACATCCAAGTTGTAGTCCGGAGGGAAGCAGGCAGACGGAACAGAGTTCCACAGGCGTGCAGTTCTAAGAAAGAAGCTTTGTTCATGAAATCCGCGTTTTGATTTAGGCACAGATATAGAGTGGGGGAAATTTTTCACAGTGGATTCAGCTAGACGGGTGTTTTTCGTGAAAGATTGGCGAGGGGGGGCAGGGATTCGAGTTCAGACGAGAACCTGCCATGAAAATAACGATAAAACAAGGATAGGCTCGCAACGTCTCTTCTGTGGGAGAGGGGTTGCAGGGTAGAGAAAAGGGCATCCCCCACTAAACCACGAAGTCTATTTTGTACTCTGTCAAGGCATGATAGGCTGTTTTTGGCAGCTCCTGCCCAGATATGGCAACAGTATTCCATCCTTGGCCGTACTTGGCTTTTATATAGATAGAGAATTGCATCAGTAGTGAGATATTTTCTGGAGCGGTAGAAGGATCCCACCATCTTTCCAGCGACCTTGGCAACAGACTTGATGTACGTGTTCCATTTCAGATCAGGAGTAAAGGTCAAACCCAGAAGCTTGTCAAAACACGGGGCCTCACCCAGACGAGAGCCATCCATCACAATTGATGCCAGCTGGGGATCAGAGCGTTGATGATGTAAGGATAGGAGCTTGGTTTTGGATGCATTAAAGGTAACTAGCCACATCTTCCCCCACTGAACCACGCGCTCGAGATCAGAGGAGAGAGAATCCGAGAGAACTTCGTCATTTACAGCCTTTGATGTGTTGCCGTAGATGGTCGTGTCATCAGCATAGATGTCAACGAATGATTTAAGTATGTGTTTAGGGAGGTCATTGATGTAGATCAGGAAGAGAGTTGGGCCCAGGATGGACCCCTGAGGGACTCCAGCATTTATATTGAAGGCCTCCGATTTTTGTCCATCTACCACTACTCTTATGAGCCTATCGGAGAGAAATGATTTAATGATTGAGAAAACATTTCCAGTTATACCGTAGCTGGAAATCTTGTGAAGTAGACCTTTATGCCATACTTTGTCAAAGGCCTTTGATATGTCAAGAGCAATTGCCCTAGAAAGGAAGCCTTTGTCAAGAGATTCACTAATCCTGTGGGATATAACCGTCAGCACATCTGCGGTAGATCTTGCAGAGCGGAAACCATATTGTGTGTCACTAAGAAGGTTATTCCTGCTGAGGTGGTTGACTATTTCTCTATTTAATATTGATTCCAGCAACTTACTCATAACACAGAGAAGACTTATTGGTCTGTACTGAGAGGGAGATGACTTATCACCTGAATTCTTAAATACAGGGCAAACTGATGAGGTCTTCCAGGGGGTCGGAAAGCACTTCTCCTTAAGGCAGCGCTTAAATAGTTTCGTAAGTATGGGAGCAAGTTCTAGTTGAAGCTTTTTTAACACTATAATTGTGATGCCATCAGGGCCAGTTGCTTTACTGGAATCTAGGTTTTTTATTAGCTTGGCGACCTCATGCACGGATATTTGTATGTTACCTAGCTTGTTCTGTGTTATAGGAGGAAATATGGGGAGTTGATGGCCTTCGTCGCATAGGGTAGAATTAGCTGCAAAGTTCTTTGCAAATAGTTTGGCCTTGTCTGACGCTGACGAGATAACCTCTGGTCCATTAATAATGGTTGGGATAGAACGCACACTTCTGTTCAGGATCCTATTTGTTATTTACCAAAACTGGTGGGAACCAAGCCGCTGATCAGCTACCTTGAATTTAACAGACTGGGCATATAGCTCTCTTGCATTTTTTATTACTCTTTTACAGTGGTTGCTGGCAGTCCTGAAAGCAGCTTTAGTCTCAGTGCATCTATTACGTTGGTAGCTATGGAAAAAGTGATTTCTGTGCGCGATAGCAGCAGCACATTCTGGGGAGAACCATGGCTGGCTGTTAGGTTTTTGTTGGAATTTTTTAGATGGTATGAATTGGTCTATGCCTACAATTAACCATTCGGTCAGATCTGATACTATAGAGGACACTTCCTTTTTAAACATGGAGTGCAGAGATAAATCAGATATGAATGTACGGAAGCTATCCCAGTCAGCCATAGAGTATCGGTATACAGTACGGTGGAGGGGTACGTCTGATGGCTTCTTACATTTCGTTTTTATCTTAACTGATACGACGGAGTGGATCCTAGAGGAGAATGAACGGTACATGAACATAGCTCAGGGGAAGTTGAGAGAAAAAGGTCTAAGAGGCTTGCATATTGATTGGGTGTATCGGGCACACGGGTGGGTTCGCGAACAATCTGAGTGAGGTCATAAGCAATGGCAAAATCATGACAAAACCTCCCCTCATCATCTGTCTTATTTGAATGGGTCAGCCATTCCACGTTATGGACGTTGAAGTCACCACAGATGTGGATGTTAGCCGAGGGATGTGAAGACAGTATGTGGTCTATTTTCTCAGATATGCTCTTAAAGATAGTAACTCCGCTGTTGTGGGGCCTATAGAGGGCAAATATAAATGCAGTGGTGTTAGCAAGTGCAACCCTGAAGCACATATAGGGTAAATTAGGATCTTCTCTAGAGATATCCCTGCCACATGGGAAGCCATCCTTAATGTAGGCACATATTCCATGCCCATGGCGATCTTGGGAGTCAGATTTAGCTGTTAAATTGGAGTATCCATTAATTATGAACTCATCTAGGGAAGTGGTCGGCCCTATTCCAGTTTCACATAGAAATAATATGTCCGGTTTCGTCTCCTGTAATTGGGTTTCAACCTCTGGAAGGTTGGAACGTAGACCCCTGATATTGGAGAAGGAGACCTGGTAGTAGGAGTCTACGCTGGAAGATGGGGTTCTAGGTTTAATCGAGTTTTTATTCTGGAGATATTTCATGTTGAGGTTTTGGGATTTGTGGAATAGGTCGGCATACTTGGTTAGAGCAGTACAGAGAGGGAAAGTAAGAGAAAAAGACAGGAAAATTTTTTTTTATTTGTAGCACACGAAAAGGTAAAGCCGTAACAATTACCCACTAGTATGGCATCGAGAGGCCCCACCAGAGACTACTGCATGGTCCAGATCCACTCACCAAATGGCAATACAGCAGTCCCAGTACTTTGCGCCTGCTGATAGGACAGCCTCCTTAGTGGTTAATCCAAGGTTCGGGTCCCTGACTATCAGGCGGATAACGTCAGCCCAGACAAAACGTTTACCTCCAGCACCCTTACTAGTGACATGGCAATAAGGACAGACAGAGACAGAAAAATATCCGACATCTCAGACTACTGGTCACCAAGTAGTACCGACCTTTAAGCAGCTTTTTCTTCACCCTTTGTCAGAAACATCACTCATTGAATGAGGACTGAATGACAAAATAGGAGAAGCGAGAGTCACTGGAGCTGCCGATAACACATCCACTGTATTATCTACTCTCCATTAAAAAAGGGGGGGAGAAGAAAGGGGAATGGGTACAAGTGACTTATATCTAAGTAGTAAGTCCAGTGCGAACTTAATAATTCATGACACTTTTGGTGATAATCTCCCCTCCCATATTAATGGGTGGAAGTTTGTCGTTATCGATCTAGTTTGAATCATTAAAGTTTCATCTTATAATTAATTAAAATCCAATAATCATTTTGTAAATGATTTCAAATACTTCTATTTAACTAAAGGAATATGTCATGTTTTACGATTGTGCATACACAATCGTGAAACAATTGAAAACTGATAAAAATCCGATAACACCCGTGTAGCAATTTTTCAAATTTTACCCTATAGCAGCTATTTTTTCCGGATAAAAACGGATTAAAAAGTTTCCCACATGTCTGAATAATCTGTATTCCAAATTTCAAGCCTGTAAATGCAAAATTTATTTGAGTAAATAGGTTGAGATTTGTCCTCATGCACACACATTCTCACTTATATATATATATATATATATATATATATATATATATATATATATATATATATATATATATATATATATATATATATATATATGAGAACAATAGGAATGGAAACTGAAGTCACAAAACTATATATTGGTAAATATAGATTGGTTCATTTATTCAATAAGGGAATACAAACAATTAGTTGCGGGATAGAAGGGACTTTTTATGCCAAGCATTTCGAAGCCTAATGCTTCTCATCAGAAGAGTAGAGAAGATGCTAGGTAACATAGTGGGGATGCAGCGTCTAGCATGGGATTCATTAGGAACAGAATAGATCAAATAAAATTATAGATGATGTTGGGGGGAGTTTTATCGAATTCTATATAAAGGAGGAGCGTATTATATAGAGTGTAATGTAGAAAGGTGTTTAGGGTCTTTAAATGTATGTAGTGTATGTTTTAGGGCTAAAGTAGAGGTATAATGTGGATGAGTAGTAATACTATTTTATCGGTGTGTAACATGTCTATTATCGATGGAGGGGCATTTTTTGACAGATGCACTCGAGATGACAACAGCACTATGAAGTGGTGTATAATTGTAGGAGGGGTGTTATGGTGATGATTTAATTCGAAAGGGCGAATGGGTGTGTTCTAAGCAGGGTTGAACAAGAGGGATTACATGGGCGTCCTGTTCTATGGTTTTAATTTAGTGAGGTGATGTAAGGTTCGGAAGTGAGTTATAAAGGAGCAACTTATGGAGTGGGTCTGGGTGGGTAGTTGTAAGGCTATAATAATAGATTTCAGAATACCAATATATATTATATTATATGTAGCAATAATTCTAGTTTTTTGTCATTAGATATACAGGGAGGGGGTTTGGATATAAGGCAAAGGTAAAAAGATAGTCTTTTGGGGTGTATAAAAGGACAAAAGATAATTTTGGATGCGGATGATTGGCGTGGTGGAGTTATAGGAGGAAAATGTACTATTAACGATAATAATAATAACAATAATAACAACAATAACAATAATAATAGCAATACTACTACTACTACTACTAATAATAATAATAATAATAATAATAATAATAATAACAGCTAAAAGGTAAATAAAATTGAGGGATAGATATAAACGTAAGATCAAAAATAACACATGAAATAAAATTAGGAGATAAAGGATGAAGAGTGAAGTAAAAAGAAAAAAGATAAAGGAAAAGAAAAAAGAAAAGAAAATAAGATAAAATAATAGAAATAAAGAAATGAATAACTAAGTTGAAAATTTAGTTAAATAGTTGGATAACTAGGGTGAATGCAAACAAGAATGAGGCACAAGTGAATAATATATATATATATATATATATATATATATATATATATATATATATATATATATACATATATGGGGGGGAATTATCCGTCAGAGCAAAGAGTTCGGAAGACAATACCCCGGGGGATATAAATCTCCATGACAGGGAAAAGTCTGCAAAAGTCAACTATTAATGAATCTTGCCCAGATAATTACTGTCCCATTAGCCTCCTCCCACTTTTTGCCAAACTATTTGAGTTCATAATTAACCAAGCTCTAGTCCATCACCTTACAGATGCTAAACTTCTGACCGACTAAAAATATGGATTTAGGTAAGGCCGATCCACAGCAGACATTCTAACTGTAATTTCCGAGTGTATATATTTACAAAGCAGGGGAGGGTAGAGCGGTAGCTCTAGATATATATAAGGCTTTTGACAGGGTATGGCATGAAGGTCTTCTTAGGAAAATCAGATCATACGGTATCACTGGAAGAATACTTAACATAATTAAATCTTTCTTAGATAAGAGAAACCTCCAGGTTGTCCTCGATGGTCGTACATCAAAACAATATGATATAAATGCGGGAGTGCCCCAGGGGTCTATTCTTGGATCTCTATTATTCCTAATATTCATAAATGACCTCCAAGACAAAATTGTCTGTGAGATGGGTATATATGCTGATGACACCACTCTCTATAACAGACACGACAGGAAAACAAATGAACACATATCTAAAGAAAGGGCAGAAACACAAGAGGATGACCTCCAATCTGTAGTGGAATGGGGACAAATGTTGGATGGTCACATGCAATGCTGCCAAAACTAAATTTGTTTCTTTCAATAACTACAAGAAACCTTCTCTACCATCAATAGCAATGGCCAATGACTCTTTATCTGAAAGCACCTCTTTTAAACTCCTCGGCCTAACGTTCACAGGAAACACGAGTTGGAACAATTACATTGAGAGCATTACCAGGACAGCTACGAAAAAGGTAGGTTCTCTCTACCGTGCTAGAAAGCTACTAACACCCGAAAGTATCCTGTACCTCTATAAGGCCACCAATCGCTCATGTATGGAGTATTGCTGTCATATTTGGGCTGGTGCATCTGCTATTAGTCTCTCACTCCTAGACAAGGTTCAAAAAAGAGTCGCCAACCTAATAGGTCCTGAACTGTCATCCAAGCTTCAGCCTCTGTCCCATCGACGAAATGTAGCATCCCTTTTGTCTGTTCTACAAGTACTTCAACGGGTAATGTTCCGACGAACTGCAAGCACTCCTACTCCCTCGACGTAAATGCCCTTTAAAAACCCCGACAATCAGTAAAATTCCACCTCTTCACAGTCGAGATCCCTAGATGTAAGAGAGCCTTCTACTCCAGTAGTTTCTTTCCCCCAAACCGCTAGACTTTGGAATTCCCTTCCAGGTTCCTGCTTCCCCAACTGTACTGACATGCAGAAGTTCAAGTGTAACATGAACCGACATCTTACTGCCCAACTCCCCACCTAGTACCCCTGTAGTATGTGTCCCTAATCGTAGCCCCCTACATCGAAGTGACAATGTGCCTTGTTTGGGGTGAAAATGTAATAAATAAAACTATATAGTCCTGAACTTCTCGACTGAAAGACCAGTGATTTATCTTATTTATGAACGAGCAAAATATAAACAGCGGAATACATATATGCTCGTTTATAAGCGAGAAAAAGGTTCCTTCCTGTGTGGCGTTTCGGTGAAATGTGTTATTATTCGTAGAGAGTTGTGGAGGAAGGAGATATTACCTCGGTCCATTAAAAGATGATGAAGAGATTGCGTTTCGTTGGCTTACAAGAGTGGTGTTGGTATTTCCGTGTTTTTCTTGTATATTCTCTGTTATATAGTTCCGTCGGTGTTCCTTAGTGTTGATAAAATGTAATCCTTATTTGTCTTTTATTCGTATGTAGTAGCAGAATCGGGTCGGGTTCAATAACTGTCGGAGTAGCCAGAAGTGAACGCGTTCAGCTGCTTTAAATTCGAATAAAAGAGTAAGTTAGTAGTGGCGACAAAATAGCTGGGTGGGAGGAGGTAGAAAATATGCTCTATGCAAGCGTATGGGGTTGTAAGGTCAACTTTAACTGACAGCCATGAGATTTAGATGGAAGATGGGAGTATGTCTGTATGGATATAGAAGCTCCAAGGATACTTGTTGAGCTTTATATTATCCAGATAAGTGTCCTCTTATAGAATTGAGCTAACTCTTTTCTTCTTAAGCAATAAGCTATACACACACACACACAAACATATATATATGTGTGTGTGTGTGTGTGTGTGTGTGTTTGTGTGTGTATGTGTGTGTATGTGTATGTGTGTGTGGAGCACAGAAAAAATTTCAGTGTAAAAATAGCAAAAATGGATGAATAGGAGAAATGTCCTTTTAATAACGGAAAATTAGGATCGTTTAAGGTTTATCTCCTCTCTATTTTAAATTAATTATTTTAATAGATATTATATTATGTTGGAAGAAGAGATTAATGTTCGAAATAGAGATTGGTGTTTAAAAAGAGACAATTGTTTTACAAATAAATTAATGTTTGAAAATAAAAGTAACGTTTGAAAAAGATATTCATATTCGAAAAACGATTAATATTCAAAAAAGAGTTTTATCTTTGAAAAAAACGATTAATGTTCGAAAAAGAAAGTAATGTTTGAAAAAGAGATTAATATTCAAAACAGGAAATAATGTTCGAACAAGAGTTTAATGTGGGAAAAGGTATAAATGTTTTTAAAAAACATTAATATTTTAAAAAGAAGAGTAATGTTCGAAAAAGTGTATAATGTTCGAAAAATGAGTAATGTTCGAAAAAAAACAAGTAATATTCGAAAATGAGATATGTAATCGAAAAAGATATTAATATTCGAAAAAAGGACTTTATACCTGAAACAGAGAGTAATATTCGAAACAGAGATTAATGATCGAAAAGGAGAATTATGTTCGAAAAAGATAACAATGTTTAAAAAGAGATCAATGTTTAAAAATGTGATTAATGTTCGAAAAAGAGATCAATATTCAAAAAAGAGTTCAATGTTCGAAAAATACATTAATGTTTAAGAAAGTAGTGTTCGAAAAATATTTATATATTTATGTTCGAAAAGCAATTAATGTTCGAAAAGAGTTTAATATTTGAAAAAGTCATGAATGTTTGAAAAAAGATTAACGTTTAAGAAAGAGAATAGTCTTAGGAAAAAGATTTATGTTTAAAAAACCATTAATATCTGAAAAATATAAACGTTTGAAAAAAGAGTAATGTTTGAAAAAGAGATGAATGTTAAAAACATTCTCTCATACAACTGATACAAAAGTGATCATAATTATAAGTTGATTTGTTTAAAGTCAGAGTTAGACGTTCAATGTTGCTTCCTATTTTTATTCTGTCCGGATGGATCACATGGATTGTCAATTGCATTGTTACGATGAACTTATGCATTCATAACATGGTGGTACTTATGTAGAAAAATCAATCCTGAAGCACAAAAGGTTACTCATTTTAATGGTACTACTCCCGTCTTCGTAACCCTCAAAAGTTTTAGTTTTCGCATTAAAATATAGGAGGCCTTATTTGGGGAACGCATTCATATAATTATTGGTATTTCCGTAGTTTTCTTTTGACTAGTTCCGAATAATGATCCAGTTCTTGCTCGTTCAGCTTCAATGTGTGGTCAGCCTGCACGGATACATCAACTATTTAGCAACGATTCCCTTGTTTTTAATATTATCATGTCTGGTCTTCTGATTTGGATGGGTTTGTTTGTATTTCCATATCTCAGAAGAGTTTATGCATTTCATTTTCTAATATTAGTTCTGGTTTTTGTTTGTACCATTTGCCTATATGTTCAGAGTGTAGTGGTTTGCACAATCCTCATTGAACTACTCTCTCTGCGACCACTAGATATTGGCGGTAGGTGACGGGTTGATTTCAAATTTCAGATATCTGTTTACACTAGAAAAACTACGATAGAAAAATCGTATAAAAGAAAGGTAAAAACTTGGTTATTGAGCGTCAGTTAGACTATTCATTCATCATTAGGATATGTATTTTATTGTTATCAGATTGTAAATCAAGCCATCATCATATCTTGAGACCATTTAACGGGATTCCAATTTCTGGGAATGGGGCTCCTAAGAGTGACATTTCCTGCCGTGACAGAGTACAAAACCGTTGTCGAAATCTAGTAGGCGAAGACGTTTCATCTCCTTACTTCCTCTTTTTCACAGAAGATACGTTGCGAGTCTATCTATGCTCTATCGTTACTTGCTCGACTGACCTTCTAATCTATGGTCGCGGCTGTAAAACTTTCGCTAAAAATACTCGTCTAGCTACAACAACTGTCAACAATTTCTCTCTCTCTCTCTCTCTCTCTCTCTCTCTCTCTCTCTCTCTCTCTCTCTCTCTCTCTATGCCTAAAAGTAAACGAAAGTTCCATGAACAGGGTTTATTTCATATTTGTCTTTAGAACCCTAGAACAATACACTGTAGAACACTAGAACAATACACTGTAGAACAATACCGTGAGACTACTTCCCATCTGACTATAGAATCATCGTTTTCAAGTCTAATGTAAATAGGTTCTTGTCGAGCCAATCTCTTATATAATTTAACCATACCTAAGTTCCACCATTACTGATCATCACGGTGCGGTATCACCGTTTTTCTAACACCCATTAAGATTATGACCTCCGAACCTTGATAGGTAGTGACACCCAAGTAATAAATCTTTTTCTAGTAATAAGAAGATTGCGTTTTCTTATTTCGCATGCAAACCCGAAACCAATTGTTAATCTGTGTCACCGCGTGCTTGCCTGCTCGACAAGAATCGACAACCACAACTTCCGTATATTTTTACTCCTTTGTCTTCTCTTCTGGCCGTGTCATCGTCTCTCACATTGATGATTGTCGAGGAGGTGAGGATGGATTCACAAGCATAAAGTAAAATGGCTATAGAAACAAAAAACTCCGAGAAAACAGATTCCGTAAATATTAGCTAGGTTCTAGGTGCGTATGTGACACCGCTGACCCTTTGAACGCTAACATCCACATCTTAGTTTTCTGTCGAGACCATGTTTGTCAGACGGTTTAATAATATATCCCCCATCTGTTCCAAGCCACAACCTGACGAGAACCATTCATTTTAATTGATGCCAGATGGAGATCAGAACGTTGATTATGTAAAGGAAGAAGCTTGGTTTTAGATGTATTAAAAGTAACCAGCCACTCCTTTCCCCATTGTACAACGTGATTAAGATCAGAGGAGAGAGAATCGGAGAGAACTTGGTTGTTTACTGTTTTAGATGTGCTATCCTAGATGGTAATGTCATCAGCAAAAATGTCTACGAATGATCTAAGGACGTAATTTTGAAGATCATTAATGTAGATCAGGAAAAGAGTTGGGCCCAGGATGGACCCCTGAGGGACTCCAGCATTACTATTGTGAGCTTATGATTTCTGCCCATCAACTACTATTCTTATGAATCTATCAGAGAGAAATGATTTAATAATTGAGAAGACATTTCCAGCTATACCATAGCTGGAGATCTTGTGAAGTAAACATTTATGCCATACCCTATCAAAGGCTTTCGATATGTCAAGAGCAATTGGCCTAGAAAGGTTGCCTCCATCGAGAGATTCGCTAGTCCTGATATATAACTGTAAGCACATCTGCTGTAGATCTAGCAGAACGGAAACCATATTGTGTGTCACTAAGGTTATTTTTGCTGAGATGGTTTATTACTTCTCTATTTAACACAGATTCCAGCACTCACTGCGTACAGGACATTTACTGGTCTGTACTCAGAGAGTGATGAGCGATCACCTGATTTCTTAAATACAGGGCATACTGATGAGATTTTCCAGAGTGATGGGAAGCAATTCTTCTTAAGACAACGTTTAAACAGTTTTGTAAGTATGGGCACTAGTACTATAATTGAAATACCGTTAGGGCCGGTTGCTTTACTGGAATCAATGTTTTTGATTAGCTTGGCAACATCACGTACATATATTTGTATATCACATAGCGTGTTTTCTGATACAGAAGGAAATATTGAGATTGGCGGCCTTGGTCGCAAAGGGTAGAATTAGCTGCAAAGTTCTTGGCAAAGAGTTTGGCTTTGTCTGGTGCTGACGAGATTACCTCAGGTCCATTGATGATAGTTGGGATAGAGCGCACGCTTTTGTTAAGGATTCTGTTTGCTATTTGCCAAAACTGGTGGGAACCAAGCCGCTGCTCAGCTACTTTGGACTTGGCGAACTGAGCATACAAATCTCTTGTGTTCTTTATTACTTTCTTACAATGGTTGTTGGTATGAAACGGTCTATACCAACAATTAACAATTCCGTCGGGTCTGATACTATAGAGGACACATCCTTTTTAAACATGGAACGCAGAGGTAGATTTGATATAAATGTACGGAAGCTATCCTAGTCAGTCATAATGTATCGATATACTGTACGATGGAGAGGTACGTCTGAGGACTTATTACATTTCATTTTTATCTTAATTGATACAACAGAATGGTCGGAAAATCCAAGTGGAGACAGAACGGAAACTGAACATAGTTCAGGGCAAGTTGTGAGAAAAAGGTCTAGCATACTGGCCGTCAGTGTCGGGCCGTGTCGTGCGTTATATCACAGACTCCTATAATGATATTGGAGTAAACCGTAGTAACCAAATATATTCTGACACTACAAGAACCAGATTATTTAAATAAATACTTTTACAGTTTTAACAAAACGGCTATAATAATATCGCAGGGTCTCCATTCACGCTGAACGTTCACAGAATGCCCAGCAGCAATATATTACATAGAAAAGATGCTGTTGTGGAATTTTATCCGGTCCTGCTAGTATTTGATTATTCATCCTGGACAATTGTGCGAGCTAAATTTTGCATAGATATGATACTTGAATTTGTTGTTAAAAAGAAAAGCCATTGATATGCAAATATTCAATACAAAGACTGATTATTCAATTCGTTGATTAGATAACCGAATCAGTATCAACGATTTAGTAATCAATGTAATACAATATTAATTTAAAACAATCGATTATGATTAGATTACGGCTTGTTTTAAAGGGCTTGGATTTTACGCTGGATATCATTGAAACTATTGCAAATATGTGTGCTTAATAGTGGCCACTAAAACAAAGTACACAATTAGAAAAAATAGAACTAGTGAAAATACATATTATACATATGTCTTTATTATTCATGAATGAGTTTATCAAAATCTTGGATACAATGCGTAAAAAATACTTTTCGAATTTGTTATATTAAAGAAAAATATCTACATTTAAAAGTAGATGAAGACTCTTCGCTAAATACCCTCCCAGCCCCAAAAGTAAAAAAAATTAAGGGTAGAAATAAATCACATATAAAGGAACAGTTCTGAAATCGGAAATAAGGCTAAAACGTTTTCGATTCCGATACCCGAAAATGTTCCGATTTTTTTCGATTCATTATTCTAATAAGTCGTCCCAACACTAATTTGAAACGTGTAGTTATGGATGCATTTAAGCTAATTATGAACTGAATCCGAAACGACGATGAATAGTATGCACTGTAGTAGTAGTAGTAGTAGTAGTAGTAGTAGTAGTAGTAGTAGTAGTAGTAGTAGTAGTAGATTTAAATTCATTATATTGCTAACATTTTAAAATAAATATTTATCATTTTAGAATTGTAATCATCATTGTGTCGAAATCTGAAATTTAGAACAGAATCAGTTATTGTATCGGAATCAGGAAAATGTTGGAATCATCACTATTTTAAATGCTACTTTAATCTGACGGCGTGACAGCCTCGTATGCGTGGGCAAGTTTATATGCTATTAGACGCGCATATTTACAATAGTTTCAATGAAATTCGGCGTAAAACCCAAACCTTTTAAAACAAGCTGTAATCTAATCTGAAATAGCTCATGATGATCGATTGTTTTAAATTAGTATTATTTTACATTGGTCAACCAAACCTTGATACTGATTCGATTATCTAATCAGCGAATGGAATACTCACTCTGTGTATTGAATATTTACATATCAATGGGTTTTCTATTCAGCAAGAAAATAAAGAATTCAAGTACAGAATTTATGTAAAGCGTTATAAATGAAACATACCCTGCACAATTGTTTATGATTAATCATCAGTAACAGTTGCAGAAGCCTACAGTTGTATTTTCTTTCTTATCTTAAATTCTCTGAGTTCATATTATTTGTCTTTAGTTTCCCAGGTTTTTATTTATTTTTAGGATATTATTGCATTTTATGGCTATTATAGTTGCATAGGATAATATTATTATATTTTTATTAAGCAATTTACTTAACATCTCATCCGCTTTAAAATTTTTGTTGATTACTTTATAAAATTCCTTGACTACGTCTGTTTTTACATGTTCATTGATATGAGGATTAAACTAAATCGTTTTTATCCACTTTATCAATTCCTATCGTTAATATACTTACCACTATTGAAGAATGTATATTAAAAAGTGAATACATGAAAAATTGAAGAATGCCAATTAAAAAGTGAATGCCTGACTAAATATATTGTATATAAGTGTTATGTTACAGTAGGTTAGAAGTCATTAGCATACATCGTCTCTTACAAATGGGACATTTAGATTCAGATATAATAACCATATAGCAGCTATTAAAGAAGCATGTAGGATATACATACAAACAAAACCGCCATTTTATTAGCATCTTACAAAATGGAATTAAAAGAAAACAATGGGTTTACCATAGAATGGCAATTTTAATTAAAGCTAATACATTAATGCAATAAATACAATAATATGGCAGGATCTCCATTCATCAACCATCATCATCATAGCTTTTTACTCCATTTCGAGATCGAGCAGTCCGATGCCTCTCTTAGGTCCCATTAGAGCATGCCTATCTTAGGGGACAGTCTTGAAGATGTGTGCGATAGTCTGCATGTCGGCGCTGCAGTGACACCGAGCGTCCTATACATAGCCCCACTTGTGCAGGTTGTTCTGTGTCCCGGTTGAGTGTTACCCACTCTTTTCGAGGGGAGTTCAGAGTCTACTTGGCAGTCTTCTTTCGGTGCTGAAAAATCTTTCTTGTTTTCCTTAATTGATTTATTCCACCAAAATGGCACTTTTGCTGTTCGTCTGAGGCCTGTTACAGTGGAAAAGCTCTTGCGAGATAGTAGTCGCTGATGCACCTTTTTGGTGTTCAAATATTGTCGTTGCTCTACTTATTAAGCTCGTCCTTTGCTATCGTTTTACTACCGATCTGTGGCGGACTGATTCCGGACATCCTGTAGACAGATGACAGATTGGTCGATTTCAGGTTGCCGATAATCATCCTGCACGCCTTGTTGACCCTGACGTCGACTATTGCAGCATGAGCAGAACCAATCCATGCCACTGCATAGTATTCTGCGGTTATTAATGTAGCGTCTTTGCCTCCGCTTCCCCAGAGTTGTTAGCTAGAATCTTGGGGAGATTGTTGCGCGTCGATAGATTCTTTCGGACCTTCTCGGCGTTAGTTCTGTATGATAGTGTCTTGTTGAATGTCATATCGAGATATGTTGGGTATGCGGTGTTTCCAGAACTTTACCTTTCCACGTGATGTTTCTTTGAGCAACGTGGTTCTTAAGGTGGAATGAATACACCTTAGTTTTATTTGGGTTCGAGTTAAGATGATATAATGATAATTGAATGAGTGTTTGTAACAATCGAACTTCGATGACATTCACGACATTTGATTGGATTACAAGGCACATGTCATCAATATAGATGAACCTGCATATGTTACGGAATGTTAACATGTCATATGTATGTATGCTGAACTGTGTGGGGGCCAGAACTGAACTTTGTGGGATGCCCTTTTCTGTGCCCTCCACCTGCTCTTTTCCACTTTTTATCTCTAAGTAAAATCAACAGATTTTTAGAAAATATTCGATGAGACGGACTATGGAAGTGTTCTTTTACCATTTTGCTAACTTTCAGCAAAAGCACTCGATGGTTACGCATGTCGTGAACTGCCGTAAAGTTTATAAAATTCCGTACCAGTGACCATTTCATCTTTGAACCCATCCTCTATGTATTGTTCAATACTTGGCTCAGGCATGACCTACCTGGCGGAAGCCAAATTGGTTAAGTATTGGATGGTACTCCACGGTTGGGCCAATTCGTGTGAAAATGAGCCGTTCATAGAATTGAACAGGACACGTAGGACAACATAGAGATATGGGTTGATAGCTTGTAGTTCGATTTTTTCTCTGGCTTAAGAAGGGCGGTTACTTTGGCCTTTCTCTAGATCTTAGGGATGTAATACTCTGTGGTGCAGCTGTTTTAGAGCACCATAATCTACTGAAGTGATTAATACTGACGCCATCTAAAACTTTGCCTTGTTTAAGATGTTTCATGGCAGGTCTTCCATCGTAAATGGTGAGTAGATGTCATCTGATTGTTTCATTGCAATCTTTATTTCAGTTTTCATAAGCTTTGATTCAGTGATTCGACAAGTTCAAGCGTTTACGCGGGGAAGGGATCACGGTAATAGGTTTTGATGTATTTCTCATATATCACCTTACTACAGTAATCGAGACCAGGGACGTAGTTCACTATGTAACTTATGAGGGTGTTATTCTTCACACACTGCTATACAATGGATTGAAAAGATTCATATCCACTTGATACAGGCGGGACAGCGACGATGTTATAGTCTAGGTCCAGTGCGAAGCTTTCCTAGTTAGCTTTACGATAGTTGAATCGAGAGTTATGTGGTTGTTATAGGTTGGACAACTGGTTGAAGCTAAACTACAATGACACTATTCTATGAATTGTGTATTAATTGTCCTGTAGATTTCTTTAAATTCTGTATAAATTCGCAACTGACAAATGTATTATAACTCTTACCAACGTGTGTGTACAAAGGATGATTTACCTTGGCTTAGTTCAATATGATTAGATCATGGAATTGAACCTATTCTTCGACGAGTTGTTTATCTCTATTTGGATTGATCATAACTCTACATTGTATTATAGCTATTGAAATTACAAATAATTAGCTGGGGTTTACTGTCCATAGTGCAGTTCGCAGGCCATTCAAATAGAACTGGAAGAGGCTTGTACACAGAAGTTATTTTCATTTTGTTGGTTTCCAGCTACAGTATTTCCATACTGTCAGTCGATTTGTCCCAGCAACTTTTGACAATCATCTTGTCTTGCACGTAAACGGTACTTCCATACACTGCACTGGTAAATGACTAGAGATATGTCTGGTATTATTGCTGGTGGTGATATTTTATGTGTTTTATGAGGGCACAGGACATCAGCCTTGAGATTGAGCAGGAAGTCAATTTTTGCTGATGACAGGATTGCAGCAATGAAACTGATGATTTTGAATAGTTGAAACATCTTCCCGACCGAAAGTCTAAATTTTTACTATCATGGAAATAGTTTTAGTGGGGGGAGAGGTAGAGTCCCTGTAACCGATTGCTACCCCTCACTCACCCCGGAAAAAAATTCCTACTAAAAGTAACTTATGTGTAGAATCGATGGAGATACTAATACGTACGGGTAACATTATAAATAAGCATAATGAGATAATAGGCGGTTGCTTATATAAGAGCAAGTATAAATATAATGAATATGAAAGCGTAAATATGAATAAATTAATATATAGAGAAAAAATATAATAAGTAAAAGAATAGTATATCTATAAATCGTATATATAATATAGAGAACCATTGAGCTGTGACATAAAGGAGGATTTAAACATAATTAAATAATGTAGATAAAATAACAAGTATTTTTTCAAAGAACATGCATTACAGTTATAATAATAGTAATAATATCTATGCATATTACTTATACGCCACCTATTGAAACAATTAAAATAATTATGTATAAATACACTGAAATATACTATGACGTAATACAATCCAATAAAATACATAACGAATTTGTAGGAAATAAAAGCGTATTAATGACTGAAATATCCATACCTGATAATTATTGAAAGCATAAAACGAAACTATAAATAACCAATCAACTAATTAAGTAAAGAAATAAAATTAGATCGAACACTGTGATTAGGAAATGAATATGAATTAAAATAATAAAATAAAAATAGTATTCCAAAATTCACACTTAGAGTAACAGATCTGTTCTAAACATACAAAAACTTTAATAGGCATAAAAACGTAAATTTAAAAATTGACAATTAAGTAAAATATACGATTGCGATATTACTATAAAATACACTAGGTTATAACAATATAATAAGTTACATGACATTTTCGGGGAAATCACTTTGTTTATACTGGGCTACAGCAAAATAAAGTCTATATTCATAATAATAAAGTGTAACACTTAAAAATCTCCAGGAAAATGATAAGTAATAAGAACTGAAATAAAAATTAAAATATTATTTCCAACATAGAAATATGGTGTATTCTTTTAATTAACCGTAATGAAGGGAGGAACACTGGAAGTAATATAACTCATACAAAGTAGAATCTTAAGACTGACATACTCTAATATAAGAATATATAAAACCATAACTAAGGATATATTTAAAGGCGATAGTTGTTTGTAGTGGACCGTATTACCTCTGTATATCGTTAAAAGTCAACATTCTAATGTCTTCGGTTGGACAACCGGGGCACATTAACCATATAATTTCAATAACAATTTAATTTAATTAATAGAAATAAGTGATGGCTTAGAGTTTACATAAAATAAGGCAATGAATTACTACTGAACTAAGATGACTGCTGAATAACTATAACTAACCGGAAGTGGGTATTTTAAGAATAAAGTTTGAGAAAACAGATAAATATATAAAAACAAATAATGTTATGGCCACACATACGTAAGTAGCAACGACAATGTGAACACTAAATGTCAGTGTATTTTTAAATGAATTTACAATAAAGCTTATACCGAGGAATCTGAATAATTGATGATTATCTATATGGTATGAAATATGTGATGAAGCTATAAAATTACTTTTTAACTTTCAAAATTGTTAATGCATCGGACTGTCAGTGAGAGGGATAATTTATAGGTTACTGTTATTTTTGTTGTTTTTGTTTAGGCATATTTTGCGCTGAGAAGTGTCACTATTAATATAATGATGATAAAAACATAGTCAGAGAACTACTATTTATAAAAAATATCAGTAATATACCGAAAAAATTGTACACAAGTATAGTTAATAAAGTTGAAACCTTTTTTAAAATGAGCAGAAAATGTGTTTCTTTTTATGGTAAAACGGCAAATTATAAAAGTATTTATAGCTATTGCACTATCAGGTTATCCTGCTTAAAGAACTTTGTGCTGTTTATATATATATACTGGCATTTCAGCCCGGCGTTGCCCGGGTGTTTGAAGGTGTGTGTTGAGCAAAAAAAAAAAAGTTGTAGTAGGCAGGCAGGCTTGAACCCGCACCGTGAAGGAGGAAAAGAACGGGAAAAAAAACGTGACGTCTTTACTGTTATGACCATCGCCAAACTGGAAGTGACGTAGGTTTAATTAAGGCTAGACAATCGAAAGAAGATGACTTTCGAAAATATCGGCGAAAATTCGACCCCCCCCGCCCCGTTGAAAAGCCCGGTTGAAGTTGAATATATTAATGATTTTAGCCAATTTTTCGATATTTATCGTTTGAAAGGTCGAACTTCAAAACGATACTGATCTAGTAAAAATCAGTCGCCCCTATCAAAAGTTTTAGGCAGACATGCAAACATACATACATTTATATATTGGTAACTCAAATTTTCGACCCAAACTGATTAAAAAGCTTGCTCTATCTCCGAATACTTTTTATGTAAAACTTCAAATGTTTAGACCGGAAAGTGTCTGAGTAATTTGGTAGAAACCCCAGAGGTCATTTTTTTTTAACTTTGAGCCATATTATGACCCCTTAACATTTATTGTTTTGGGCTTAAATCAAGTTATTAAATTAGATCCATGTCCAAGGAACCTATATTTAAAATTTCAAATGTTTAGACCCAAAATTGTCGAAGGAGTTTACTAGAGTTCTCAAAGGTCAAATCGTTGAAGTTTGACCCCTTAACAGCCAAATTTCTGGCCGAAAACGAATTGCACAGATTTTTCTCACATCTCAGTACTCTGTATATCAAATTTCGAGTCTGTAGACTTAAAATTGACAAAGTTATTGCGTAGGGAAATGTACACACACAGACACGTTCACTTTTATAGATAGATAGATAGATAGATAGATAGATAGATAGATAGATAGATAGATAGATTAAACAAAAATATATACGTGTACATAAATATATATCGAAACAATTTTGTGTTTACTGTAAACTTTTTACGCAAATATTATGCAATGATAAATCATGTAGAATATCTGCATGAATATAATTACATGTAATAGTTAACTAAAGATGATCATTCCATAAGACAACCGAAAAAACTAATAGGGAATTAATTAAAATGAATGTTTTAAAGAATATGCAAATTAGCTAGATCTTTTGCTAGTGAATGCAATTCCACAAGCCATATATAAGAAAATTGTATTTTCTTTTTAAATAAATAGAAAATAAGGTTTTTAATATGAATATCAATACACACAAAAGAAAAACGAATTTATAGGAGTATATATATATATATATATATATATATATATATATATATATATATATATATATGAATAAAAATTGGAAACCTTTTATTTTATATAAATATATAAATATATATATATATATATATAGTTTTAACAAAAACCAAGACTTCAAAGAATGGGTTAATAGCAACAAATAGTGTATTTCATTGTTAGTTATAATTGTTTCAAGGCCATTCGGACAAATTCAAACATTATGTCGTTGTGAAAATTTTCAAACGACATAATGTTTTCATTTGTCCGAATGGTCTTGAAAAAATTATAACTAACAATGCGACAGATTCACTCGCAATGTAGAGCCCTGTTCTTCATTATCAGAACGAAATTCGAAATATTGACTTTCAAGCAAAACCAATGGTATCTACTTGTCTGAAAAGTGCTGCAGTCTCTTTATTAGAATAATAAAGACTGTGTCTTTCTTCAAGCAAAGTCCTCTGATAGCTAACACTCATATTCCACATTTGTGTTTTAAGGATGTCATTGGTGGACTGTTCCTCACAAATTTAAATGATCGCATGCTAAAAATAATTAAATATAAAAAAAAATGAGGTTCTTTTCAAGCAAAGTCCCCTGATGATTGCTGCAGGCCTGACAGACTAAGTGGTAAAAACTTCACTTTATAAACATTTTTATTATAAAGTTCAAATAAGGGATTATTCTGAGTCAACATGCTTTGACGTGCTAGAAGATTACTCACACCTGAGAGTATCCTGTACTTCTACAAAGCCACCATTCGCTCATGCATAACATAACAATGAAATACACTATTTGTTGCTATCAACCCATTCTTTGAAGTCTTGGTTTTTGTTAAAACAGTATATGAATGCTCAATTATGAAATATAATTTTGTAGCTGACAGTTTAAGTCATCTCTTTTTCGCTTAAAATTTATTGGTATATGAACGATTTCTGAATTATATAAACCCAGTAAAATTTGTGAATACTATAAATAAGACTATATATATATATATATATATATATATATATATATATATATATATATATATATATATATATAAGGTGAATTATCCAATAATAGCTGAATATGATTACAATTGTACGTTCTATAACGAAAGCAGAAATTATAAATTAGTCAACATCTAAACATATAAACTTCAATCGCTCAAAGTAATATGGACATGCTGTTTCTCGAAAGGTAGACCTTCTATAATGTAATTGTTTCCATATTCAGATTCTCTACAGTTGATTACCCTAGAATCAAACTAAATTATACCAGGACCACAACGTTAATATCTCTGTGGACCAGTTTAATTGGATGTTCTCTCGCCATTCTCGACGGGAGAGTCGTATACATAACAATAAACGCCGTGTACCATAACAAACGAGACGTTTAATTTGCATAATGATTACGAATAGGTAATTGTACAAAGTAACCGCTTTCCATTATGGCTTTCTTGTTCTATTGCTTTATTGCCATGTATTTATTCAACAGCTTTATATAAGCATTTTATGTAAAAAGGCAATTAAAAGAAACAAACAGCTCTATTTATTTTCGCTTTTTTTTTTCATGTCAATTCAGAAATCAAGGGAACCATTCCTAGACTTAACATTTAATTCGTATATGCGATACATAGATATTCGAATATTCCATTAAATTTTCCTTTTCTTCTCAAACATTGAGTTAGGTTTATAACATAATTCTCTTTTCCCCAATTGACCAGTTAACTGTGTTATAGCATATCTTTCTTGCGGAGTATTGGTTTTACTGGATTGTCATCTAGTCTAGTGGAATATCCAGTTTATTGATGTTACCAGAAGCAACATAAATTTAAAAAGGTGTACCATTCCTCGTATAAGCCAGTGTGTAGCCACACTGAGGGGAGGGGGCCTTATTTGGGCGTTGAATACTGTATTATTTAGAATATTTGACAAGGTTTTACTTATAGGATAGAGTATCCTCATGCAAGGTTATCCTGACAAACCCCTGCACAGAGAAACCGTAGACGCTCGAGGATAGCGTTCAATAGGCATTGAAATTCTCTCCAGTACGCATTCAACTTAATGGACCCACGCGTGTGTGTGTGTGTGTTATTTATAGCTAATTATCATATTAATTTCTAAACGTGAAATACTATTTTAGCGATCCTTAAATGTTTCTAGTTTGGAGTATGAGATAAACAATCCGAATTCAAAGCCCAGTGAAGTTGTTGCGTCTACTTTCACGTGAATGACTGTAAACTCAATTATGGTGGTGAAAAAGGTAGGGTGAAATATGCACATTCTCGCGTAATGAATCTAGTAACTAGTCTAAGTATTTTTTTTTTAAATCTATCTTATAGCGTAAGATAAAACAAACCAAGCTCCAATCTCTGGTCCCCACTCGCCAATCTTTCATGAAAATCACTCGTCTAGTTGAAACCACTGTCAGTACTTTTCCCCACTCTTTATCTGTGCCTAAATCAACACGTAGATTCCATGAACAAAGCTTCTTTCTTAGAAGTGCACACCTGTGGAACTCTCTTCCGTTTCCCTGTTTCCCACCTGACTACAACTTGGATGTCTTCAAGTCCAACATAAACAAATTCCTGATGAATCGCCCCCCTTAAGTAAGACACTTTATCAAATCCCAATACTAACGATTACTACGATACTATCCCATTGATTACTGTACACGCAATAACCCTTACCCTCGAGTGGCTTCCGGCCCTTGATAAGTGGTGACCTCCATATAAAAAAAAATTTTTTTTTTAAAAGAACTGGAGTCCCGCTCAGAGAATTATATTTCCTCAACAATTATGCAGTCTGTTTTTTTTTTTTTAGCGAATTGATTTTATTAGGATGGTAATATTTCGACTCTCTCTCTCTCTCTCTCTCTCTCTCTCTCTCTCTCTCTCTCTCTCTCTCTCTCTCTCGTCTCTCTACCTCTCTCACTCTTTGTGCATGTGTCTTTATGTATATAAAAATGCAACCCAAAATCATTTAATTTACAAAAGAACATCCGCCATTAGTAGTTCAAATACGGATCTGTCATGTACTGAGATCTCAAAAATCAAAAATTCGCTTTCATAAAAAAAATACATAGTGGGTCAACAAAATAAAAAACACAAAACCAAAATCAAAGTTGATATACTGATTCCGAATAATCTTCTGTGAATGAAACGGTCCATAAAAATGCACCAAAGCCTTTGTGTTGAAAAAATGATCATTTAATGAATGCAACGTTGGTCACTGGAATATAGTCTAATGTTGTTTATACATATATGTGTGTGTGTGTGTGTGTGTGTGTGTGTGTGTGTGTGTGTGTGTGTGTGTGTGTGTGTGTGTGTGTGTGTGCAACCGTTTGTTTGAAAACTTGAAAGGCAGAAATAATGATAAAATCATTTTATTTACTTTTATTGTTGTTGTAAGTCCGGTATATTTCGCTATAAATAGCTTCATCGGGGTAGGAAGTCCGGTACGTAATTTTTCTTTTTCTTCACTTTGGTGTTCAGGATGGGGTAATGCCTCAGAGTAGAAGAGAAGAAAAATTTACGTCTTAATCTGTTAGTTCCACGTGTGTTAGGGTCTACTTTGGAGCGGGAAATGCGTGTGTGAAAATATTTTTACTTTAAATTCACACTATACATACATATATATATATATATATATATATATATATATATACATATATATATATATATATAGTAATTTATAAAATATATATGGCGATTAAGCTACACTGAATATTCTGCGTTTCATAAGCCTGACGAATCCTATAGTTGGATGAAACGCAGAATATTCAGTGTAGCTTAATCGCCATATATATTTTATAAATTACTAACTAGCTCTACCTACGTATTGAGCACTTTTGAAGTAAATACTTAAAGTTTACGCATAAATGTATACTTTCGTATATTAAATTTATGTGAATAAATGAAGTAGTTATATATATATATATATATATATATATATATATATATATATATATATATATATATATATATATATATATATATATAGTTTTATCATATACTGCCATTATTTTATGATGCATTACTCTACCTATTTGCCCTTAAAGGGTAATATGAAAAATGTTCAAAATAAAAAGTGATTTTGAGATTATATTGTCTTTTATTGTCTTGAGAAAACATTTTTTAAGTGATGAGTGAAAAAAATAAAACTCAGGAGACTCCTGAGCACTACTGTAGGCATTAATTAAAATTCAGAAGGCCCTACTAAAAGTATTAGTAAAACCAAGTTTCTACCTCGCCCTTCTTTGAAGAGAATATATCTTTTAAGTAAGTAAGTCGCCAGAATCCACAGAAGCGCTACTAAAAGCAGTAAATATGGTTATGCATATGATTATAGTTATATATTGGGTTTTTTTTTGGGGGGGGGTTTACATAGGCGTCACCACTTATCAAGGCCGATCGGCCACTCAAGGATAAGGGTTAAAGAGTGTAGAGTAGTCAAAAGGACAATATAGTAATCGATAGTAATGGAAGTTCGGTACATTTGTTAACTTAAGTGGAACGGCTCATCAAAAACTTGTTTACGATGGACTTGAAGACAACCATATTATAGACAGCTGGAAAGCAGGAAAACGGAAGACAATTCCACAGGCGTGCAGTTCTCAGAAAGAAGCTTTGATCATGTAATCAATGTTTAGGTTTAGGCACAGATAAAGAGTGGGGAAAATTATTGATAATGTTTTCAGCTAATCTAGTGTTTCTTGTGAAAGTTTGGCGAGGGAGGACCATAGATTGAAGCTCAGTCGAACACTTTCCATGAAAATAACGATAAAGCAGAGACAAACTCGCAACATCTCTTCTGTGAGATAGAGGTTGCAGCGAAGAGAAAAGGACATCTCCCACCAGGCCACGAAGTCTATTTTGAACCCTATCAAGGCAGGACAAGTCTTTTCTAGCAGCTCCTGTCCATATGTGGCAACAGTATTCCATCCTTGGACGTATCTGGCTCTTATATAGATAGAGAATTGCATCAGCAGTGAGATATCTACCGGATCGATAGAAGGATCCGACCATTTTTCCAGCGGCCTTGGCAACAGATTTGATGTACGTATTCCATTTAAGATCAGGGGTAAAGATCAAGCCCAGAAGCCTGTCAAAACTTGAGGCCTCCCCAAGACGAGAGCCATTCATTTTAATTTATGCCATATGGGGATCAGAGCGTTGATGATGTAAAGATAGAAGCTTGGTTTTAGATGTATTAAAAGTAACCAGCCACTCCTTTCCCCATTTTACAACGTGATCAAGATTAGAGGAGGGAGAATCGGAGAGAACTTTGTCGTTTACTGTCTTAGATGTGCTACCATAGATGGTAGTGTCGTCAGCAAAAATGTCTACGAATGATGTCAGGATGTGATTTGGAAAATCATTAATGTAGATCAGGAAAATAGTTGGGCCCATGATGGACCCCTGAGGGACTCCAGCATTTATACTGTGAGCTTCTGATTTTTGCCCATAAACTACTACTCTTATGAACCTATCAGAGAGAAATGATTTAATAATTGAGAAGTTGAGAAGACATTTCCAGCTACACCATAGCTGGAGATCTTGTGAAGTAAACCTTTATTCTATACCCTATCAAAGGCCTTTGATATGTCAAGAGCAATTGCCCTAGAAAGGTTACCTCTGTCGAGAGATTCGCTAATCCTATGAGATATAACTGTAAGCACATCTGCTGTAGATCTAGCAGAACAGAAACCATATTGTGTGTCACTAAGAAGGTTATTTTTGCTGATATGGTTGATTACTTCTCTATTTAACACAGATTCCAGCAACTTACTCATGGCGCACAGGAGACTTATTGGCCTGTAGTGAGAGGAGAATGAACGATCACCTGATTTCTTAAATACAGGGCATACTGATGAGATTTTCCAGGGTGATGGGAAGCAATTCTCCTTAAGACAACGTTTAAACAGTTTTGTAAGTATGGGTGCTAGTTCTGGTTGAAGTTTTTTTAAGTACTATAATTGGAATACCGTCAGGGCCGGTTGCTTTACTGGAATCAAGGTTTTTGATTAGCTTGGCAACATCACATACAGATATTTGAACTACGAGTTGTTCACATAGTGTGTTTTCTGATACAGGAAGAAATATTGGGGTTGGCGGCCTTGGTCGCAAAGGGTAGAATTGGCTGCAAAGTTATTGGCTTTGTCTGATGCTGACGAGATTAACTCAGGCCCATTGATGATAGTTGGGATAGAGCACAGGATTCTGTTTGCAATTCGCCAAAACTGGTGGGAACCAAGCCCCTGCTCAGCTACTTTGGACTTGACGGACTGAGCATACAACTCTCTTGCGTTCTTTATTACTTTCTTACAATGGTTGCTGGCAGTCCTGAAAGCGGCTTTAGTTTCCATACATCTATTACGTTGGAAGCAGTGGAAAAAGTGATTCCTGTGCGCAATAGCAGCAGCACATTCTGGAGAAAACCATGGCTGACTGTTAGGTTTTTGCTGGAACTTTTTCGAGGGTATGAAATTGTCTATATTTATATTTAAATCAGTTTTTTTTACTCAACACAGTAAAATTACATTTATTTGTAAGGAAAGCATGTTAAAATAAGTTAAAACGAAAAAAAATATATTGTTGATCTTGTGTATGCTTTGAATAGCAGCAGTGGCTTTTAATATCGGACTTAAGATAGGACGGCCATGAAATATGTAAGCAAACGAATTTTTTGAAACCTGGAGTCACAAACCGGATAGACGGTTTAAGTGCCCAAGCAAGTAAGCTGATCTGAGTTATATAATTATATAGATTGCTTCACTGATAAGAGATACTTATTTTTATGACCATTTCAAAAAAACTTCAGTTTTATTTACTATAATTTTTTACTGATATTTTATATAGAATTCTCTGTATGTGTAATTTTTATTATTTTATATCAGCGGAGTATGCATCAGCGCTAACAATATACGTAAAAAAAAACAAATAACAAAAATCACATCGACTTAGAGATAGTCTTCTGACCGACCGTTCGATACATTCACATACTACGCTTGTATAGCAAATAAAATTGTTCCTCCTTTAGATGAGCATAAGAATATGTGTCAGTTCTCATAGAAGCAGTATATTATAAACGTATTTATAGCTCTAGTATTACGCTATAGAGCTTTCTAAATGAACTTTGTGTTATTCATACATATATCATAATAAAATAAATGGGGGGAAAATGTTCAATAGTATATATTCATATCTATATCTATATATAAACCAGCCAATATATCTATTTACCTAATTACACATGACTCAAAACTTACTGTTTTATCCGTACTATATTGCACTCGCATCTAAAACCCTCCTGACATCTAAAATATAGTTTGGGCACAACTCGTAGTTCAATTCTTAACACCTACTCATACTTTAATGTTATCCTAGACCTAAGCTAACATGAATAAAATATAAAAAAATATAAAGGGAAAACCTCAAACCACATTATCTCCTTTCTAACAAGCCTTCTTAAAATCATAGTTGCTGACACTGCATTAGGTCTATTCACCCCCTTTATCCAGTTACAATTAAATAGCAATATCCCTAAATCACTTTGAGGGGTGTAACTATTCAGCAGATATATAACCTCTACAAACTAACCCAGTAACATTAACTAACCACGCGGGGTCACATAAATATCTGGATTAGAACCCAGGCGCGGAGCAAACCCTCTCAGTGCTGACGGACCCAGTAGATCTCCCCAGATCATCCGTCTAGAAGGAAAACTCTGAAACTAAACCAAAGGGGAGGGAGGCCTCTTCAGTCTTGGATGACAACCTTCCTAGAGCTGGTGACTCAAACAAATTACCGGTTTGCAAACCTAAATTGCTTAAGGAGTAGATATGTTCTGTCTATCGCCCGGCTTCCATACTCCTTCTTTGCCTATTAGTCAGGCGCAGAGACACTATCACAGTGATTCGACAGAAACACCCAGTAGTAGATCTTGTTTCTTGTCTAGGGAATGAACGCCGTTTCCCCACTCCCGACACACCCCACCCCTAAAACTGGGCACTTGAGAGTGCTTGAGTATCATATATGCCTGAGCAATTAGATTGGGTTGACCTTCCTCTGATGGGTTGAGGGTACCGGATTGACAGTTATTGGCTGCTGTTTCCGTCTGGTAGTACAGTGGCCCTAACTGTTTGGCAGCGGTTAGAGCGGCTGCTACATCAACAGTTGTATAATATTGGGATGTTTGTAGTGCCATGTCGCGCATGGAAAGGGACCCTGCACTCATCCCCGGTGGGCTTTCCTGAGGTCACAGTCCTAGTTGAAGAAAGGTCAGCTGATGGTCTACTTGTGATGCATGTCTGATGCTCTGCATAACCTCTTTTTCAGCTCCCCCTTACCTAAACTGAAACTCTTTAAAAAAAATGACGACAGTACAATCTAAAAATAAGCTTAAACCAGGCTTAGGGTAAAACAAATCCCACTTGCCTTCTCCCTTGAGACTTGCATTCACAAATATCCGTGGGCTTAGAATTACTTTAGCTGATTTTGAAGCATTTCTCCTAACAGATACCCCGGATATCTTAGCACTAAGTGAGACTAACCTAGACTCCTCCATCCCCTCTAACCACTTTAACATGCCTGGATATCTCCCACTCTGCTGTAAGGACTCTGACAGATACATGCACGGACTTCGTAATACCCTTCCCTTGACTAGAGAAACAAACCTAGAATCGGATGATCAACCTTTATGTGCTTTAGACTAATCGTGCAACACAACATTAGCTACTTTTACTTTCTCTACCGCTCTCCCTCGACCCACGACTGCACCATAATAAAGTCTCTGACAGCATAGACGCAGCACTCTCCTTCGACACTAGCGCACAAGTACATGTATTTGGTGATTTAATGTCCACCACAAAAACTGGCTTGGATTCTCTACTTACACAGATGCAGCGGGCAGCACAACTCATAGCTTCTCTATATCTCACTCCCTATCACAAATTGTTACATTTCCAACCCGTTTCCCTGACCAGGAAGAACAACACGCATCACTTTTAGATCTGTTTTTGACCACAGTTCCTGGTGATTGTATAACGAATACCGACAGCCCACTTGGGAACGCTGATCATGCAGTGATAATGGTTGAAATCGCCCTAAACTCTAGAGCCAAAACTGAAGAGGCAGTGCTCAAAACAACGAGATATTATAAAAAGGCTGACTGGGAAGCCATTAGAGATATTTTCAGAGATGCCCCATGGGGAAATATTTTTTCTCTTCCTGCGGAACAGTGCGCAAACGAGACCATTGAATGGTTCAAAACTGCAACCGAAGCGCATGTTCCCATTCGGAAATTTTATAGCAATCCACACTCTCCCCAATGGTTTACTTCGACTTGCGAAACTGTCATTGCTCAAAGGCAGCATGCATACCGCAGATTTAACCGACATAAGTCTAGTTCAAACAGACAGAAGTACATAGAAGCTAGAAGTAACGTTAAGAATTAAATAGCGACAGCTAAGAGAGAATTAAAAAACGCATCGAAGCACAAAAACTATAAACTCGTGACTTCTGGAAAATCTACAACAGTGTAGTAAATAATGGACAATCAACAATTCTCCCACTAACCAACAGTTGTTTGCTCAGCAACCAAAAAGGCTAACATGCTTACCAGTCGGTTTGCCTTAAACTCCACACTGGACCCTTCCAACCACCCCCTACCTGACTTTCCTATGCGGACAGATGTCACGCTAGACGATCTGAAAATCACTCCCGCTCAAGTGCATGCTATCATAAAAACCTTGACACTTCAAAAGCATGTGGACTCGATCTCATCCCTGCTGTGGTCTTAAAAAAGTTCTCAGCCGAAGTAGCTCCAGTTCTCTCCAAACTCTACAAAAAATGCTTTAACGAATCTTGATTTCCGGGCTGTTGGAAAACTGCTTCTGTGGTAGCAGTATTCAAGAATTCTGGCGAAAGAACTGACCCATCAAATTATCGCCCCATTAACCTCCTCCCACTTTTTGCCAAAATATTTGAGACCTTAATTAACCATGCTCTAGTTCATCACCTTACAGATGCTAAACTTCTGACTGACCAACAATATGGATTTAGACAAGCCCGTTCCACAGCAGACATCCTTACTGTAATCTCTGAATGTATATACCATTCACTGGACAAAGCGGGGGAGGGCAGAGCGGTAGCTCTAGATATGTATATGGCCTGAGGGTCTCCTCAGGAAAATTAGATAATACGGTATCACTGGTAGAATACTTAACATAATTAAATCCTTCTTAGATAAGAGAAACATCCAGGTTGTCCTCGGCGGTCGTACATCTAAACAATATGATATAAATGCGGGAGTGCCCCAGGGGTCTATCCTTGGACATCTGCTGTTCCTGATATTCGTAAATGACCTCCCCGACAAAATTGCCTCTGATATGGGTATATATGCTGATGACACCACACTCTATAACAGGCATGACGGGAAAACAAATGAACACATATCTAAAGAAATGGCAGAAACACTAGAGGATGGCCTCTAATCTGTAGTGGAATGGGGATAAAAATGGTGGTCACGTTCAATGCCGCCAAGACTAAACTAGTTTCATTCAATAATTACAAGAAACCTTCTCTGCCACCTATAGCAATGGCCAACGACTCTTTATCTGAGAGTACATCTTTCAAACTCCTTGGCCTAACGTTCACAGGAAACATTTGGAACAATTACATAGAAGACATTGCCAGGGCCGCTGCAAGGAAGGTGGGCTCTCTCTACCGTGCTAAAAAACTACTAACACCCGAAAGTATCCTGTACCTCTATAAGGCAATATGTATGGAGTGTTGCTGTCATATTTGGGCTGGTGCATCGGCTACTTGTCTCTCGCTCGTTGACAAGGTTCAAAAGAGAGTCGCAAATCTGATAGGCCCTAAACTGGCATCTAGGCTGCAGCCTCTGTCCCATCGACGAAATGTTGCAACCCTCTGCCTGTTCTACAAATATTTTAACGGTGAATGCTCTAACGAACTGCAAGCACTTTTGCCCCACGACGTGAACACCCTCGACAGACCCGACAGGCTGCAAAATCCCACCCCCACACTGTAGAGATCCCTAGATGTTAAAGATCTTTCTACTTCAGTAGTTTCTTCCCCAAAACCTCTGGACTTTGGAATTTCTTTCCAGGTCCCTGCTTACCCAACTCTACTGACGTTCAGAAGTTCAAGTACAACGTGAACCGACATCTTGCTGCCCAAATCCCTACATAGTACCCCAGTAGTTGTTGCCCCTGACAGTAGCCCCCTACACCAAAGTTGCAATGTGCCTTGTTTGGGGTGAAAATGTAATTAAAAAAAATAAAATATGTATAGAAAGTTTATTTCAAATGCCAGCTTATTGCTTTCTCAACTTGATATTATGCAGTAAGTACACCGTCTGCGCATGTGTTCTTATTACGTCTCAGTGTCGACAACACTTCAGCGAAAAAAGCTCAGCGACATATTGATTCAATCTTGACCCCATTTTCCTCAAACGAATATATAAATATTTGGTTGAGGAAGAAAAAAGAAAGGAAAGAGCAGATCGAAAATCCACCAAACAGTAAAAAAAGAAAGAAAAATAATAATTTCCCTTTGTCTTCTAGTTTTTTTTTTGTTTTTTGTTTGTTTTTGTTTTTTTTGTTTTTTTTCGATTTCAATTCCTACCCGATGGTTTTGGTCGTAAATCTACGCCTCCTAGCGTAACGGTGTCAAATATCGGTACAACCATACCTATATAGGACGAGCATGTTTTTCTGCACTCCTAGGGCCAAGATGATTTAATTTTATCGATAGAGACTCAAATGATATTCTTTTATCATGGGACTAGCAGGATCGTTTAAAACATGTTGACAAGTAAAGATCTGATGATAACGGATTATTTTTCACATGCGGAATAATAATTAAAAATCCAGCCGTTCGCTTGTCGTTAGCCGTCGAGCGTATTGTTTTCATTTATTTTAGTCGTGTCTACCATGTTTTAATCGTGAATATATACTTACGAGAAATGGCTAATATATGTACGACTTGAACGATGGCAGAGTATGTGTTAGAATTGAGATATTTAAATATTCATAAAATGTGCTGAGGTAGTTTTAAATAATGTAAAATAAACTTTGTTTGTAAGGTTCAGATATCTTCGAAGATCAAATCTATTATTTTAAAAATAGCGACTTTAACATATTATTTGATTACGCTGATAGGCAACTTTATACATGATGAATGTTATATTGCTAATATTTTAAAATTTCATAAACGATTGCCCCGGTCTTGTTATTCATGATCTTGAAGACCGTTATTGGTTTTCCTTGTTGATTTTGCTAAGTCTGTAATAGAGTATGGACGCGCGTATGCAAATGCCGAGCCGTGCACGCAGAAAAAGACTGTAAAAAGAGCGTGTTCACAGACTGATGATAACCTTCAGCGCATTTGAGAGCACGTTCGAGAGCAAGTTTAGAACGATGTTCGAGAGGTCAGAGGTTAGAGAGGAGGAGCACGTTAGAGACGTGAATAACGTCATAGCCGTAATGAGGAGTCGCACGTGACGCGGAATGAGAAAATAAATGTAGTTGTTATAAAAAAGAACATTTTACAAGGGAATATTTTACGTTACACCGTACTACTCCTGTAAAAATTCCTTTTTTTATCTATAACAGAAAACTATGTTTAAGATCGTTAAACCCAAATATCAGCTGACGTAATATTGTAAACAAGCACAGGCGAAATTTGATTAACGTTATTATCATTATTTTTTTCTTGCGAATTAGTACACCGGGCAAATTATTCCTCATAATATATAATAATCAATATTGATATAATAATCAATAGAGAATAATTCTATAATAAAAATAATTATGCAATCTGCATAAATTAAAATATCATGTTTAAGCGTATTGTACGACCAGGCAATGCCAGGCGGCCAGCTAGTATATCTATCTATCTATCTATCCATCCATCCATCTATGCGTTTATCTATCGATATATATATATATATATATATATATATATATATATAATATTAAAATTAATTTGCTATTTTATTGTCATTATATTATAATGTAATATATTATTTCATATTTTTCAGAAACAAACGATACTAATTTTTAACAATGTCTGTTGAATTGACGAGAAGATTCGTCATAGATCAGCAAGAAAAGAGTCTGCATCCACTAAAAATATTCAAGTTAGGGTAAAACTTCACAAATTCAACAGAATGTACATTAAAAGGACAATTGGTCGTTGCTTGGAAACTTCGCCGATCAAAGCTCCACAACACCTAAACACATCAAAAATGTAAGGAGAAAATTAGGCGAAATCCAAGAAGACTCATGAGACAAATGGCAAAGGAAGCACAAACATCACTAAGGACTATGCGAAGATTATGTTCAAGTGATCTACAGATATCACCTTATAAGCTCCAAATGCGGCAGTTTCTCTCTGTATCCATAATTGCAAAGAGATTCATTAGAATTCGAGTTGTTATACCGTATCAGAAAAGGAACGCTTAATAACATCATCTTTGCGGATCCAAGTTATTCTCACTTTAACCATCCCACAATCATGAAAACGGTAGAGTTCTTGCGAGAAGTCGAAGCAATACCTGATAATGTAGAAAAGAATGTGATGGTATGGGCAGCCATTTATCAAAAAGAGGGAAATCTCTACTTGTTTTTCTCTCTCAAGAAGTTAAGATTAACGAAAACCTTAGTTTGAAGATATTCTTGAAGGTGTACTGACCTTATGGTGTAATTCTGTGTACGGTGATGAAGTTTGGACTCTCCAACAAGATGGTGCGACAAGCCACACTACTCATATAACACAGCAGTGGTATAGAGACAACTGTCCGTCCTGGATCAGCAAAGAACAATGGCATCCCATATCACATGCTCTTGATTTTTCTTTGTGGTCAATCCTATGGAGTGAAACCTGCTCTACTTATTATCAAAATATTAAAGCTTTCAAGATCAAATTGTACAAATACTGGCATAAAACACCTTTACATGTTATGCGTGTTGCTAAAGATGATTTCCTCAAAAGACTTCGTATTGTAGTAAATGCCCGAGGGAAACATTTTAAATAATACTGATGTCATATTGTTCCTTCAGTATTTTATATTTTCCTCGAGAGTTTTATTTTATAACAGTATTTATGCACCACCCTGTATAAACTTATTCTTGCTTCTGATTTCAATTCTCGTGTTGGTCAGTCTTGGAATGGTGTTCTTGGTGGTAAGGGTAAATGCGAATGCTGTACGACTTCTCACTATTTTTAGGGAGTTTGACCTTTGTGTTACCAATACCTTATTCTTATAACCTAACCACTGCAAAATCACGTGGGTGTATCCTCGCTCTAGCGACTGGCATCTGACAGACTTTGTCATAACAAAACGCATGAACGTCAATGACTTCAACATCTCATGATCTTTTCACACATCTTGTTACCTCTTGGATCATGCCCTTCTCCGAAGCAGACTTTCACTGCACATACACAAGCAACAGTTCCTAAACGCATCAATGTCCTTTCTCTAAATTCAGCTAAAAAAAACTGAACCTTCGGATAAACTTAAGGAAACCCTTGTCAATGTCACTGATGATGTTGAATCCTCTTGGAAGGCTTTTCAGAATTCAACCCACTCTACTGCAGTTGAAGTTCTTGAAAGAACAAATTGATAACATCAGGGCTGGTTCGACGAGATCTGTGCAGAGGTTCAAAAGCTCATCAATCAAATGGATTTTTCAGACAAAGTTTGGATAAAAGACAAGAACTCATTTGTTAAGCAGATGTCTTACAAGAAATGCAAAGGTTAGGTTCCATGGGCTCCAAGAGCCTTAAAAACGCTGATGGTATGCGAAGGCTATCGAGCTGAAAAGATAGAAAGAATACTTCGAAACTGACCTAAATACATCATTGACTATAATGTAATCTCGTCCATTCCTTAAAATCGAGAAAGTCCGCGAACGATCACTTGAACCAACTTATCAAGAGGTCTCCGGGTCCATTAAACAGATCAC
>NC_136484.1:156281861-156299361 GCF_053919585.1 Euprymna scolopes | reverse complement strand
AAATTGTTCAAAATATATAATGATCATTTTTGAGTGGTCATTTAACTGGTAACACATAGCATAATAACAGATAACAAGTTAGAATGACATAAAAAGTAATATTTCTACTAGTCTGACAGGTCGAGAACAATTCGCCCCGCGGTTTAAACAAAAAAAAATATTACAGTTCAAAACTCCATATAGGTTCATGATGTCGACATAAAGATTCCTAAGTCTGATTATTAGGTCCCCTTGTGTTCGAAAAGATGCACTCGAAGAAGGTCGGACATTACATTAGCCGAGATGTTGTAAATATAATAACCAGTTTGAGAATAATAGTCCGAATAATCCTAATAATAAAATCCAAACCGTAGCTTTGATATAAATGGGCGTTAGATTTTCGCTTATCTTTATTGAAGAGTTTAAAGTACGTATAGTCCAATATTTAGTATTATTTATTTACATATAAATACCAGCTGGTGTAGGACAACGTTTCACGTCAAATTCGTCTTAAATCGAATTTCAAACAAGCTTATCAAGCAAAAGTGAATGAAAACGCAAAAATCAGTGAACATCGATCAAGAAAAGGCGTGAAAATAAACCAGATGCTTATGTATTGATTATGAGTATCCACGCTTCGTAAATAGAATCGACATCTGCGACCTTTTCATATGTTTTAAGCATGTTCTCGAACCGGCATTTAACAAATATAAACAATTGCTCGTCACAAGAGGATGAACACTGCATTTCAAATTTTGTCTTACCTTCTTGGGAAAATGGGTAATAATATACTTTTTGTAACGCTCTACATATTACTATAAACATTTATTTATGAAAACCAAACGTCTTTCGTAGTAAAAAAGAAAAAGAAGTCCGAATGAACTATTCACTGAAAGGTAAACCAGAACTCTGCATCAAAATCTACACCATATTACTAAACCTGAACTCTACTGCTAAACTTGAACTCCTTTTTTAATATGCACTTTATTTCTAAACTAGAACTATATTGCTAAACTGAATTTAATTTCTAAACTTGAACTTAACTTATAAACCTGAACTAAGCTCCTTAATCTAACCTCTACTTAAAACGTATAGAAACGAAATTTATTTTTGGAATACATTTTCTTGATTCTATAAAACAAAAATGAAAGTAAAAACGAAATATCTTATTAAAGAATGTATTTAAAATATGGAAGTAATTATTTTTATTGTTTTCTTAAGATTTAAAGTAATTTTTAAAAAAGAGTGCCATTTCCGTTTTACAGGGACGTTAAAAAACGCAGCGTCAACAAGTAGTTTTATAAATATGATCATGCTGACAATTTTTGTTTTATTACTTGATCTCATATTGAAAATGTTAATTAAATTTTTTTACCAAGGCAAAAATCGTAATATATAATAATATATAATAATATATATATATATATATATATATATATTCAGGTTTGAGGTGTTCAAAAGTCAGAACTAATGAAGACAACGAGGTTGTTAGATAGTGCTCAATAAGAAGAACAAAATATTTTTATTATTTTAGGTAAACAGTTACATATGGTCGCTACAAATAGCCATTTGTTTCAGTCCAAGAGACTTCACCAGGTGACCTGGAACTTTTCGGCGCCAAAAAGAAAAATGAAAAATGGAATAGATGGGTAATCTATCCCATTTTTCATTTTTCTTTTTGGCGTCGAGAGGTTCCAGGTCGCTTGATGAAGTCTCTTTGACTGAAACAGATGGCTATTTGTAGCGACCATATGTAACTGTTTACCTCAAATAATAAATAAATAAATAAATATATATATATATATATATATATATATATATATATATATATATCAGGACTCGTTGCCCTGTGGAAGCATACCTCCTTCCGCGTAAAGTACGGTTGTTGTTGTTTTTGGAATCGATCCCTAACCTCCCCATGTTAAGAACGGTTTTCGGAATAGACCTCTCAATCTCCCCTATGGTAAGAACAGCTATAGACACCCACACCTCTGCAAGTGAATTATAGTGCAGAATGTATTTATCTACGCCAATAATAAATGACCTTGTCTTAATGAGTATACTGAATAACTTACGAAACTCGTCATTCTCAAAGAAAATAGGAGTTTGATATAATTAAAACATTGCCACGTCCTGCCAAAATAAATACAAAAAAGTGTGTAACAGTAATGAAATATCATTTTTGGGTTACTCAATATCAAAGGAAGGGATCTCTCCAGATGAAGTGCGAATAGAGAAAATTTTAAAAATGGCTAAACCAAAAAATAAAAAAGAGTTGGAGTCTTTCTTGGGTTTGGTAAATTTTTATAGAAAATATGTACCAAAATATAATGAGTTGACAGAACCATTTGCGAAGTTAAGAAAAAAATGAAGAGTTCATTTGGTTAGAACACCAACAGAAAGCTTTGCAAAAGTTAAAACAGATTCTGGAGAAAACGACAATAGTACAATTTTTTTACCCTAAGAAGGAAACTCTAACTACTGACGCTAGTGAGCATTTCGTATCCGGTATTTTCTCACAAGATGGTTATCCCGTAATGTACTTATTGAGGAGATTAACAACGACTGAGCACAATTATTCTAATATAGAAAGGGAGGCACTAGCCATATTGTTGACAACGGAGAAAGCAAGAAAATTCTTGTTGGAAAGTGATCACAGATCACTGAAATTTATTTTCAATCCAAGAAAAGAACTACCAAAAGTTACAACATCCAGAATATTACGTTGGGCGATCAGACTGATGGCATTCGACTTTCGCATTGAGTATGTTAAAGGGAATACGATACCGCACGTTCATGCCTTATCTAGATTGAGGTTTATAGAGAGGATAAGGACAAAAACGACGAGGAATTTGAAGACACATTCCTGCACCTTGTAGAAACCGATGTAATATCTGTAGATAAAATGGCTACTGAAACTACAAATGACCCAGTGTTAAACAGAATAGTGTTGAGGATAAAAGAGAATCACTGGGGAAATTGTTCAATGGTTGAAAGACCATTCAAAGAAATAAGACATAAACTGACTATAGAAAACGGGGTAATATGTAATGGAGACTTGGTTGTTCCACCAGAAACACAGAGGAGACAGGTTATAAAAAGTGTACATGATGATGTACATTGTGGAGTGGAAGCTACGCAGAGAAGATTAAAATTGGAAGCATGGTAGCTGGGGTACTCAAGAGATGTAGAGGACTACGTAAAAAGATGCACAAATGCACAGAACTCAGAAATTTCAAGCAAAAGAAAATACATGTGTGGCCCCGTGAAGCAGAACCATGGAGCAGAGTACACATGGATCATGCCTATGTCAATGAGATAGGACTATTATTAATATTAGTAGACGCATAGTCAGGTTGGCCTGAAGTGTGAGAGTACCTGATAAAACAGAACCACCGTAAAACAAATATTAAGAGTAATATTTTCGAGAAATGAGATACCGAGAACATTGCCACGCTAGAATTTGCGGATGCTGATTTGAAAGAATGGTTAAGAAAAATAGGATGCAAACCTTACAAGCCCCCTGCCTACCACCCTCAAAGTAACGAGATAGCGGAAAGGATGGCCCAAACGGTAAAGAAGGGCATAAAAGTATGCGTGCAACAGAATGAGAAAATCGCTGCTTTCCTACCAAGATTATTACTAAGTTATAGAAAATTTCCGCATGCAGTCAGGCCAGAAAGTCCGTCTGCCTTAATGGGCAGACAATTAAGGTCCCCTTTAACTATGTCATATGCCACAAATCAAAAGTTGTGGCACAAAAGAAATAGGAATACGGAAGCCGAAACAGCAGAATTTATTATGTAGAAAGGACATAATATTGAAAAATAAAGAAAATGGGAGCAGTGCTCTAGCTCATGCTGACCAAATAAGATCCCAACAGAGAACAATCGCATGAGGAAATGCCTTCAGAGCTGCCCATTATTGACGTAACAGAAGAGTTACTGCAGAATGAGACTGCGAAGGAAGAAGTAGACAGGGACGAGGTAGAAGAGGAAGAAGTATAATGGGACAAGGCAGAAGAGGAAAATCAGAATATGCAGGAGGAACACTGCGATTATAGGGAAAGACGTGATAGATCCAGACCTCCAAGGAAAAGGAAAGAGATAAAGGAAGATGTTCAGGAGGGCACGAGAAGAAGTACAAGAAGTACTCGTGGTATAAAGCCCCTCCGTTATAGGGAGATGTAGTGATATGCAAATTAAGTATAATTTACATATGAGCAGATAGCTCGTTTATAAACCGACACCAACTAGAACAGGTGGTTGTTGAACGCTTGCTTAGCGTTATACACGAAATATCAGCATTATTTTCCCCTCTCCTCTCCGTAAAGGAACCTTTGGCGGATGGTATGGAAATTCTCCCCCTCTAAAGTGAATAACTTGTAAATGATGTTCTTATTTAACGCTTTTCGTTGGTATAGTGGTCAATGTTCGTTACTTTCAAAGTATATAAGGAAACACACGTAATCATGGTCGAGAGAGAGCATCTTGCTTGTTATGTTTTTTATTTATGTATTTATTTATTTTATTTTTGTTTACTCGCCTTCCCACGAGGGCAGCATTAGACATGAAGACGCCGCTTTTTTTTAATTTGTGTGTAATAAATTAACTCCCCAAGAAGGGGCACGATTTGTATACATGTATTTAGTTCGTAGTTAATGTAAGAAGAAAAATGCATATACAGTTTAATCAATGCCTAACTGTAAATATTGGGAAGAAGTTACCTTGCACGTATCCGGTATGGACTGTAATTCTCCGAAAGAAATATTTCACTTAATTTGATCGCGACAGCAAAAATAAAAAATAAAATAATGTTTAAAAAAAAGGAAGAAAAGAGCTACTTGATCAAATTAAGCGTAATTTTTATAACTTTTAATCGACAATTGAAAGAGAGAAAGAGACACAGAGAGAGAAAGAGAGAGAGAGAGAGAGAGAACGTCTTGTTAACTTGTTTTTTTTTTGTTTATTTATTTAATTAATTTTTGTTTACTTGCCTTCTCACGAGTGCAGAATAAAACATGAGGAGGCCGTTTTTTTAGGTATGTGTGGTAAACCAACTCCCCAAGAAAGGGCATGATTTTTTTACGTATTTTGGTATTACTTGCCTCCCTACGAGTACAGAATAAGACATGAGGAGGCTGTTTTTTATGTGTGTGTGGTAAACCAGCTCCCCGGGAAGGGGCACGATTTGTGTACGTATTTAGTTCATAGTAAATGTAAGAAGAAAAAATACGTATATAGTTAAATCAACGCCTAACTGTAAATATTAGAAAGGAGTTACATTGCCTGTACCCGTTATGGAATGTAAATCTCCGAAAGAACAATTTCCTTTAATTTGGTCGAGATATCCAGAAAAAAAGGAAAAAAGCTACTTAATCAAATTAAGCATACTTTTTTATATCGAAGAACGGCCTTTCATAACAATATAACTTTTAATCGACAATTTGGAGAGAGAGAGAGACAGACAGACAGACAGACAGATATATATATATATATAAATATATATATATATATATATATAGAGAGAGAGAGAGAGAGAGAGAGAGAGAGAGAGAGTAGATGACAAAGTAAACGCAGTGAACTGTACCAAACCGAGAATTTTTCAATTAGGGTTCTGTTTAAGTGTATGAGAGCGAAAAATAAAAAACGTAAACAATCTACCTGTAATGGTGGTGTCATGAGTGTATAAAATTGGCGTAACGCTTGTCTTGTAGACGCCATGTTGGTCGTAGTACGTTTGCGTTCGTTTTTTGTGTAGGGTTTTTTTTATTTTGGAATTAGAGAATTACAGCTGGCAGCAGAAAGAAGTGGAATTTGTGAAGGCAGCAATTATCTTTTTTTAATCTGCGAAATGGAAGTGGGCGCTATGTCTATGCGGTCATGATTCAGTGAATGGGCAATATAGGGCTACTTTGTGTAGTTTTACGCGGTGTATAGTGGTGGTAGTGGGAGCAGTTATGAAGCAGGGGGAAAAATAGGAACTACTTCCTCTAATGCTAATGGCGGTTGATGATGTCACTCCTGGGATAAAATATAGACTTATAATATGACGAATGAATGTGGCAAAAATGGCGTTCTATAGTTACATATGGTAGTGGCTAAGAGTGCAGACATAATAAAGTTGTATATGGAATCTGTTCCTATAAACCTACGGTATTTTGGTCCAGAGGGGAAAAACTGCGGCTTTTTTATTATACATAGGGAAGATAGACAGGGAGGGAGGGAGAGAGAGGGGGGAAGAGTCACCACTTATCAAGGCCCGCAGACCATTCAAGGATAATGGTTTATGAGTGCCAGGAGAGACAACACTGTGATGATTAGACTAGGAATTAATATATTTAAGAGGACGGCTCATTTAGAACTCGTTAACCTTGGACTTGAAAATGACCATATTATAGTCAGATTGGAAGCTGTTCCACTGTATTGTGTGCCACTCATGGAATTTTTGTTTAGTTTTAGACACAGTTAGAGGGTATGAGTAATTGCTGATAGTAGTTGTAGCTAGTCGGACGTTTGCCGTGAATGCTATATAGAAGCTTAGTTGAACACGTGCCATGAAAATAACGATAGAGTATAAATAACGATAGGCTCGCAACATTTCTTCTGCGAGAAACAGGAGGTAGCAGTGAGGAGAAAAGGACATCGTCAACCAGATTGTGAAGTCGCTTTTATATCCTATCCAGGCAAAAAAGGAGGTGCTCTCAGCAATTCCTTCCTCAGTTGTTGCAACCGTACTTCATCTTATGACGTATTTGGGTCTTATATATCGAAAATGAAGTTCTTCCAAATTTGAAAGTGTATCATTGCGTAGCTGTTGCTTGATATAATGCCATACGTTTTCGATAGGATTGGAGTCTGGAGATTGTGCAGGCCAATTCAAACACGGAACCTCTTGACATTGCCAGCTGTGTGAGTGGGAGTATTATCCTGCATGAAGATGGGATTATCATCCAAATTCCGACCAAAGTAGGCTAGAAAATGCTCAGTCAACATATGAATGTACTTGTTTGGATTAATTCGACCTTGCAAACGAAATACGGGCCCTGGACCATTGGTACTAATAATGGCCCACGCCAAAACTGAACATCCAACACCTTGCAGCGTTGAAACTTAGCACCTAGGATTAAATTCTTCGTCTTTCCTCCTATGAACGTACTGTCTGCCATCACTGCTTAGGCTATTGACATTGCTTTCGTCGCTAAAAAGCACTTTTGACCAATATGAAGAGTCATGATCTTCATTGCATCTGACGAAATCCAGTCGTCGCTTTCTGATCTTTACAGAAATTATTGGCTTGTGTCTTGCAACATATACTCGCAAATTAAATTCCTTTAATCTGTTCTTGACAGTATAAAGAGAGCACTTTTTAACAAGATTGCACTGTTGTTGGATTTGGGGAGCCGTTTCAAATCTGTTTCTTAGGTTGCGGATCTTGATAGCATTGTCTTCCCTGTTAGAAATAACGCTTGTACGACCAGATTTAGGAGCATCACGAACACTGCCGGCGTTTTGATTCTTTTGCACAGTCTTTCGCACTGTTTTCTCATCACATTTCAATCTGCGGCCGATTTCTCGATTGGATAAACCAGAAAGGTGGAAATTAATGAGCTCCTGACGATCACTAAGAGAAAGTCGTGGCATATGGACTAAACGCTCGATTGTATAACCTGGAACAACAAAAATTACGATTAGAGATGATTTGTTCCTCTTGGTGGATATTTAAAACTACTTTAGGGCCGATAATTTAAGCTGGTTTTAAGCGAATTGTTTGTTGCGAACGTTCTTTTTTCCTCCTCAATTTGAGGTTATTTTTTTTAATTGACGTGAACACTGGAATATTTGAATTAACAGTCAAATATGAGCAGGTAAAATTTTAGAGTAATAAAAAGCGAATCAAATGAGATATAGTTTGTTTAGACAGTTACATTAAATTTAGTTTAAATTTGCAGTTTTTAAAAAAATTACAAGTGTGGACTTTCTTTTTGCCGGCATATATAAAAGAAGAAAAGCTAATATAAAGGAGAGACTAGAAAACAAAAGAAAAAAATACATTTTAAAATCGATTGAGTCGATTCGATCCGTATTTTGTTTTACGGCAGGTCAATAATTTGTGAAATCTGTGAGAAAATATTAATCTCTTCTCTATATAAATAAAATGAACTCATTTTTCCCGTCTGATTTTGACCTTAATAGGATTAAAAATCAAGATATTTCATGCAAATATAATATGCACAAACGGCAGAACAATATCTGAGGTGTGTTATAGGCTTATTATTTCTCAAATTCCTCGATAATCTTAGATTTCTATACTTTTTCTGCTGAGAAGTCACGGCCAAAATCGGTTAAGATCAATGGAAGTGGTAAAATATTTTCTCTCTTATAAATTCCTCCTCCCCCTGCCACCACTTAACACCGTTTGGGGATCGTTCACAAGGAACAGTTGAGAAGAGAACACCGGTTTGGCTTCGTAGTTCTTTCATGTGAAGTTATTTAAAATCACTAAACTAAGCTGCAGTGCTCTGTGGCGTAGTGGTTAGCGTGCTGGACAATTCACATTATATTTTCACGTTCGCGCCGACCTACCGTAGTCGTTTTTTTTTTGTTTTTTTCCTAAACAACTGGAATGGACTTTTCTTGGTGGCCGAACTGTTAACGTTGCAGATGTTTTTTTTTTTTGTTTTTTTTCACTTTATTTTCCTACTTTTACTCATGACTCCGGGTTTGATCCTTCCTACTTACCTACCATAACATTTTTTAAAACTCCCCCCCCGTCCCGGAAACAAACACTCGGGCAACGCCGGGTACCCCCGCTAGTTAAACATAAATTTAGGTGTTTGGTTGTAAAATGATGTTTACATCTTTTGCAATGGTATTACAATGTAAATGAATGCAATATAGTCAATTGGATTTCTCTTTATGATAATAAGTCACCACCAATGGCAAATACCATACGAGGATAAAGGTTGATGAGGTTGTTAATTACATGATCAGTAATTCTATTAGAAGAATTGAAAACAATTTATCGAAAGGACAATTTTTGGTTACTTAAGAGAACGACTTAACAAGTATTTGTTGGCTTTGAATATGGAAAAGATGATGGCTAAAGAGAATCAGTCTGGAGACAAGGGGGTTATGAATTAGTTTTGGGGAAAGAAACTCTCTTTCATGGAACTTCAGTTGGTTTGAGATACACAGAATAGAAAAGAAAATATTTTGCAGGGGTGGTAGTTTACTGAATTCTGTGAGTGAATGTTTTACAGCAGAGATTGAAGTTCAGTCGAGCACTTTCCATGAAAATGGTGATAGAGTAGAGGAAAACTTACAGTGGGAAAAGAAACTGTAGAGACGAGTAGAAGTGTTCTATCAGATTATGAAGTCGATTTTGCTGTCTGGATAGTAAGTCGAAACTTCCTTTGGTGTGGCAACAGTACTCTATCTTAAAGTATATCTTACTTTTAAACAGGCAGAGTATTGCGCGATGTTGCTAGTTTCAGTCTTTCCTATCTTTATAATATCATGCTTATTCTTACTTTGGTTGGTTCATACGTTACGCTTTGAAAAAGGCCAAATACAATTTTGGAAGGTTAAACTGCTCAAGGAAAATGCCAATTTCTTGAAATTTGGTTTAAAAAGGCCAATCTGGTAACTCTGGATAATAATATAAATCTCATTTCCCTTTAGTATAGCCACGTTTAATAATATATTATTCTTATTGTAATGGTATGAGAAAGGAACTCGTGGTAATTTTGGCATGCAGCAGTTCTTCACGGTTAAAAGAACATTATGTAAAGAAAGCGAACATTCGAAAAAACGGAGAACATTGTCTGCCAATAAGTGCTGGACTACATGAGTAAATTAAATATTGTGTCTTGCAATGTAATTTTATTAGTTCCATTGAACTATGTAGCACAATATTACTCTCTGAGTATTTATTAGTACTTATTAATTTATCTTATTTGGGTCAGTTCTATATTTAAAATACAATGGAAACTATTTCCATATAAAGGTCAATAAATTCATATTTGCGGCGTATTAATATTATTATTTCCTCTATCCAAAGAAATAATTTTTTAAGCTATCCGAAAAAAATATCAGCTTTACTAAATTTGCTGATTGAAATATATTTTTCATTTCGTGAAATTTTCACGGGTTCTGCTAGTAAATACTAATCATGGCATTTGTTCTTCCGAATTATCTGGTCTATTTTTTTTTTTTTTTTTTTTTTGAAGCTAGGTTAACTCGTTGGTCTAGTGTTCTCTCGTAATTCGCTGTTTTAATACCTCATTATAATACAGTTTCCTATTCCAGTAACTGCTTTGTGAGAATTTTGAATTGGTTGACTTGCCGAGGGTAGGTCGGTGGGGAAGAAAGGAGTGCTGGTAGCTGTGACCAACACGGCCGGTGGTCCGTTAATCAAAAAACCTGAGTGTCTATTCCTTACAAGTTAAATAGACATTTCAGTCACGCGTGAATCTCGTTGACTGAGAGTTGGCGCTCTACTGTTGTTGTAGTAGTTGTTGTAGTCTTTTAGACAAATTACACTTCGACCATCGTTACCCATTTGTTACTCTTACAAGAAAAGACTGCTTGTAAGCAACATCGACATTTCGTTGCAAGACTTAAACCGTCTTTTCTTCCCCCCCCCTACTCTTCGGTATCCTAATTCCGACAGCTTGTCAGGAGCTGGAGGCTTGTGGAACTCTCTTGCTACCAACTGTTTTCCTCCTACCTATAGTCTTCATCTTTTCAATAGGCATCTTTTGTACTTAGGATAATAATGAGTGTTTGTTTGTTTTGTTTTGTTTTTTTGTTTGTTTGTTTTTTTTGGGGGGGGGGTTACCTTCTTAAATCAAGTGACTTCACGCTTTGGGTGATTACAGAAAAATCATTACATCCAGAGTCAGATATTTTCTGGAGCAGTAAATTTATTTAACCATTTAAAGTAAGTTTAGTCTAATAAAGTAAATGATTTTCACTAGGAGATATCCTTAATTTCACCTGACATGAAACAGGTACCTAATTGTTGTTGATGAAAGGGAAGAAATTTTATTTTATAAGTGTTAAAAGTAACAAATCAGTTTCCTCATTGCCTCAGGTGCTCCAGACTCTAAGAAATAAAATAAGCTACATCTTGATCGCCACTGCTCTTCTTCTTCTTCTTCTGAAAACACTCGTGTAATTTGCATAGACACCAACAAAGTATCTCATGATATGATCTGGAAGATCATTAATGAAAGTCTAGAGAAAAGTTGAATTAAATAAAGGCATTGCATCTTCAGACGGGCTGTTTTGTTAGGAAAGGACTCATTCAGTTATCATCGGTTTTCCAAGCTTGAATTTCGTTTCCGTTTACTTTTCTGTGCGGCTTTTCTTTTTTCTGTTAATTTTCCTTCTTTGCTGCCCGTTTATTTAGGGTAAACATTGTTTTTAAAGTAATAAAAATTCTAGACTTCGCGTCGTCACGTGACCTCGTCATAGCCTCGTATTCGTGTTCCTTGGCCTGAATTTGAACTGAGAAGACTGCCATTTCATTACACTCCCTACGCAGCCATCAGGTACATTTAATACATTCTTTTCCACTTATTTATTAACTTTATCATGCATGTTAGGAAAAAAATCACAATATTACTTTTTTTCTTCTTCTTCTTCTTTTTCTTCTTTTTCTTCTTCTTCTTCTTCTTCTTCTTCTTATTATTATTATTATTATTATTATCTTACTTTCCAGGTTTTCATTCATAATACTGAAAAAGGCTGGAGGTTATATCAGCCGAAACGTCGTGAGAATAAGATCAAAATAATACAAGAATTACAGTAGAAGAGCAACAACAATAACAATGACAACAATAATAACAACAATAACAAGAAAGTGATAATAATTTTATATAATATATGGGTGGAGACACAGTAAGGAGATGTGGATTAAACAGCTGTGCTTACATTCGCGCCTGCACGACCTTGGGCGGAGAGACATTTAATGGTTGAGTGGGCAATGACCAATGTACCATTTAAGGGGATAAAATTCAAATAAATAAAGCTTTTCATCTTTACGTTTGAGAGCAGTCAGTGTCCGTTTCGGGTGTTCAATAACCAAGAAAAACAAGAAGACCTTGGGCGGAGGGTCATGAAAATAACAACATCTATATCGCCAATCGTTAATTTATCGGCTAACTTATTTAAATAGGGGTCACCCTCCACCTGTTATAATGACTAATCAAAAAGCAGTAACAGGTGTGTTTAACCGTGTCTTCCTTGAAGATTTCGCATTGATTCGTAATAATAATAATTATTAGCGTGAAAGTGTTGTTTTTGTATTTCCTTTTTATTTTAATAGTAATATAACGTGTTCGAGTAATGATTTTTTTCTGTTTTTTTTATGCCCCGTCTTTAGTTGTTATAAGTTTTCAACGTGAGTTTAAGTCAGATGCCACCAAAGGGTTTTTCATTCTTAATATATAACGCCACAATAACGCCTCCCATTTCTCATAGGTTTACTGAAAGGCTAAACCAACATTTATTTATATATAAACTAGGTGAATATCTGTCCCAGAGCGGATAAAATTAATTCTCCGAACACAACAGAATTGCACTGCTTTTATATGAATTTACAAAATTTATAAAAGACATAACTAAATGTTATTTTAATATAGTGGGATTCGTTATTATTTATATAACATTAAAACATCTTACTGCTGGTTGTGTGTGTGTGTGTGTGTGTGTGTGTGTGTGTGTGTGTGTGTGTGTGTGTGTGTGTGTGTGTGTGTGTGTGTGTGTGTGTGCGTGCGTGTGTGTGTGTGTGTGTGTGTGTGTGTGTGTGTGTGTGTGTGTGAAGTACGTGGTGAAAGGAAATACCTCATGCGAAATTAGGAACAAATAAGATAATTACTCACGGTTGCTTTGTTATGCACAATTATTGTGAAGACACATAAGAACAAATATAAAATAATACATAAGAAGGTTAATAGTCCGAGTTTTATAGCTGAATACGGACGGGAATGATGTTTATTCGTCTATTTTAAAAGTCTTCTCCAGTGTTAATCTAGTGAGCAGTTACGAGAATTTTAACTGGACTGGAGACAAGATTGCCCTAAGAAATAAAGTTACTTCCCTTATATTGTACTTTTATGTCGTCCTAGCATTTTTATTATAATTTTTATCAAAATTTATTTACTGTTTCTAAAAAATGTTTATAACTCAAGAGTTAAACTTAAGAGGTATTAAGAAAAAATAAAAATTTAGAGAATCATGATAGAATGGACAAAGTAGAAATATCTTCTTGTATAGTTTTTTTTTTTTTTTTTTCTTGGCGATTGATTTTATCGTGAAATCCTATAATTAAAGATACTTTCCTCCGAAGGAAGCACCAAAAACACGTTATAATTTGCATATAACTTTATTCACACTTCCCTCGTAGTTTTCAGGCATTTATCCTCTGATTCCTACATCTTCTAGCTGTGTTCACTGGATTCTCTATGAACAAGAGACAAAATCTCTTCCGAGTTAATAATTCTAGTCTTGAGTTAACATCGTCTGTTAATCAACACTGACTGACTGACTAACTTGTCTGTTTTTCATGAAAATATGATAACCTCGTTTTTTATTAGTTACAGCATGATGTAACGGTCAATTTTATTGTTTTTCCAAGTCTTTTGTTACATAATATTTAACATCGTTAGCCGGCTTTAACTGACTTAATATATTTGACCATGTAATATTTTAATGCGACTTTTAAAATTTGCTATTGTTCCAAATGTTTATCTATTTCATAAGATTCTATTATCAAAATATTTCATATTTAAATAACATTGAATATATCGCAATTTAGCTTTGTTTCACTCGCTCTTTCATCCAATCTGGCGCTGCCCGGAATCACAATATCCAACACCTAGGCCCTAGTATAATAATATCAATTCCTTTCTTCTTCTTTCTATCTCTCTCTTTCTCTCTTCATATATATATATTTTTTTTACACAGTGATCACCACTTATCAAGGCCCGGAAGCCACTCAGGGATAAGGGTTATTGCAAGTACATTACGTTAGTGTGGAGATTTGATGAAGTGTTTACTTAAGGGGCGGTTCATTAGGAATTTGTTAACATTGGACTTGAAGACATCCAAGTTGTAGTCAGGTTGGAAGCAGGCAGACGGAACAGAGTTCCACAGGCGTGCAGTTCTAAGAAAGAAGCTTTGTTCATGGAATCCGCGTTTTGATTTAGGCACAGATATAGAGTGGGGGAAATTTTTCACAGTGGATTCAGCTAGACGGGTGTTTTTCGTGAAAGATTGGCGAGGGGGGACCAGAGATTGGAGTTCAGATGAGCACCTGCCATGGAAATAAGGATAAAACAAGGATAGGCTCGCAACGTCTCTTCTGTGGGAGAGAGGTTGCAGGGTAGAGAAAAGGGCATCCCCCACTAAGCCACGAAGTCTATTTTGTACTCTGTCAAGGCAGGATAGGCTGTTTTTAGCAGCTCCTGCCTAGATATGGCAACAGTATTCCATCCTTGGACGTACTTGGCTTTTATATAGATAGAGAATTGCATCAGTAGTGAGATATCTTCTGGAGCGGTAGAAGGATCCCACCATCTTTCCAGCGACCTTGACAACAGACTTGATGTACGTGTTCCATTTCAGATCAGGAGTAAAGGTGAAACCCAGAAGCTTGTCAAAACACGGGGCCTCACCCAGACGAGAACCATCCATCACAATTGATGCCAGATGGGGATCAGAGCGTTGATGATGTAAGGATAGGAGTTTGGTTTTGGATGCATTAAAGGTAACCAGCCACATCTTCCCCCACTGAACCACGCGCTCGAGATCAGAGGAGAGAGAATCAGAGAGAACTTTGTCATTTACAGCCTTTGATGTGTTGCCGTAGATGGTCGTGTCATCAGCATAGATGTCAACGAATGATTTAAGTATGTGTTTAGGGGGATCATTGATGTAGATCAGGAAGAGAGTTGGGCCCAGGATTGACCCCTGGAGGACTCCAGCATTTATATTGCAGGCATCCGATTTTTGTCCATCTACCACTACTCTTATGAGCCTATCGGAGAGAAATGATTTAATGATTGAGAAAACATTTCCAGTTATACCGTAGCTGGAAATCTTGTGAAGTAGACCCTTATGCCATACCTTGTCGAAGGCCTTTGATATGTCAAGAGCAATTGCCCTAGAAAGGAAGCCTTTGTCAAGAGATTCATTTCATGTTGAGGTTTTGGGATTTGTGGAATGGGTCGGCATACTTGGTTAGAGGGAAAGTAAAAGAGAAAAAGACAGGAAATTTTTTTTTTTTGTAGCACACGAAAAGGTAAAGCCGTAACAATTACCCACTAGTATGGCATCGAGAGGCCCCACCAGAGACGACTGCATGGTCCAGATCCACTCACCAAATGGCAATACAGCAGTCCCAGTACTTTGCGCCTGCTGATAGGACAGCCTCCTTAGTGGTTAATCCAAGGTTCGGGTCCCTGACTATCAGGCGGATAACGTCTGCCCAGGCAAAACGTTTACCTCCAGGACTCTTACTAGTGACATGGCCACAAGGACAGACAAAGGCAGAAAAATTTCCGACATCTCAGACTACTGGTCACCAAGTACTACCGACCTTTAAGCAGCTTTTTCTTCACCCTTTATCAGAAAAATCACTCATTGAATGAGGACTGAATGACAAAATAGGAGAAGCGAGTTACTGGAGCTGCCGATAACACATCCACTGTATTATCTACTCTCCATTTATTACATATATATATATATATATATATATATATATATATTATTTTTAAAATATAATTATCCACTGACACATGTTTCGTCGTCTACGACTCATCAGAGTGGCTGTATCTAGCGAGATTCGAAATCGGAGCCCCACGGTAATGAGCCTAAACCCCTTACCGCTCACCCATCTCGCACGAATGTCTGGATGTTGTTTGTTTTTGTTTTAGCGATATGTTTTGAACGAATTCAATTATTTACGAAAGTGCATTTTTACCTAAATACGAGGTGAGAATAATTTTCCCTTTTGCCAATTTGGTACCCCCTAGCGAGATTCGAAATCGGAGCCCCACGGTAATGAGCCTAAACCCCTTACCGCTCACCCATCTCGCACGAATGTCTGGATGTTGTTTGTTTTGGTTTTAGCGATATGTTTTGAACGAATTCAATTATTTACGAAAGTGCATTTTTACCTAAATACGAGGTGAGAATAATTTTCCCTTTTGCCAATTTGGTACCCCCTCCACCCAAAAAATATAAATGTTTCTATGATTCATGCAAATCATTTGAGATGACGCCCATGCAGGTCCATCATTCATCACTGGCAAGTTGTGTATTGAGAAAAGCGGTGACTATGTAGAAAAAATTAATTCTGGAACACAAAAATCGGTAGTTTTAATGGTACAACTCCCGTCTTTGCAGATCTTCAACTTTTAAATTAAACAAAATAGAGGGTTTTACTTTTTGAATAATCCTCGTATCTTTGTCCTGTGTTTTGATCACGATCAAAGACAACGACGACGACACGCACACAACAGAGTATATAATACACACTTCAAACAACGTCATAACTAAACATGGATAATCATATTCGTCTGTTTTGGGACGTGGCCTGTGATATATATTTTAAATTAGTTTACTTGAACATTTCCTAATTAAACCATCGTCTCTAACTAAATATTACATTTATTTCTATAATTTGAATATTTCATCCCTTTTATTAGTTTTGTCACATTTCTTTGTATGCTTTCTGATTTTATTTAATAGGCTCGATAGTATTATCAGCATAGCACAAAATAGATTTCGTAATCTAGTGAGGGGCGTATCACTTTCTTTCTGTACACACATTTACCATAGAAGAGACGTTGCTAGTCTTTTTCTACTCTATATTTATTTTATAGTAGATGTGCAACTGGTCTCCAATCTCCGGTTTCCCGTGCAAAAACTTGTCTAACTACAACCATTGTAAAAAGAAAAAGATTTCTTCCTCTAAATGGCAGAAAGTTTGTTTTTCAAGAACGTCTTAATTGTAGAATACAGTACCACATGACTGCATCTCAGCTAACTACAACGAGGTCGTTTTCATGTTAAATGTTAACAAATACCTGTCGAATAATCCGATTAAATAATCAAATTCTGACCATTAAATCATCGCCTGCAATTCTCTCAAAGTATTCATCGCCAACTATGAATCGCATTCTTAATCATACAACAGTTTTCCACTTTTTATGCGGTCCTTTGCATTGGATCTTTGGCTCTTGATAAACGATGACACATTAGTATAAGAAGTAATATTATATGTAGTATTATAATTAGTAGAAATATAAGTCCTAGTATCACAATTAATAGTATCATAAGTAGTAATATAAATATAATCACGTTTGATACACCGGTTCCCGTCAGATCACCCAAGTTAAGCAACGATGAGTCTGGCCAGTACTAGATGGGTGACAATTTGAGACTTTCAGGTGGTGTATGTCCTCTCTGCCTATCTTGGCATTGTTTACAGTCGTCCTGGGCTTCTCCTT
>NC_136484.1:156214361-156276861 GCF_053919585.1 Euprymna scolopes | reverse complement strand
TAACAATATAAACCTTTATTTTTTTTAATCTTAAATAATATAAACAGAACATTTTATATATTTTTGATTTCAAACAATATAAAAAGAACTTTTTATAATATTAAACGGTAAAGTTTTACTTGGTTTCCACCTTAACATTTTCCTTTAAAATGATGACTTCAGAGGCTTTCGGGTATGCTGAAAACGAATATTGCATTTAAAGTTTCCGCAAATAAGTAGTTTACAGGATATTAAGCAATATAATTTATGTTAAAAGTGGTGGCCATAGTTATACACCAAAAATATGCGCGCTTGCGCGTACAACTATGGCTAACATTTTACACAAATTATATTGCTTAATATGGCTAACATTTTACAGAAATTATATTGCTTAATATCCGGAAAACTACTACATTTAAATGCGACATTCATTTTCAGCATATCCGAAAACCTTCAAAAGTCTTTATTTTAAAGGAAAACGTTAAGGTGGAAACCAAGTAAAAATTTACCATAAGCATTTTTTGAATTTTAAGCGCTATAAACAGATTTGTTAAACAACTATCGTCCAGGAATGCTTTTGATTGTACGGAGAAAAATGTCCTCTTTTTCTTCTTTTCGCCACATGAATTCCACCATATGCATTTCAAAACTTTCTTTCCAACTTTTCTTTTTACAATGGGATAATAAAACTTGTATGGCTTGCGTGTGTATCTAGGGGTTAGTCTAATCAATAATTTCGTCATGTTGATATTTCCCATAAACGAAGTGGTAGGTGTATCAGAATTTTTGTAGGAATTTTTGACATCCCTAACACGAAACTGCGAATAAGATATAAAAAAAACTCGTAATTTCTCTTTTAAAAGTGGGTTGTTTATTTTCTTTATGGATTATACTTCCAAAATAAACTATTAAAGTTGTATAAAAAGTAATAGAAATATTTTTTTATTTTTTTAAAAACCAGTACTGAAATTAATTAAATTTTACGAGTTCAGTATTTTTCAATTTTTAAACTTTAAAAATCTATCAAAATTTTCTATTAATTCTATTTTACGATATTTTCAGAGTTAATGTGAAATTTTATGCTCTTTCCAATAAACTGAATATAATATTTTAGACAAACATCTTTTTTAATTCACGCCCCACTATTTTGAAATGTCTATTAAAAAGTAAATAATTAATGTATGTGCCAAAGTTTTATATATCACAAATTGAAGATAAAAGATCAATAAATAATATATTCTAATTTAAAACAAAAAAGAACAGTTTTTTTTTAATTTACCTGTAAAGTCCGAAGTTTAAAACTTTTTTTTAAACACGTTGTTTGTATTGTTTTTAAGGAAACCTTGGTCCTTGCCCCTTTAATTGAAAAAAATTAGGGTTTGAATTACATTTTTTGAGTAGTTATAAGCTTGGGAAGACAGGAGGTCGAATTAATTCACGTCCCCCCCCCCATTTTGAAATGTCTATTAAAAAGTAAATAATTATTTTATGTGCTAAAGTGTTATATATCGCAAATTTAAGATAAAAGATTAATAAATAATATATTCTAATTTAAACAAAAAAGTTTTGGGGGAATTTACCTGTAAAGTCCGAAGTTTAAAACCTTTTTTTTAATGAAACCTTGGTCCTTGCTCCTTTAATTGAAAAAAGAATTAGAGTTTTAATTACTTTTTTCGAGTAGTTATAAGCTTGGAAAGACAGGGTGTCGTAGTATTCAATATTTTTTACGAAGTTTCTGACACACCTAACGAAGTGGTACAACTAAAATACAAACTAAAAAAGAGAATACACATGTAGAATAAAATTTTAATTGAAATCGTTTATAAAAAAACACGGAATTCAATTTTCAATAAAGACGAGATTAATAATCGTTCATTAGAGGAATAGTTCTAATTATATTCTTTAAAATTAAAAATTAAAAACAAACGTTTATATTGTTTGTTGCAATATTTTGGACGCGTAATGGGGTAGCTATTTATTTGGTGTCCACCACACCAAAATGTGGCACAAGGCCGGAAGGTGGAAATAGTCAAGCTCCCCTAAAGGATGGGCACTCTTGCTTCATCAAAAATTGCCTGGGCACCGCCTCGGCATTCCCCGGTCGGGGCGCCTCAGGCAGCAAGCAATAAACTTGTTGGGCTGAGTGTCAAGTGACGAATCCTTGACTGGTACTACCCTGTCTCCCTGCAGCCGAAGCCGCTAGGAGACATCCCATCACACCGGAGTGATAATGGGGTATATATTTAATTGCCGCCCACATCGGCAATATTTGGCACACGGCCTGGAAAGTGGGATACCCGCAGGCTCCCCTAAAGGAGGGGCACTCCTGCAATTTTAAAAATTGCCTGAGTAACCCCCTCGGCATTCTCCGGTCGGGGCGCCTCAGGCAGCAAGCAATAAACTTGCCCCACCGGAAAGCCCGGTCGCATGGCCTGGGAGGGTGGACCTTCTAGGTATTACCCAGGCGGTGTACCTCAGTCCAACAAGTGCTGGGCCGGTTCCCGGCCCCTCACCTGTTGGGCTGAGTGTCAAGTGACGAATCCTTGACCTGTACTACCCTGCCTCCCTGCAGCCGAAGCCGCTAGGAGACATCCCATCACACCGGAGTGATAATGGGGTATGATCCCACACAGTCGGACGATTCTATTTATAAACGATGCTGCTAGGAACTGACGAATCGAATTAATTCACGTTCTGCTACCAACCAATCAGAAACCAGAATTGCTCCATAAATATTAAACCTTTTCTGTAGCAATTTCACATGTTTTTTCCGTCTTGACACGGTAAGAATATTTTGCTCTTTGGAACTGTCTACTGCAAACAAGTCACCTCTCAGGACTTGTGTGTAACAACGAACCATCGGAAACTGTTCTTCTACTGCAAACCAGTCACCTCTCAAAACTTGTTTAGAACAACGAACCATCTAAAACTGTTCTGAAACTAAACATGGCTTACACGTCTAGAGGTTATAGGCCCAGAGTGCGTCTTTATTTCGATGCATCCGAATCAAAATTCGAATTGTGGCAAGTTAAATTTCTATGATATCTACGAATCCAAAAGCTACACAAAGTACTTCAAACACAACCTGAAAACAGAAACGACCCCGACTTCATTGAAAAGAACGCAACTGTCTTTGCGGAATTAATACAGTGTTTAGATGACCGAAGTCTATCACTGGTAATGAGAGAAGCCCTGGTCGATGCCTGCAAAGCATTAAACATATTGAGAGAGCATTATCTATCGAAAAGGAAAATTACAAAGTGATTTTTTTATTTCAGCAAAAGTATTAGTTACGCATTAATAGGTAAAAGTGTTAATACAAATAAAATGGATACAGTTTAACGTCTTGTCCAGGACTTTTTTATATATATATATATAGAAATCTATATACATACAAGGCCGTGAAAGAAAAAACAATTATTAAGTCGAATCCCCCAACAAGTTTTGAGAAAAAACGTTGTAGCTTTATTCTTGTTGCGGGTTTCGTGAATACATCAGCGATATTTTGTTCTGCTTATATGTAATTCAAAATAATGGATTCCTTTTTAACCTCATTTTTTATGAAATGGTATTTTATATCTGTATGCTTTGGTTGATTATCGATTATCTTTGGTTGATTATCGTGTTCTGTGCTAAGACTATACTGGCTTGATTATCACAATTAATTACTACGGGGCTTTTAGTTAATTCTGGCTCTAAAATAGTCTTTAGGATATTTTTAAGGTACAGTGCTTCCTGGGTCGTGTGTGTGATCGCGATAAATTCTGCTTCACACGTAGAGAGAGATACAATCTGTTGCTTTTTAGATTTCCATGAAATAATAGGCCCATTTTCTGAGAGTCTGAAACAATATCCAGATATACTCTTGCAATCTTCGTTATTTCCCCAGTCTGAATCTGAAAAACCTTCTAATTTTAGGGGATTTCTTGATTTTCTAAATACTAACTTCTGTTCTTTAGTTTCTTTTAAATAACGCAGGACTTGTTTAGCTCTGTTTAAATCCTTCATTGTCGGTCGTAATAATTTTTGTGACAGTTTTGTTACTGTATAGCATATGTCGGGCCTGGTTGCATTCATTAAATACATAAGACTACCTATAATTTCTTGGTATTGTGTGTCATTTATTATTTCAGATTCTGTGTGTATATTTTTATTAATATCATTTTCGACCGGTGTAGAGCGTTTCTTGCACTCTCCCATTCCAAATTTTAATAGTATTTTGTCGATGTATCTCGATTGAGACATCGTAACAAGTCCTTTGCTTTGAGTATATTCTATGCCTAGAAACCAGGATATTTTGCCAAGATCGGTCATTTTGAATCTTTTACTTAATTTGTTCTTAACATCGGTTAACATTATGTCACAATTTGATACGATTAAGATATCATCGACCCACAAAACCAAAATCAGTAGTTTATCGTCTTTGTGTTGGGTATATAAACAGGGGTCTACAGCGCATTGTCTAAATTGTTGTTTAATAATATAATCATGAAATACTGTATTCCAACACTGAGCACTTTGCTTTAGAACATATGACTTGTTAAGTCGTTATATGTTATTTTTATTTTTCATTATAAATCCCTCTGGAGGGGTAATATAAATTTCACCGTCTATTGGGGCATTCAAATAAGCATTTTTTACGTCCATTTGATGGATGTTTAGGTCATACTGTGATGCGATTTGCAATAAAATTCTGATTGTCGTTAGGTTTGTGGTCGGTGAAAACGTAGAAAAATATTCTATACCGTAAATCTGAGAGTATCCTTTAGCAACAAATCTAGCTTTGTACTGTTCTACGCCTGATGCCGGTGCCTTTTTGTAAAGACCCATCTTGTAGAAATAACATGTTTATCTTTTGGGAGAGGCACTACCGTGTAGGTATCATTTTCGGTTAAGGCATCTATTTCTTTTTTTCATGGCAATTTTCCATTCATCATAATGTTCTTAATTAATTGCTTCGTTAAAGCTTTTTGGCGCCTTTTCCATTGACTAGCAATAGTCGATTTGATAATCTTTTATATTGTCAACCACAAAAAATCGGGTCGCCTTCTATTTCTTTTGGGATATCTTTCGACTTTACCATCATTATCATCATCATCATCATCATCATCATCATGGACACTCTTGTCTCCGTCATTTTTATTGTCTTCGTTTGTTTTAATAATTTGAGGGAATATAATTTCATCTTCTTTATATGACGGGTTTTCGTCTGTAAAATTAAACGTGTCTTTGAATTTTACACATTGGATTCTTTTTGTTTTATTTTTTTCTGGAAAAATACTTAATTGGCTGGACTGTTTTTATCGTATCTAAGAAATATACCTCTGTCGGCTTTAATGTTCAATTTACTCTTTTTATCTATATATGCGAAGCAAGTTGAACCAAATATATGCATTCTGCTTAAATTTGGTTTTTTACCACAGAAAGATTCATATGGAGTTTTAGATAGCGTTTTGTAAAAATACCTGTTGCGTATATAGGCTGCCGCCATAAGTGCGTACGTTCAGAGGTTTTTAGGGAGTTTTGATACAATGAGTAGGCATCTTGCCATTTCAAAAAGTGTCCGCCACGCACGTTCAGTAGTCCCGTTTTGGTGTGGCGATCTAGAAGCTGATGTTTCATGCCTGATATGATGGTTAATTAGTAAAAGTTCAAAGTCTTTATTGGTGAATTCCGTACCGTTGTCAGAGCGAATACACTTGATTTCACCGTAGGAGGCCATGTCGACTAGATATTTCTTAGTTGCTAGCAGGGTATCAGATTTGTTCTTTAAAAAGTAAACCATTATTAAACCTGAATGGCCATCTACGAAATTCAACACATATCTATAATGTTATCTGGCCATCGGTTCCACGGGACCGTTCAAGTCACAATGCACCATTGATAGAATTTTTTTGGCCTTTTTGTCTGGTATCTTGCTTTGATAGTTTGTCATTTTCCCTTGCGTTCAGACGTCGCAGTTGAAGTTTTTTTATATTTGTATTTTTATTCCATCAACTACAGTCGGCAACTTTTTGATATCATGATTATTGCAGTGTCCAAGAATTTTATGCCATATTTGTAGATCATGGCAGGCGGTTTTCGATGGGACTACGCTATTTAAATAATATAGTCTTCCATTTTCTTTAATGTCGAATACAGTTCCATTCGGGTATACCAGTTTTGATTTATTGGGGCTAAAGTTTATATTTGCACCTTGTTTTGTGGCAGCTTGTACAGAAAATATATTTTGTTTAAATTTTGGGATTAGAAGAGCGTTTTCTAGAATATAGAAACACAATTCACCTTTATTGTTCTTCAGCGAGATTTTAGCATTGCCTCTTTTCAAAACGATATCATTTACTCGATTCCCGTCAGCTAGTTCTACAAAATGATTTTGTGGCTTAAAGTTGGGGGGAAAATTGATAAAATCATATTCCTTTGTAATCACATTTGCCGTGGCCCCACAATCGATAAGAAAATTTTTATTGTTTGTTGAAGCATTAAACTTACACGAAAATAAAAATGTATGTTCGTTAACAGAGCTCTCTACATTTTTAATGGAGTCGCCATTCTGAGTCCTGTATCTACATTGGAAACTCTTGTGATTAGGTCGTCCACAATTATAGCAAATAATTTTTGTACTTTTCTTAGGAGAAAAATTGTTTTTGGCAAAGTTCCGGTTTTTATTCCTCGCATGGGTATAATTTAATTTTTATGTTTTTATGTGTGTATTTTTAAATTTCATGATATTTGTGGATTCGTTTTTTTCTGTGACCATTTTTTCAATTTCTTCGTAACTTCTGAGTGCTACCTTGAATTGGCTAAGAGTCATGGGTTTTTCTTTCTGGGTTATCACGGTGGTAAATGGTCTAAAATAATAAAAAGTTCTATTTATGGTCTAAAATAATAAAAAGTTTTATTTATTTTGTTTAAAATAAAAAAGTTCTGTATATATTGCTTGAGGTAAGTGTTTTTTAAGTTCTGTTTATATTGTTTATTTTTGAAAATGAACTTCTGACCGATATCGCTGTTTATATATTGTTTTCATTAAGCAAGATTACAGATTAGTATCTGTTCCGATACCTTTTCTGACCTCGATCAGTGGAGGAGAAATCCTTGTAAACAGACGCAATTGTATTTTGTTCCTATCCCATTTTTATTTTGGGGGAGCTAGATTTCCCTCACATTAAAAACTGACCTTGCGTGTAACTCTGCCCTCGTAAGGAGGCAAGTAAATAGGAACATAATTTGGTTGATTTTATGTGATATAGGGATCGAGAGTATGTTGCCTTTTATGTGATATAGGGATCGAAAGTATGTTGCCTTTTATGTGATATAGGGATCGAGAGTATGTTGCCTTTTATGTGATATAGGGATCGAGAGTGTTTTGCCTTTTATGTGATATAGGGATCGACAGCATTTGCCACCTTGTCTCAAGTCTTGCCAGCTTTTTATGGATTAATTTAATTTTTAGGGTTCTAATTATCGGCTTTATCCCCCCTAAACAAAAGTTAGTTGTAAAATCAATGTTTTTTTTTATTTTAGTAATTAGGTAAAATATGGAATTTTTACTTGATTAAATAATTCGAAATCAGAAAAGGATTTTTCTTTTAATTTATTTTTATTTATATCACTACGAAATAGGAAAAAAAATAAGACAAATCCATCATTACGAATAAAAAAAAAATCATTGAATTTGATTCTTGAGTAAATAATACGAAATAAAAAAGATTATACTTATGTATCTATGTTACCACACTGAAATTATTATTTTATTATTAATTTAGAAAGCCATTCTTAACATGGGGGATGATATTTTTAACTATGTTGTACTTTTATCTAACAATTTGATTTAGGAGATTTTGGCGTATTTAAACTGTCAACTTCTGTTAATCAGTCAGTGTCAGGCTTTTTGTCTATAATAATAATGAAGAAAACATGTTTACATCGTCATTTGAAGGAGATGTTGAAGTAGTTAAACTGTCAATTTATGACTAAAGTTTAAAATCAAGTATTCTTGTTCATTTGTCGAAATCTCTGGCTTCGTTACTATTATATCAAGGAAAGGAGAAACTAATCAGAATTATTCAAATAAAATTTAAATAAATGAATGAGAGAAATTGTGATGTATATTTTTTTTAAAAATGGTACTCTTGCAGAGAAAAGATCGCGCTGAAATAATAATGTTATTTCCAAATCCATTTTTAACATGGGAAGGGGTGTGTTTTTGTTTGATATTTTTGTTTGTTTTATTTTGTTTTTTTTAACTAATCTGTAGTTTCAGCTAACAATTTAATAAACAAAAGATACCGTAAAAATTGAATTTAATAATAAAAATCTTGCACGGTCATTTTTCTACATAAGTACCCGTATTGTAAAAACTCTTATCCAAAAATAAATAAATAATAAAAATTACACATAAACTCTTAAAATATACAAATGTGTAAAAAGGAAAAAAATTACTTGTAAATACTATAAAAAAAAATAGCGCAGTAACATACAAATGATATTTTCTTTTAATTTAATTTTATTGATAAACAAATAATAATTTTAAATTTAAAAAAATCTGTTACATTCATTTAAAATTTACACAATAGAATTCTCATCTAAACAATTTGAGCTTTATTTCTATATTTCTTTCTATAAGTTTTTATAAATAAACGTTAATACGTACATTATTTAAGTATTTAAACCAATTACTATGTGTTTTGTTTTTTTTGTTTTGTTTATTTTTTTAGTTTTCATTGGTAAGCAAGATTTCTTTTATCCAATTAGGATATAGCTAGGATTTTCAGCATCCAATTAGAATGTGGCTAGGTTTTATCTTATCGGTGACACCATTCTTTTTGTTTTATTAATGTTTATTTGCCATTTGGAATATTCCACTTTCCTTTAAAGAGATGGTCAGCATGATAACGGTCAAAGGGAATATGGATATTAGTATATAGATAATAATGATAACATGTACAAGGACAAACACGACTTCGTGGAGAGAGCTGTACATTGAGCACTATGCAACAGACTTATTTTAAACTTGAAGACAAATGGTATAGATATAAATCGAAGACAGTACTAAAAAACAAAAACCACAAAATCCTCGGGGACATGGAGATAAAAACAGATCAATTCATCCAAGCAAGGCTACCGGACGTCATAAGAGGTAACAGTAAAAAAAAAACTACCAAATTGTAAATTTTACCTTCCCAGTAGGACAAATTGGAATCGAAAGGAAGACTAAAACTATATAAGGCCCGTAAAAAGAATCAGCTTTGGTAGACACAATATAAAATAATTATGAAGGGTCAAACCGGATTTAAATCCCAATGGAAATCAATTATCTTTGTCATTGGCTTTAAGTGATAGGGCAAAATCATTTGAAATGTCAAAGAGGCTGAGAGTACTGGAAACCTACACAGACGTGTTGTCACCCAGATTCCATGGAATGTTACCGTTTATTAACAGTGAGTAATCATTAGGACTATGACAACAGAATATTCTTTTCATTTTTTTTACTCTCGAGTGTATATCCGACACAGTTAAACACAGGTAATCAACTGAGAACCACATCACTCTATATAAAACCATATAAGATATCAAAGGATACACACTCGAGAGTCAAAACAATGAAAAGAATATGCTGTTGTCCTAGCCCTAGTAATCAGTTATTACAACCTCTGATAAAGCACTTTGTATATTATTATTATTATTATTATTATTATTATTATTATTATTATTATTATTATTATTATTATTATTATTATTATTATTATTATTATTATTATTATTATTATTATTATTATTATTATTATTATTATTATTATTATTATTATTATTATTATTATTATTATTATTATTATTATTATTATTATTATTATTATTATTATTATTATTATTAGAAGAAGAAGAAGAAGAAGAAGAAGAAGAAGAAGAAGAAGAAGAAGAAGAAGAAGAAGAAGAAGAAGAAGAAGAAGAAGAAGAAGAGGAACCCCGGAATCAACCAAACAGAGATGAGGGCACTAGGTGAACATGATAGCTCCAAATAGTTGAGAGTTCTGAAAGCAAACAGAAATGAAAGAGAAAATTAGAAAAGGAATACCTCAGATGAACAAGAAAACTCTCCGACACCAAACTATATAGTAGAAGCCTAATTAAAGGTATGGACACATTGGCAGTATCATTACTAAGATACTCTGGGCCGTTTATAGGTTGGACCAAAAATAACTCAGGCATCTTCACCAAAAGCAGGAAACTCATGACTATGTAGAATGCATTACATCCAAAGGATGATACTCAGCGACTCTATGTGAACAGGAAAGACAAAGGAATTTTGGCAACCTCTACGCAGTCCCTCCTGCTGGAATTATAATATCACAATCAAACCGGTCAACAACCATACTGACTCATACGAATTTATTTTATTGTTGTTGTTAATAATAATAATAATAATAATAATAATAATAATAATAATAATAATAATAATAATAATAATAATAATAATAATTTCTTTGAAATAATAAATGTCTGCTAGTGTCAATACGGCACAATCACGTTAACACACATGTTCTCACCAGATCAACGAAGTTAAGCAATGATGAGCCTGGCTAATAACAGATAGGCGATCATTTGGGAAGGTTAGGCGCTGTATGTATCGCGCCGAGTCGTAGAAATTTCCAGGTTGGCACGTTTAACTCAATGGGGGGATACACCCTGAATCAAGACGGAAAGCAACGGGAAACTACCGCCTTTACTTGTCTTCACGTGATTACCATAGTTCTACAATTTGGAAAAACGTGGTCACCGAGGCTGTAAAAACAGCTGGATGCATGCAAGGTCAATATTATTTTTTAAAAATAACCATTTCTATTTTCGTAAAAATAATGGTTATTGTCAAGTAAATATTCGTTAAACAAATAAAACAAATGTACATCTTTATTTAAACTTGTGTCAATTTCGAAACAATAAATATTATCTCCTGTGTCAAATAATTGTCAGCTAAATATTCTTCAAAATTAATAAGAGCGAATATCACTTATTGAAATACGTTTATTTAAAACCATATTGCTTTAGTTAACGGGATGAAATAATTTGATTTTGGAACAATTTATTTTAAAAAATGGATGATATGAGAATTATTTGCTTTAGCGACATCAGAATAATCAACAAGCACTATCCTTATGGATCGGACGATCTAATTTATTTTTATGTTAACGTACCGAACATGAAATATGTTTATTTAAAAACATTTTTTGTGTAACTTTATAAAAACCGAGTATTTATCTCTATTTTTCATTATTTTTACTACGAGTTCTAATATGAGTCATTACCAGTGTTTGCTTAATGGTAACAACGGGCGGTGTTCCTTTGAGTCTGAGTGACAGCAAGTCACCCCAGTTTTCTAGTAATTTTCGCATCTTTCTTAAACTTTTGCAAATTACTTTCGCAACAGTTGTTTATTATTGCTTTCTAGATGATAGATTTGGGATTTATGAGTTGCAATTGAGTTGCAATATACCGCATCGGAATCCCAATATCTTCTGTGCGTTTCGCTGTAAGTGGATGCCTGGATGGTTCTCACTTTTTCAGGTTTTTCTTTACTCGTTGACTCTTCATAACCATTGGTATAAACCGATGCTGTAGTAGAAAAGTCAAATTTTGAGATTTTTCTTACATATCTACTTTAATAGTTTATTAGTATTATTATTATTATTATTATTATTGTTGTTGTTGTTGTTGTTGTTGTTATTGTTGTTGTTGTTATTATTATTATTATTATTATTATTATTCCCTAGGAGTTTTCACACAGGCTATTATCAAAGAATTATTTTTAAAAACAACATGTGGTGTTCCCGGAAGTCTGAGTGACAACAAGTCTCCCCATATTTCCAGTCTTCACCACCATTTGCAAATTAGTTTACGTTATCATTACCATTGATTTCTCGTTGGTTGCGACCATTGGTTTTCATTGGTATCTGGCTTGCAATAAGCCTCTCCAAGGTCCCAGTCTTATTCACATTCTTTCAGTGGAGGTCTGTTAGTGCTTTCTCTTTTTCGATCTTTTCATCCTCCTTGGCTCTCACTTATTTGGTGTGGCACCAGTTTATGGTGACACTAAAAAACTAATCGGGAATTTTTCACTTGAGCCATTACAAGCTATCACTTACTGACAATCACCTGTGGTGTTCGCTGGAGTTCGAGTGACAACAAGTCTGTCCAGATTTACATACGCTTCTATGTATTTCCAGCTAAGATGAAGATGATAAGACATGTTTTCGCCCATCCATTCCATATATCATCAAATACAGTAATTAGAAAATCTGCTTAATGAGATTAGATCCAAGAAGCTGCCATTTATTGATTGAGTTTGATGCTCGTAAAGGGCAAAGATATGTACAGAGAAACAGAGGGGCGTCGACGAGAGAGACAAATGATTGCGATGGCGAACGGCCATAAACGTAATTAATTGATACGATGTAAACATATCTGTTAAAATTCGCTCAGCCTCTTTAGCGTCTAAGAGACAGATTTACGGAGTAAGGCCGAAGAGCAATAAGGCCCTACACGGACAAATGTAAACATCATGTAACCCTGATTTCTTTTTCTCTTCCGGCTCAACACTTTTTCTCACTTCATGTCAACGAGATGATCTTCTCATCCTATTCTCTTTTTATCTGTTCTCCTCTTCCCTTTTCTCTTTCTACTCTCCCCCTCCATTCCTCCTTTGTGACTATTGCGTTTCATCTGATCATTTGAGCATTGAACACTAATTGATTTGCGATTCAATCATTATCAACGCTTCCGCTCAACTTATCGTAAAATGGCGACATATGGCCACTCCCTGATTGTGCTTATCATTCGACCACATGAAGCGCATAATTTGAATCTAATTTCTTCGAAAGCTGCCAGAAGTTTATTCAGTTTTCTAGTAGGCCCTCAGTAATGCTCTCTCTCTCTTTCTCTCTCTCTCTCTTTCTCTCTCTCTTTCTTTATTTCACACACATACACACACAGTTTGTAACTATGTATATCTAAATACGTCAGTTTGTGTTTGTGTGCAATCCCTTACGTTTGTGTTGATGGAAAATAAAGTTAGCTTGTTTTGTTTTACGGCATATCAGGGTTTTTTTTCGAGTGATTTTATGCTGAATCCGGTCATTTTGGTAAGCGTTTTTTATGCTTAAAGTTCGCTATACCTTCAAATATTTATCCAGAGTGTTGTTTTGGTTGTTTTTATTATAGCATATCAATACTTTTTGGGTTACTTAATGCCGAATCCGGTAATTAAAAAGAAGGTTCATGTTTTTAGTTCTTTATATCTACAAATATTTATTCACGGTGTTCAGTTTCACTGTTTTTTACAGCATATCAATCCAACGCCTTTGATTGCTTATGGGGTGATCCATGTCAAGAATTAGTTGATATTGGGTTTGAATACGATCCATGTCAAGAATTTGTTGATATTGGCTTTGAATACGATCCATGTCAAGAATTTGTTGATATTGGCTTTGAATACGATCAAGTCGAAATCAGCAGTGAAGCAGTTCCGCAGTAATGTATTCCGCAGACGAAAAATGTTTGCCAAGAAGCTCTGTCTATAGAGAATCCGCTTAACACTAGACGTAGAGGATTTATTCTAAACGATTAATTGAACCTAGATTGCTATTTTCAGCAGACCTGTTAGAGAGGGGAGCTGCTGATCAGTAGAATGTCCATGATAGACCCGATATGATTTGAACTCAGTATCGCCGATTCCATAATCCGCGATGCTATTCATTAAGCCAATTACGCATCCGTGTGAGCAATAGTTGCATCTTGTTAAAACCACGTCTCAAGTTTGTTCTGCTCTGTTAGGCACAAAAAGGAAGTCTCAATCATGATCTGACACCACTCACCAGTAATTGCCATAGCATTGCTGTTTTCTTTCTCCAAACTAAATGATCCATGAACTACTGGCGTAAAAAAAAAGAAAATAATCCGCATACATTAACATATTTCAACAGGATTTTGTACTTGATATTGTTCTAAAACATTCTGATGGCAACATTCAGTGTTGTGGATTCGCCATTTTACAGGGAAATTAATGAGAATATTTTTATTACACTTTTATGTAATCTATTGTTAAGTCTTAAAGATTGTTGAACGTACATGCATAGTGATTAGCATATATAGAAGTGCTGCATGGAAAGAAACTTTGTCTTCCACGCATATCTGCAACATCGACCTTTGATGCTGGCTAAACATGTATAACGACACGAAGAACCTGTTGGATAAAGTATTCCTGTAATCCGTCGAGGTCAAGCAACGTATTGAAATACTACATATTACAATTAAAATTCTTCTTGATAAGGACACTGATCTCTTGGGATTGGAGGAACTAGTTGTAATAAATATACCAGCATTACAATAATAACAAGTAAATGTTTATCAAGACCGAAAGGCCATTCGAGGACAAGAGTTAATGGTTTGTGCCAGGTGGATCGTGAGCAAATGCTTTGAAGATTGAAGACCCTGGCTTGGCACCACAATCGATATGAATTCTGTTCTCTCTTAATTTTGAAAAATTATTTTCTCACCTTACACATTAATATGTTACCATCTGAGAATACCAGATTTCTCTTTCATTAGCCGAGAGCAAAAAAATGAAGTTTATTGTCAGAACAAATATATTTTGCTCCTAGCACGGCCCACTCATAGATATGGCCCCACATGTCACATTTACAGGCAGATTCGTAACAGGCTAATTGAAATTAAAACTAAAAACAATTAACAGGTTGTCAGCTTAGGTAATTAATTTCAAGAATTTTTTAAACATTAGACTTGAAAACGATCACATTGTAGTCATCTGGGAAGCTGCCCCCTGATATTCAATTTTACAGATATGAAATTCTTGGTAAGAACTTTGTTCATGGTAGTTTCGTTTAGTTTTAGGTATACATAGAAATAACGGAAAATTCTTTACTATTAATATTTTACATGGAAAACAAAAACTTGAAACTCAATCGAGCACCTAACATGAAAATAAAATAGAAAAAAATGAATAGCAGCTTATCTTCTTCCGGTCTCTTCACATATCAGTCGAGGATTCGTTCTCGACAATCAGTCGTTCGAAAACTGAACCATTTCAATGAGCTTGTATTTGCCGGATAAGGAAACGAATAAAATCACCTGCGCCTTAAAACAATAAAACGATTAATAGTACCTGCATTTTTGTTTTGTAATGTTGTGACCCTTTGGCTGTGATCATAGCGTATTATCTGTGTTAACTGTGGCAGGCAGTACCAAAGGTCAAAACATTATTATTACTAGTATTATTATTAATTGATTCCAGCGACGGCGGGTCGCTGGATCAATTATTATGATTAGAAGAATAAACAATTAAATTAGTAAAAAGTAATTGACAGGAAATAATGATAATGTCGCTACAAAGGAATGTGAAAATAGAAAATAGATGTAAACATAATTTTTGGTTTGCATAAACAAATAACTAGATTGAGGTTAAATCAACTGTTTGTCTGAGACACGTAATGAGATGTAGATTTAGGGAGATTCTAGTCGGTCGTTAGCTGGACGTCAGAGAGAACGGACGACTCAAAGGGAGAGTTGGTCTCTCCATGACGAAGGGAGCTGCGTTTCCTCAGGCAGGCAAGATATAAAGACGGTGTAATCTTTGAGGATGTCAGCTGAAATCATGAAAATAAATGTTCGTATATAATTCAGGTATGTGTTGCGTTACTTACACCTGTTAAAAAGAACTGTTTGTCTATAACTGTTTCGATATGTCCACGTCAATCGTTTCCTGTTAGAACTGTTGCATAAATGTTAAAATATACACATTAGACGATCAACTAAATGATACGACGTATATGCATACACGCATTTACACGTACATGAATATACAGATAAAATATGAACCCCACTATTCAACATGTACGTCGTTATGGAAATATTCACATACACACGCAACATAATTTTAAAATATGTCGCTTCGATATATGTCACTAATTTTGCTGATGTGAGACTATAATATACATACATCTGCATCTTTTTGTGTAGACCCAGTGCTGCCATAAAGTTATCACGTTTAAATCGTTTTCATATAATTGTTCTTTATTTTTCTATGTTTGTTTCTTAGTCACGTTAACGGATAACTTATTTATAAATGTGTCTATATTAACGATCTTCTGGGCCGGAAAAAGTTATTTTTGAAAGGAATTGAATGGTAACTATGTTTCTTTAATTTCGAAATACACACTACAATACTATGAAATACAAATTGTTAGAATCAAATATTGAGTTGTCAGCTAAAATTCCATGAAGGACCTAACTTTCCCTCTCTTTTGCTCTCTCTATATCTTCTATATATCTATGTAAGTGAATGATAGAAATGTAAATATTTCCTATTACACAAAAGCAAGTTATTTCGTAACATACTAGATTTTCAAAACATTGGTTTCAAACGATAAGAGTGCATATTGCGGTAATAATCATTCACATTTTCTAACATACATTAAATTTATATCATTAACACTCATTACTTATATTTCATAACTAGCAGGCTGCCCAGCGTTGCCCGATCGTAAAATACGCGTACATATTATATTTTAAGACATGTGCATGTGAGTAATGTTTTTTTCTAAACAGTTCACCTCTTGTAAAAAAAGCATACTCGAGCTGAGATCGAAACCAAAACCTAAAGACACTGAATCAAGTACGATAACGAGTAGATCAGCTTGACACGTTCTTTACAAAGTGTTTTCAATCATACTTATGATTATGAAGCTGTCATGTTTCACGACCGCATGCGCACATTTGTGAAACAGTCGACAAACATATAAAAATCCAGTAACTCTCAAGTACCAATTTTTCAATTTGGACCCCTTAGCAGTCCTTTTATTTTCGGATGAAAACCGAGTACAAAGTTTTCCACATGTGTGAATACCCTATATACCAAATTTCAAGTCTGTAGATCAAGAATTCCTTGGGTATATAGGTTGAGAAGTGTCCTCACACGCACAAACATTCTCACTTCTAAAGATATATATAGATATATTGTTTTTGTTTGTTTTGTTTTTTTTTTTTTTTTTTTTTCAGTGATATTTGGCGGTTCGCCTTTATTATCTCTAACTAGGATTGCATCTTTATTTTTTCCCATTATCGATGACTTTAAAACTATTGATCGCTTAATGAATATGGCGTCGGTTTTGTTTAAACCAACACTTTGATTTATCTCGAACATTCATTCTGTCATTCTGTAATTCTATGAGGGTTCACTTTCCAGGATTCTCTTACAACACTCATTACATATACTTCATACCAATCTCTAATCTTCATTTCGTCATTCTGTTTTTTGTTTTTTTGTTTTTTGTTGTTTTTTTGTTTTTGTTTTTCTCATAATAGCTCGTGTTAACAAAATCGATATGTCATCACCTTTTTTTACAAAAAAAACTTGATTTATATTGAAAACTTAATTCGTAATTCTATTATTACATAATTGTTTGCTTTTATGATCTCGATTTCTTGTTAAGGTTTCTCGGCTCCATATTACGTTGTATAATTATTAAAAAGAAACTCACCCAAAACAAAGAAACGGTATTAAATCTCTCGTCATCAAATCCTAACCTATATTTTACTCTCCGCAAGTGGGTCACCTCTCCTAAGGTGAATATCGGTAAAATGAAAGAAAAAAGGAAAGTCTTGCTTTGAAAAGGATATATATTGTCGAATATCTCATATTTACAAATGGTTTTGTTCAGTAATAATGTACATAATTTGGTTTTCACATTTCATAAATAATTCTCAAAAAAAAACAATAATCTTTTTTCTCGTATAATTGGGAAAAGATATTTTAAAATACGCCAATAATTTTATTTAGAAATTAAAAGGATATAAGAAAAACAAAAGAAGAAGAAAAATAAAAAAGCAGGAAAAAAGGAGTATGTAAAAGACGACAAAAAGAAATGTAAAAAGGAAAAAGGAAAAAGATATAATGAAAATTAAAATAGAAAAGCTAAAGTAAGATAATATACGAGAAATCAAAGAAACAACAAGAAAACGGAAATAACAAAAACAGAAGAAAAAAGGAGATAAAACAGAAGATAGAAAATAAGCAAGGAAAAATGAAAAACAAACAAATAATAATAAAAAGAAAAACAAAGAAAATAGAAAAAGAAAAATAATAAGAAAAAACGACAAAAAAGTAAAAGAAAAAATTAAAAGAAAAACAGAAAAAAAGTAAAAATAAAATAAGAAAAAAATCAAACAAAACGAAATAAAAAGAAAAAACAAGAAAAAAGAGAAGTAACAGAAAAAAAACTAAACAATAAAAAATATAAAAAATAAAATTTGGCAACAATATGGTTTTGTGGATGAAAATCATATCTTCCGAATGAAAACAAACTGATTGTTTTCTACTGTTTTGACAGCTAAATTCGATTCATTTGAAAATGATCTCGATAGACAAATTATTATCCTAATAGATTTGTCGCTGTCAAATTCGTTGCCCGTGCGCATTATCAGAAATAAATCGACTTCTTTATATCTATCTCTTTATTCGTTTCATTATCCAACCCATCTGTTTATTTGTTTAGTCTATATATTTTAAATCCTTTCTATTAAAATACACACAGAGTACAAAATTGACTTCGAAATCTAGTTGGAGATAATCTCTTCTCTTTCCTACAAGTCGTCTTTTTCAGAATATAAGTTACTAGGATTTACTTTCTTCCACCGGTCGGAAGATAGACCAGCATCCCCAAAGGAGAAGCACTCTAACCAACTAGTTCCGTCGACATCCCCCGGTTTGGAGCTCCTGGCAGTAACCAGTAAACTTACTGCACACTAAAAACAGGAAGTAAAATCTGGTATGGTGAATCTCCCACGATTACGAATTTCCTTAATTTTTCCTAGTTAAATTGACAAACAATTCGGGGGACTAAAGAATGACGGCCTCTTATTACATGTTTGTAATTAAACATGCTTCTTTTTATATGTCTATACATCATCCATATATATATATATATATATATATATATATATATATATATATATATTAGCAAAAGTACCTGTCGTTGACTGGGTTAAAAAACAGCCTACAGAAAATGGACTCTGATTTATGAAAGTATGATAGGTTATGAAAAGGAAGGGTTGTAAAGAGATAGCTTCGAATTTGAGGGTATCAAAACCAAAGCAAAATATTAAGTAAAAATAAAATAGATAAACCCCATAATTTATTATACCATACCTGAAACATTTATCACAATATTCTATGGATCTATATTAAAAATCCTTGTTAAACTTTGTGACATATTTCCATTCGATGGAGGTCAGGCGCGAACGAACACCCCATAATTTTATTGTACCATATTTCTTCAAACTTTGCCTATTTCTATTCCCTAGAGGCGAACGCAGACCTCACAATTTTATTACACCACCCCTATTTAAGTTAAAATATACTTATGAAAGTATTCTTATGTACATCTATATCAAAAACACTTGTAAACTTTTTTTTAATTTAAATTTTTTTATTTCCATACTTTGTGGACCAGACGCGAACGCAGACCCCACAATATTAATGAACCACCGTTCTTCCAGATCAAACATGCCCATTCCTGTGCCTCGATACATCTTCTATCATTATATGTAATCAGTTTTTTTAAAATAGTCAACCATATAGGAACCTATTCGTGACCAGACACACACACACACACAAACACACACACACACATTCAGCTTTATATTATATATATATATATATACATATATATATATATATATATATATATATATATATATAATTAGGTGGATGGATCACCCTAACAGTGGTGAGGTCAGTTCATCTAAGAGAAGGAAGACCGAGAAGAAAAAAAATTAGCTCTCTCTGATGATGGTCTATATATTCGGGCTGTTACTGTCAGCAGATTAGAGCTATCGTGACAGATAGGGTTTCTGGTCTGTATGAAGACAACATGTCTAAAAGAAGGTAAATTTTGACTGAAAATCTGAGCGTCTGGGATAGGCCAATTTTTTTTTTTGTTTTGTTTTGTTTTTTACATTTTCACCCCGAACAAGGCAAATTGCCACTTTGGTGTAGGGGGCTACTATCAGGGGTAACAACTACTGGGGTACTATGTAGGGATTTGGGCAGCAAGATGTCGGTTCACGTTACACTTGAACTTCTGCACGTCAGTACTGTTGGGGAAGCAGGGACCTGGAATGGAATTCCAAAGTCTAGCGGTTCTGGGGAAGAAATGTGTAATTACACCCTTCGTACCAAAAAGTTGAGTGCGTGCTGTGCACGCTCAATTCCACCTTAAAGAAAGTTGCAAAGTTTTCGTTTTTGTGTATTCTGCCATTTGATACACCGGATTACAAAACTATTCATTTCACGTCATCGACGTATCACATATTATCAAATATTGACTGCAGCATTTTTCTTCAAATCAGTTAACTTCTTTTAAGACATAATACCACTGAGCTGCTTCCCAGTTGACTATAACATGTTCGTTTTCGAGTCCAGTGCTAAATTTTTGTTGCTCGGTTATAATATAGATTGTCTAATTCAACGATGATAATAATCAAGGTATGGTCCCCTCTGATTAATGATTATCTTCCTCTCATATAGCGTGAAACTCCCCTTCTCCATATTAAGACTGGCTTTATTGTCCGTTTACCCATGTCTAATTATCCAGCTAAATAGACAGCAGAAACCGGAAGTCGAAAAGAGCAGACATTCTGGACTATAATCTGCCGTTCTCTTTAATAATTAAATCGTTTCCAGTTTGTACCTTCATTTTTATCCTCCTTGTGTTTATCTTACCGTCCAAACCTAACAAACTCATTAAGCATTATACTCAAATGGCATTTGAGACTTAATTAGTAGTGATCAATTGATATAAAATATTTAAAGAATTCAATAATTAGAAGTTATTTATTTTTTTAAGTAGAAGTATGAAATTTTAAATTTCATTTGGCTTACTTTTAAATATAGTCTCTTAGCGACAGTACCTGCTAGCCTCCCTAGCTGATAGTCAAGAAGATTATTATACAGAGGATAGATGAAGTTCCTCAACCATGATAAAGGTAATCTGCCTAGGAGACGGAGACAAAAATTGGATAGAAAGTGTCTATTAGCTCTGTAAGGCAATCTTCTAGTCAGGGTGTCACAAACACAACACCTGCTTCTTATATATACCGATTCTTATTGAAGAAGCTCAATGTAATTACAGAGTATATGCTGAATTAATGACAAAAGTCTATATTCCAGATTTCATGGTGTTGACCATCTTACAACTGGTTCCATTAATTCAGTTGACACTTACTGTCAACGATTATAAGTGTCAACTGAATTAAAGGAATAAATTGTAAGATGGTCAACATTATGAAATTTGGAATATAGACTTTTGTCGTTTATTCATTATATGTGAGTATGTATGTGTGTGTATATAATGTTTGTAGTGCTGTAGCTTCCTAGATATAAATCCAATGAAACTCCAGCCTTTAGAAAAAAGTACATAATGACATGCAAAGCGTTATTATTGTATAATATTTTTATATTTATACAAACATTATTAGCTACAATTGTGTATACATGTTTTAGTTTCGATTTTCTAACGAATCCAACGTGCTAAATCTTTTCAAATGAATTTCATTGTGAGATCTGGCCCGATGATTTTGGATGTCTAAAGAAAAAATAAATTGCCAATTATGTTTGTATAAAAATTATACTATTTATATATATATATATATATATATATATATATATATATATATATATATATATATATATATATATATATATAGAGAGAGAGAGAGAGAGAGAGAGAGAGAGAGAATGGGCATATATTTTCGCAATCAAAAAGCGTCCGTGTTTCGTTCCCGTATGGAATTGTAAAGCTACGTGCATTTAGCTTGATGTTTCCCTCCAGAATCAAATGCGGACGACTCTGTGCAGCTTAATTATCGTAAATATATGTTCATACTATTACTACTAAGTTCTACTCATGTATTAAGCACTGTTGAAGTAAGTATGAAAAAATCTATGCACACTATAATATATCACCTAATTCTATGTGCAAATACCTGAAAATAAAACCTACGTATGTGTATTTCGTTTTATAGATTCGATATTGTAAAAGTGATGTGCCATTAATAGCAATATATATTAATGCTATAGAAAGTGAAACGACATCTTATGAGATTAAGTCTTTGTAATAAAAACACATCATTTATCATATATATATATATATATATATATATATATATATATATATATATGAGTTTATGGTTTGTGTGTGTAGTGTGTGTGTGTGTGTGTGTGTGTGTGTGTGTGTGTGTGTGTGTGTGTGTGTGTGTGTGTGTGTGTGTGTGTGTGTGTGTGTGTGTGAATACACTAATGGGTCAATATATTTGGTCATAAAGACGACACAAGGTATGAAAGATAAAGTTATTAGTGTGTTGGCAGGCCTGTATAGGTTCGCTGGGCATCGACCAAGTCGTAATGAATAGAAGTTGACATTAAAAGAAAACCCAATCGTCTTCAGTGTTTGAAAATCTCGCCCTGCAACTGACAAGTGATCTGATCTTTGTTTTTATCTTACAAATCTTTTTCATCTGTTCTTTCCATTTTCCGTTTTTTTTATGTTTGTTTGTTTCGTTTTTTTCTCTCTCGTTTTCTCTGAAAAGCAAAAATAAATATTGTCGTACGAGAGAACCGGCATTTTATCGCCACGTGGTTATCGAAGTTTTTATACGTGTCTGTTGTGCCTTGATCGTTTTACGACACATCAACTCATTTAGAAATATTTAATGTCGACGTGTTATAATCTATCATTTTTTCCCTCATCACCAAAATCAACAAAGTCTAAACCATTCTTTTCCCTGTTGACTGTGGTATGATGCAAGTCTTGTGCAGGAAGTCCACTCTCCCAGTCTTTGCATTCTCTTTTTAAGAAGGAGTTACTTTATTAAAAATCGCCTCAGGCGACCATAACGGGCATACCTGCGAGGCTGCCCATGCATTTTTTTTTTCTTTTTGCGAGTCAGAGTTCTCCTTTTCGTGGATGCTGACTTTTTAATCATACTTTCCGACCTTGGTAACATTTCTCACTGTGAGAGAAAATAAATACCTATCGTAAACGCTTCATTGCAAACGATTTTATTTAGGTAAAAGAAAACGAGTACAGTTATAAAATGCATTTACAGGTGTTAAAAAGTAATAAAATTCGAACAATCTGTGAATCACATAATTTATAAGAGTCCATTCGTTACCTTAGGTATGGAACCCGAATCGTTTAAGATGGGGATCAAACTATCTGTATTTTACATATGGGTTTACCCTGTGCTAGACACTTTCATTAAAATACCACATTCAATTTTATTTTCATTGTCTTTTTTCTTATTTCATTAATTGCTCTATTTAAGATAGCAGCAGCTCAGCCCGGCTTTGATCGGGCCCTATCTACTGTTCATAACTTTATGTGCATATATATATATATATTAAAATGTTTGACTCGTGTCTAGGTAACCTATATCTAAAATTCCAAGTGTTTAGACCCAAAATTGGTAGAGGAGTTTGGTAGCGTCTGCAAATGTCAACTTTTTTCAATTTTGACCTCTTGACAGCCAAATTTTTGCCCCAAAACTGATTAAAAAGCTTGCTGCATGTATGAATATACTTTATGCAAAATTTCAAATGTTTAGACCAAAAATTGGCTGAGAGGTCATTTTTTTACTTTTACCCCAATTTTGACCCCTTAACATTTATTGTTTTGGGCTCAAATCAAGTTAAAAAGTTTGATCAATGTCCAAGGAACTTACATCTAAAATTTCCAGCGTTTAGCCCCAAAATTGGCGGAGAAGTTTAGTAGAGTTTTCAACGGTCAAATCGTTGAACTTTAACTCAATGAAAGGCAAATTTCTGGCCGAAAACAGATTAAAAAGGTTTTCCCAAATCTCTATCCACTCAATGTACAGATCGCGAGTCTGTAGAAGTAATTTGGTAGGGAAATGACTAAGACAGACACACAGACAATTTCACTTTTTATAGATATATTGATTGCTTTTATGATTACCTTGATAGGTTCGAATTTGCCAGATGATATTTATATTTATTTTTGTGTGCGTTTTCCTTAAAACAAATATACGTTTATAATGTATATATCCAATAAAGATATCTTAAAATTGCAACGATGTATGAGGTTCAGGCAACTAAGTTGTATCAAATCCACACAGTTGATTTCATTATAGGGATGAAGGCTTTATGTGGAACCGTTCATATTTTATGTAAACACTGCTGATCTCAGTCGGTGCAGATGATTGTGACAAGACAGAGCAAATAGTAGATCTCGGGTTTTACACCAGTTTTCTTACTTAGATGCATGTCTTAGAGTACATCTTTGCCAGCGTTGACACGCCGGTTCTCGTTAGATCACTGAAGTTAAACAACGATAAGCCCGACGAGCACCAAGTCAGTTAGTGTGTGTGTGTGTATATATATATATATATATATATATATATATATATATATATATCGTCATCCACATACAGAAGGCGTAATATTGCGGCTAGACTAGCACCTATCCTTAGCCAGGGATTGAACCTACAGCCATCTAGTTGATAGTCGGCAGTTCTAACCTTCGGCCCATGAGATCGGTGCCCGTAAACGACTTTCACAAATGCTCATTTATAAAGACACTTGCCCACCGCTTTTATAGTGTTCGATCTGCTTGTTTATTTACACACAAACAGAGAGATTCGCGCATATATATATATATATATATATATATATATATATATATATATATATTCGGCGTTTCATCTACTCTAGGATTCCCCCGGCTTATGCGCCTGAGGAATCCTAGAGTGGATGAAACGCCGAATATTCAGTGTAGCTTAATCGATATATATATATATATATATATATATATATATATATATATATATATATATATATATATATATATATATAGCGATTAAGCTACACTGAATATTCGGCGTTTCATCCACTCTAGGATTCCTCAGGCGCATAAGCCGGGGGAATCCTAGAGTAGATGAAACGCCGAATATTCAGTGTAGCTTAATCGCCATATATATTTTATAAATTACTAACTAGCTCTACCTACGTATTGAGCACTTTTGAAGTAAATACTTCAAGTTTACGCATAAATCTATACTTTCGTATATTAATTGTATGTGAGTAAATGAACTAGTTATATATATATATATATGTATATATATATATATATATATATAGAGAGAGAGAGAGAGAGAGAGAGAGAGAGAGAGAGGAAGAGAGTCATCTACAGACAGATTACTTCGCTGTGTTGCAGCTCTTTAGTGCGGCAAGATTATATCTATAATATTTTCAAATATTAATAATCATTTTAAACCTGAAGACACAATAAATATCATTTCCTACACTGAAGAGAACTATGTCTGAAACGCATGTGTCTCCAGGTTTAAAATGATTATCAATATTTGAAAATATTATAGATATAATCTTGCCGCACTAAAGAGCTGCAAAGCGAAGTAATCTGTCTGTAGATGACTCTCTTTCTCTCTCTCTCTCTCTCTCTCTCTCTCTCTCTCTCTCTCTATATATATATATATATATATATATATATATATATATATATATAACTAGTTCATGCGTTTCAGACATAGTTCTCTTCAGTGTAGGAAATGATATTTATTGTCACACTTCATATATAATTGTAGAATTACATTAACACATACATGCGCTCAGGCACACACACACACACACACACACACACACACATATATATATATATATATAGTAATTCGCCTATAGATATTTTTCCGTAAAATGACGACTGTGGCTAGATGTGAGATTCGAAACCCGATCACCTAACTACTATGAACTGTAACAAGTGACCAGGAATATTATCCATAAGCTACGATTCTCGCCTCTGACAACAAGAAAGATTATATTTTATTCGCATTCGACACTCTTTTTACTTATTATTTGAATTCATTCAAAGCGGTGAAGATGATCAGGTAATCGTCTAACTTGTTATTTGCTTTCTTTCTTCCTCTCACTGCTGAAAATGATTTAATCTAAGCGCTTGAAAAGGGCACATGTTTTACTTGTCCAAAGGTTTGTGACGAGATAGACGTACGTATATTTAAAGATAAATTGGTTTTTATTATAGAACGTCGAATAAGGAGATATAGGAGATCAGACCGATTGAGAGGGAGATAGTGTTAATATAATTAATTTCCATCGGATGTGTTTAATATTACCTATAGTTCTACCATCACTGAACACCTTATAAATAATCGTTCCTGTGCGTCTAATGATTCTAAGTCTGTTTTTATTCTTCATTTTCGGTAAGTCACACTCGTTTTATCAATTGAAAAGTTTAGAAACTATTTAGATTAAGTCTTTGCAAACAAAAAAAAATCTTATACTTAATGCGGTTTCTATTCCCTCTTTCCCTCTCTATAATCTTCATTCCATCATATTTTTCTCTTAACTGCAATCTTAACCTAGATTCAGCTCTGTTGAATGAGGTCCGAAACCGGTTAGCTGACCCTTTCAGTCATTTTTAATTTTTAATCAAACATGTTTAAAAAAGAAACATAAATACGCTTTTATATTATTGTTAATATAATGTAATATATACAAACAGGAAACTGGGATAGATAGATAGATAGATAGATAGATAGATGCATTCATACATACATACATACATAACTTGTAGAGTCATTAAGTAGTTTTTTTTTATGAACTTCATCCACTCAATCACATTTTATTTTCTTTCAGAAATAAATTTCGATATCCAAGAGTTTTTTAAACGCTGATTTCTTGCATAAGAATAGCTTTTTTCTCGAATCTCTTCAGTCATCGACCGCCATTACTCGCCTTCAACAAATCTCATTTTGTTTTTCTTTCCTTATTCGTTTACTGTTTCGACATTTTTGTAATTTTTTTTTTTTGTATTTTCTTTCTTTCACTCCGATTATTTTTATTCTTTTTAGTTCAATGCTCTCTTTGCCATTGTTTCTTTTTCTCTTTTCACGTCTAATAAAGGAAGATTTTCTCTTTTCACGCCTAATAGAGGAAGATTTTCTCTTTTAACGCCTAATAGAGGAAAATAAATAAAGAGAGAGGAAGAGAGAGAAAAGGTATGTGTGCGTGTTTTATAGTTTCAGTTCTCTGGTAGAGAAAATAACAATTTCTACTAAGCGAGAAGTAATAATATCAAACCAATAGATTTATCTCGGTTTAAAGTGTGATAAAAAAAAGTACACATATAGCTTCATAATTTTGTCTGCTGTTATATAATGCTACCAGATCAGACTATGTGAAGATACTGGCTTTCTGGCCTAAATTTCACTAAAGACTGATTTTATTGTTGTTTTCCCTTTCCCTTCGCAAAACTCAATCATGTTATGTAAAAACAAAAACAGTGTTTGCTGCATTTTAGGCCAGGAAGCCAATATCTTGGGATAGCCTCAATATAAGCACCAAACAATAAAGAATAACGACTGAATAGAGCAAGTTATAACAAATAAAAAAGCAGAAAAAAAGGATAAATACAGAAAAGAAAGCTATACTATAATTAGATTAGATGATTTGGGAATACGTTAAAATTTATCAAATTGTGGCACTATATTGTCTCTGCCCCCATAGCCGGGAGGTGATTTGGTCACCCGCAGAGGGACAACAATGCAATTCGCCAGAACTCATTCTCTTTCTCAGCCGGCAAGCATAGGGTAAATACGCATATTTTTTGTATCTCACTCCCTCTTCCTCAGTAGTTACCGTATCGTCTTTAAAAACCAATATTTCATAAGATACCGGATGTTACAATCTCTAGCCTAGGCTAAACAAACATGGTTTCGTGATTTAGCAGTCGTCTTATACAATCGATATATGATAAATTTATTAAAATTTGCTCCAATTTTGTACCTCGTCTTATCTGACGGTCGCCTTATACGCCTAGATATACGGGTAAGTTAAAAAGTTTAATGATTTAAAGTAATTGTTATGAATTACTCTTTTAATTGTAATATATTGTGAATATTTTTTTGTAAAATAAATAGTTAAGATTTTCTTATGTAAATCATAATTTATGTTGCATGTTTTTAATCTGCCTAAAAATCAAGACGGTGTCAGCAGTCATTCCAAGCGAGAAAAATAATACCAAGAAGTCGTGAGCAGATCAACGAAAGAGGTACGTCACCAATTGATTTCCCAGAGCATTACAGACGGGAGCTGGTTGGAAAAAAATAAGAGACTCCCCCCTCCCCCTCAGAACTGTTGCCGTTGTGACCTGCGATGAACAATAAGGGGGAGGAAGAAACCAAACAGAGGTAATTTTATTGTTTTCTGGAATAATGTTTGTTAACACCGGCGGGGCCTGGAATCGTCCACCAGTGGAGCTGATTGGTCCCAATAACGACCAGGTAACACAGGTACATTGGTTACCGTTCTCAGGGCGTTTATTGATGGATTCATAGTGTTACAAAAGTGAAGAAGAAGAAGAAGACAGTGAAAACATAAGGTGGGAGGATGAGAAGTTGGAAATATGGAAATAAAGAACGAGTATTAGAAAAAGGAGTAAATAAGGAGCAGTAAAAAGTGATTGACAAAGTCTGAGAACAAAGTATATAATAAATATTTAGAAAAAAGGAAGCGTATTGATAATTGTAATATATATTAGCAATCCTCATCTAAAAAAAAGAGAGAGAAAACATCAAATCGGTAACGACTGGAAACGACTCAGATTTTTAATTTTAAAAACTATGGTTCGTCGGGGAAAACCGAAAAAAAAAAAAAACACGTGTCATACTGGATAAAGTACTTGACAAAATTCAGTTTTAAGTTACACTCTTCTGGTGTTTGAAGATTCAATCTCAAGTGAGAGCAACACTCAAAATACAATTGAAAATTAGAACTTCTACCTGGTCATGGCTGATGGAACAAGAGCTTGCTATTCCCCTGGATTAAATAAAATTTCTGTGCGAAATTCTTTGTAGATTCCCGAGTTCGAGAGAAAGATTCCCCAATTCAACAAGATACACTTGGAGAAGGTCGAAGGTTACATTAACTGAAACGCTGTGTAAATAACACTCAAGATGAGAATAGTAGTCCAAATAATCCAATTAATACTAGTTTTTTTCTACCATTAAACCTATAACCAATCACCACAAGATTTACAGCTACGGTATAGCTGGAAATCTCTTCTCAGTTATTAAACCATTTCTCTCTAATAGGTTCATAAGAGTAGTGGTTGATGGGCAGAAATCTGAAGCTCTCAGTATTAATGCTGGAGTCCCTCAAGGGTCCATCCTCGGCCCAACTCTCTACTTGATCTACATTAATGATCTCCCAAAACACACCCTTAGATCATTCGTAGACATTTATGCTGACGACACTACAATCAATGGCAACACATCAAAGGGCATAAATGACCAAGTCCTCTCTGATTCTGTCTCTCCTCTGATCTTCAGCACGTGATATAATGGGGAAAGAGGTGACTGGTTACTTTTAATGCATCTAAAACCAAGATTCGATATTTACATCATGAATACTATGATCTCCATCTGGCATCAACTGGCATGAATGGCTCTCGTCCTGGGGAGGCTCCATGTTTCGACAAGCTTCTGGACTTGACCTTTACTCCTGATCTAAAATGGAACACGTACATCAAATCTGTTGCCAAGGTCGCTGAAAAAATGGTGGGATTCTTCTACCGCCCCAGTAGATATCTCACTGCTGATGCAATTCTCTATCTATATAAGAGCCAAGTACGTCCAATGATGGAGTACTGTTGTCATATCTGGGCAGGAGCTGCAAGAAGCAGCTTATCCTGCCTTGACAGAGTTCAAAATAGGCTTCGTAGCTTGGTGGGGGATGCCTTTTTCTCTTCCCTGCAACCTCTTTCCCACAGAAGAGGCGTTGCGTACCTGTCTCTGCTTTATCCTTATTTTCATGGCAAGTGCTTGTTTAAGCTCCAATCTATGGTCCCTCCTTGCCAAACTTTCATGAAAAATACTCGTCTAGCTGAAAGCACTGTCAATAATTTTCTCCACTCTTTATCTGTGCCTAAACCGAAACGTAGATTCCGTGAACAAAGCTTCTTTCTTAGAATTGCACGCCTGTGGAACTCTCTTCCGTTTATCTGTTTTCCAGCTGACTAGAATTTGGGTGTCTTTAAGTCCAATGTAAACGAATTCTTGATGAATCGTCCTATTAAATAATCCAATTTACCAAATTTCTACTACTTACTATTACTACGAAATTATCCCATTGACTACTGTACACTCAAGCGTTGGCAATGCTGAGCTGCGCGTACTGTGAAACTTTTCGTACTGTTCCGCGCAATGTAAACAACTTGCCATCGTAATAGCTGAATCCATTTTTATTAACAAGGCAGTTTGTTTCGTCAATAAAATGGGTCGTAAAGGTGGATTGAGGAGTTTTAAAAAGAGTTCTATTACAGAACAGCTAGCAAAAGTTAAAACTACCCTTGAAATATCGAAAATGATAGGAAGATGCCATCAAACTGTGAATAACTTTGTCAAGGTCCGTACAAAGGTACATAAGAGAGTTGATGAAGGTAAATCTATAGTTGTTTCGCGCTATTCTCTACTCTATTCCAAATTAAACGTGAAGTTGTTAAGAACCCTAGGCAGACAAGTCAAGAAGTCTTTGACTAAGCCGGATTAAAAAATGTCTCAAAAAGTCCTCGATGCCGCCTTCTGAAATAAGTGGCAAAGTTTGTTTAGCCAGAACAAAGCCTCTATTAAAGCAACATCACATACAAAACCGATTGAAATGGGCAGAGGACAACATGAAAACGGATTTTTCCAAAGTATTGTTCACAGATGAAGTGCGTGTCACTCTTGATGGCCCAGGTGGCTGGAGCAAGAGATGGGTCCTAGATGGACGACATCGTCATCAGCGTTTAAGGCGCCAACAAGGTGATGGTGGGATAATGATTTGGGCTGGGATTATCGGAGGTAGTTGGCCTACGGAGAGTACCAGAAGGCGTAAATATGACGTCAAATGTTTACATCGGTTTTCTGAAGGAGCACTTTTAACCATGGCTGAAGAAACAAAGGTTGACGTTCAGAAGAACCATTATTTTATGCAGGATAATGCTCCCTTGCATGTAGCAAACAAAAGCAAAGAGTATTTGCAACAACTGGGCTACGCAAGATGGAGTGGCCTGCGAATTCACCAGATTTGAACCCAATTGAGAAGCTTTGGAGTATCATGAAGCGACGCCTCTATGCAAGTGGACGCTAATTTAAGAGCAAAGATGAGTTGTGGGATGCTCTGCAAGAGGTATCGCGAGGAATAACTGTTGACGAAATCTGGCTAATTCTGTGACTAATTTGACTAATTCTGTGGACCAACGTCTTTTACAAGTCATTCATAGAAAAGGATCGTATATGCCCTATTAATTATGTCAACGTAGAAATTGCTATGTACTTATTCTAAGGATTTTTCCTAGTTCATTTAATGCTTGAATATTATTTCCATAAACAAGTTATGGGTATATTGTGTTTTTCTCAACTCTGTTAATAACTTGACACACTGGAATCAACAGATATTTCTATCTTTTGTCGTAGTTTCGCTAAAACTGCTTTAAATACTTTTATTTTCGGACTAGAGTAGCTGAATAGTATTGTAAGCACGTTCTCAAAATTTAATGGGTTTTTATTCACTCGTTCCTTAAATATTTAAACAAATGTAAACTCGTTAATAATTTGATACGCAATACATATATATATATATATATATATATATATAGAGAGAGAGAGAGAGAGAGAGAGAGAGAGAGAGAGAGAGAGGTCCATTATAAGTAATAATATACTCGTTCGCCAGTTTTGATTCACACCGGCTTTTTTCAATTTAGTAAAAGTTTGCATTGTATGATTTAAAAAAACAAATCCGAGCTGTTTTGATCAAGTGCTAAAGTATGCTGCTCAGTCTCAGAAAACTTGACTGAGTGTATTGAGCCCCATATAAAGCAATGGAGCTTTAATAAATATCATATTTTATGCAATTCTGAATTTTTTAGATGAGATGTGAATGCTTGTGTTATGTTAATTAATCGAACTATTATTATCATCTTGGGTGTTATTAACACAACGTTTCGGTCACTGCAACCTGCGACATTCTTCAGGTGTTGAAATTTGAACCGTGCTTGAAAATATGACGTATGCCCAGCTCAATGGAGGTAACTTCACAAAAACAAAAAAAACTATTTTTTCCTTAGAGTTTCCCCCCTTGCGTTGTGTTTTTTTTAAACAAAAATACACATGGGTATCGATCCTCTGTTTCGTAAAATATTTTTTCACTACTTTAGCAATTAGTATAGATTTCCCGAAAAATTGAGTCATAGGAAAGCCTTTAAAAAATATCTTAGTGACCCCTGAAAATTGAACCTTCTTTATGATCTACAGACCCACCCTCAAACCCACGGTTCGAATTCTTGTAATGCTGAGCCAATCCTCTTCTCTTTGGTAGAGAAAAGGACGCATGTTTTCAACACCCGTAGAAGGTCGCAGGTTTCAGCGACCGAAACGTTGTGCTAATGAGAATAATAGTCCAATTAATCAACATAACAGAAGCATCAAGTTTTATGTTGCAAAAAATTTGAGTGTACTCTTTGTAAGCTTTTGTATTGTAAGTGTATATATTTTCATGTTAGATTTACTATGTTTAAATAACATTATAAAGTTACTTATGGCGGATTCTGTAGGTAGAAAGATTGAGAAATAGCGGGATAGACGGAGAGAGAATATCGTAAATAAAAAATAAAGAAAAAAATCGATATCTTTAGAGAGATGGAGAAAAAGGAGATAATAAAACGTACACCAGAAATAAGAAAAAAGAGAAAACAGCAAGAAAATAAGATAGAAAAATTGTGTGATGAATGAAAAATATAAGTAAATGAAAGTTTATAATCAAGACTGCCTGCTCTTTTTACTTCCGGTTTTTGTTGTCCATTTGGCTGAATAATAAGACATAGACAAGCGAACATGAAAGCTATCTTAATATGAGAAAGTAGGGGAGAATTTTCACGTTATTTGAGAATAAGATCATCATTAATGAAAAGGGACAGTATCTTGCTTGTCATCGTGGTCTCTATAGAGCAAAAATCAAGTCAAAAAGATCATCTTGACGAACGACAGAAATTAAGAAATAATGTATTGAAAAACCGAGACCGAAAAAGAAACTGAAAAAAGTGTATGATAAATGAAAAAAAAAACAGAAAAAAAGGAAAAGAAAAGATGAAGGAGAAAGACTGCATCATGAATGGAAAAGAATGAAAATAAAAAAGAATAGAAAAGAAAGAAAGCATGATGACTGAAAACAGACAGAAAAGAAAGAAAAAGGAAAAAGAAAAAAAGAAACTATTGTGAATACAAAAGCTTGAAAGTCAAGAAAAGGATAGAATAGTTAAAAAGAAAGAACATATCATGAATAGCAATTGGTGGTTGAGAAAATTTTTGTTGTAATTGTTAATGGAAAGAAGCTTTGCCTTAGTAACATTAAATGTCACCATTAAATTACATCTCCATTCCAGTATAGAATAGGAGTCATTTTCTCTGATCTCAGACATTTTCTTGGATATGTGTGCATTCCTTTTTACTATATGTTTGGTATGGGGAATGATAATCTTGTACCAACACAAAACGAGTCCTGACGGCTCAAGGATAAAGGAAAGAGAGCACCAACCCGACTTCTACTAGGAGACTGTTAAGAGTTTTGGAACCTTGTGTTGCCTTATTGCAATTCAAATTCCAGAACGAATTTACGATATTTTCTGGTAATGGTAAATGGCCGTAATGATAACGCAAATGATAAAAATAAGAGAAGAGTGTACAGGAAAATATAAATGACAAAAGCTAGAAAAAACTAAGGAGACGAAATGATAAAAAAGAAAGGATGCGTTATTAATGACAAAAGGCAAAAAGGAAAAGAAAACAGAAAGACAAAGAAAAAATGTATTATAAATAAAAAAAATTCAGAAAATGAAAGGAAAAGAAATAAAGATCAAAGGAAAGAGTATATTGCGAATAAAAAGCTACAAAAAAAAGAAAAATATACGAATTCAAAAGGCAAGAAAGATTTAATAAGAAAAAGTGTATCACCAATGAAAATATAAAGGAAAGAAAAACGGAAAGAAAAAAGAAAATGTATAACGAATAAAAAAGTAAAAAATTATGAAGGAGAGAAAAATAAAAACGAAGGAGTATATCATAGAATTTTTAAAAAGACAGAAAATAAAAGGTGATAGATTTTTTTATCACGACTAAACAAGAAGAAAAAATATAAAAAGACAAAGACAAAAAAGAAGAGAACGATTAAAAATGAAGTAGTTTATCACCACTCTAAAAAAGAGTGGAAATAACAACAAAAGAGTATATCCTGAATACAATACATATATATATATATATATATATATATATATATATATATATATATATATATATGTATGTATATACTAGCAAAAGTACCTGTCGTTGACTGGGTTCGAAAATGGACTCTGATTTATGAAAGTATGATAGGTTATGAAAAGGAAGGGTTGTAAAGAGATAGCTTCGAATTTGAGGGTATCAAAACCAAAGCAAAATATGATGAAAGTAAAAATAAAATAGATAAACCCGATAATTTATTATGCCATACCTGTTCACACTGAAATACTTATCACAATATTCTGTGGATCTATATTAAAAAACCTTGTTAAACTTTGTGACGTATTGTTACATGATAAAGGGATGTCACCTTTCATGTAAGTAAAAAATAGAGAATTAGTTAAATGTAAATATGAAATAGGATAGTCAAGAATTCGAACTTGCGAAGCTAGATTTGGAATTGAAAATTCCAATCATAAGTTAAAATAAATACAGAATGTTATTGAAATAAGGAATGTGGAATTGCAATTGTTTAGCTTACATATCTGTTATTGGAAAAGGAATTTAATAATGAAATTTGTTTATGTGAAAATTAAAATAAGGAATTCAAGCGTCAATTGAAATTGTAAACATATTTTGTAAAGAGGTTATTTGAAAAATAGGTTACTGAACTCGGGGTCATGTCAAGTTTGGCAACGTGACGCATGTCATCCAACGTGCTTTATGAGCACATGTTTAATCATGACGAGTTCTCAATATAGGTAGAGTTTTAGATGCAGTCTGGGAGAAGAGTCGGGGAGAAGCAGAGAGGTTCAGACCGATTCTCCGTTAGAATCAAGGCACCCTCTAGAAGTGAGAGGGTTTTAGAAATAACCATGTAACAACTTTGAATCCCTGAGATAAAATCATGTCCGACCGGTCGAAGATGAAATAAAGGACGTCAACATGTGATTTTGTATCTGCGTCTCCGTGTTGTTATTCAACAGAAAAGGTATTGTCTATTTATGTTATAAGAACTTTGTGAAAATCATCATCTCAAAAGTAGGTAAGAAATATATGTATCAATTTTTATAGAAACACTCCCGTTCATACAGAACTGTCAAAAGTATAAATGTCAAACCCTCGGTCTATCTATCTATATATCAAATCTCCTCTCATTGTGTATTACAAGCCGTGGCTCCCTTGTATTCATATGTACCACAAACAGGAACATCTTAATACATATGAACACTAAACACATGAACACTCCTAAGATTCCAATCTCTCACTAAGACTCTCCCAAGACGAACAACAACAACAATAATACAGAATATACGTCATAATAATAACACCAGTACATAACATAATTTCCATTCTATGGAGGTCAGGTGCGAACGAACACCCCATAATTTTATCACACCATATTTCTGCAAACTGAAACATAATTACCAAAGTATACTTACGCAGATAGATATGAAAAGTCTTTATTAAAGTTTATGCCTATTTCCATTCTATGGAGGCCAGGCGCGAACGCAGACCCACAATTTTATTATACCATCCCTATTAAAGTTAAAACATACTTATCAAAGTATTCTTATGTGCATCTATATCAAAAACACTTGTAAACGATTATTTTTAATTTTTAAATTTTTTATTTCCATACTTTGTGGACCAGGCGCGAACGCAGACCCCATAATTTTAATGAACCACCGTTCTGCCAGATCAAACATACCCATTCCTGTGTCTCGATACATCTTCTATCATTATATGTAATCAGTTTTTTTAAAAATAGTCAACCATATAGGAGCCTATTCGTGACCAGACACACACACACAAACATTCAGCTTAATATTATATATATATATACCAAAATAAACATAAGAAAAAATTTTAAAGCAGTTTATTACGAATGACGAAAACCAGAAAAGAAAGGGAAGAAACAAAAAAGATAAGAGAATAAAGAGATCAAGCTAGAGAGATTGTATCATGACTGACAACAGCAGAGATGAAAAATAGCTTTTCAAAAAGTTTCACTCAATCTCTCAAAACGTCGTCTCTAATTTTGACTTAATCCGCTTGTTATTTCGTGTTTGTTGATCAAAAATAAACGAATGAAGTAGTTATCACTTATGCACAATACAAGAGTTTGTGCATTGTCCACAAGTAGTGGACAACTATGTAGAATGCACTAGAGTAAGATGGGGAAAATCGAAAAGTCGGGAAACGAAAAGGAAATAAAAACAGTTAAAGAAAAGACAAACCAAAAAAAGAATGAAGCAAATTATTTCGAAACGGAAAAAAAATGCGAAGAAATTAGCCATTCAAGAAAGTGATTGACTTGATAATGGAGAAAGAGAGCAAAAAATGGCGGCCGGCTATTTATCATCGGGCATCGATGGGCGTTAACAAAAGTTCCGATGCGAAGCCAATTATAAGGCCTATGAGGTCGGATGGATGGGAAGATGGGACTATAAATGAACGCTGGAAAAGCTCTAAAAACCAGTGAACAGGAATAGAGGAAGTGGGAAAAAAAGGCTCAGAAATTTGATAGCGAAAGGTTGGGTAATAATTGCAATGATAATATCATTATTAAGCAAGAGAGTAAAAGCACAACAAAAAATGAAAGAAAACGAAGAAAATATAAACGATATAAGGAAAGAAACAGGATAAATTAGATGTAGAAAGATAAATAACAAAGTCTAACTTTGGAATATATATATATATATATATATATATATATATATATATATATATATATATATATATATGTGTGTGTGTGTGTGTGTGTGTGTGTGTGTGTGTGTGTGCGTGCGTGTGTGTGCGTGTGTGTGTTGTTTTTATATAATATCATAATACTAGCAGAGATATCCAGTGTTGTCCGGGTTGTGTTTAGACACACCTGCTATATTAAGAATATTGAGTGCTTTTTTACTACTATATGCCACTTCCATCCTGAGCAATGTCGAGTAAATTTTCTCATAAATTTTTTATTCGCGTTTATTTCAATGCCACAAATAGCATACGGATCTACTACTCAGTAGTTGATTGCCGACTAAAGATATAATGCAAAAAAATATCGTCCATGATGTCTGTGAGGTGATTAACATTTTAGATATTTTGTGGTGTGCGGTAAATTCAATTGATGGAAAATACTCGTCCTTGCCTAAATAAAGTGATAACAAATTCATAGATTTAAAACAGTAAAAGAATGTTTAAAAAAAAAAATTTTCTATTTTCTGTTTCAAAAATAAATGTCAGGAAGAAAAGTTGAAGACATTACCATTTCAAATACACATTTATTAATAAAGAAGTATTTAAAGTGGGTGTCACATTTAGTCACAGTACCGGCATTTGTTTCTAAATATTTAATTTTGGTGGGGCCTAGCTAATAAACTTTTAGGGATGGGGAGTGAAATTAGCAACTACGTACAAAAGATATCGATCATAATAGAAGGGGTATAATAAACTTACTAGATTTTTTAAGGGTTGATAAACTAAAACGATGAAAAATACTAAATGTCTGGATTTAAAACAGTTTAAAAAACAGTTATAACATTCAAACTACATAGAAATTACTCCAATTTATATTTTTGCTTTGTTTTCTGTTTCAAATATAAATGGGCTGGGAATATTTAAAACATGTGTTACTGCTGCAGTTTACGGACCGTGCAGAAAGAATAAAGGGTTTTCTAAACTATACTGTACTTTCACATAAAAATTTAATAAGCAAAAGATAGAGTAAAATTTAATTCAACTTGAAAATTTATCTAAATTCTAAAAAGACAGCCTCTCTTTAACTCATCCGATTTAGTATATATATATATATATATATATATATATATATATATATATATATAAATGCAAGGCACACTCGCATGCACATCCATATGCATATACACACCCACACATAAATCAGAACCGACACATTAAAACACACACGCGCGCGCATACAACCACACACACATAACACCCCTATCTCTAATACAACACACTGAACAATACCAACCCTACTTAACCTCGAAACCAACAACACTAAGAAACACCTAGAACCATAGTATAATATCTGTTCCAACACCTCGCTCTCCCCTCAGTCAGTGGAGGAGAAATCTCTCATGACTGAGACAACTATCATCCCTTCTATCATCCCCCTCCCATACCTATACCCCTCCAATTGGCCCCTCCTCTCTGGGGAACGAGATCTTCCCCACACTAGGAACCGATCCTGGGTTTGGCCATACCCACATGGGGAGACAAGTAAATAGAAACATTAAAAATCCCCTATACATATTTTTAAATACACCCCTCTATCTAAACAAACATAATATAAAGAATACCCGAAAAGACTGAAACGAAAAATCACAATCTAAGAATCCAAAAATAAATATCAAAATAGAATGAAAGCACCCCTACCCTTATTTCAGAAGAGCTGGTTCTCCCCCCCCCTCTCCTCATACATACACATTAGTAACGACCTTGGATCACAGTTACCTTCCTAGGGAAGCAAATAACCTCATAATACTATAAAACAGTACACACATTTTCAAACCAATAAAAGAAAACACACACATCCTACTCTAAAGGAAAAGAAAAAAACACAAGCAGAAAGAGAGAGTGAGAGAGAGAAACACAACACAGGAGTGACCACAGCCGAGGTCGTCGAGATATAATATATCTCGGCGGCCTCGCCACATCCCAATAAAAGAGTATAAAAATTGAACATTCCAATGAATAGTAGACACTTACACGTTTCCACCCTTCAAATGAACTACGAAAAAGCTATTTTTACATCTCCAACACATTTTAAAAATAATTTCTGAACAGGACGCTTCACAGAACATCTGAAACGCGTTAAAAACGATTTCAATGATTTGAAAACATTATTACAATGATCTAAACATAATTCTCAATGAAAAACCAAGACACGGAATAATAAAATAATGTTAAAAAATACACATTGTTGGTGACTACCCCCTTATTTAAATATACATCTTTCTTACGTTGGAATTTCTCAACCCATTATATATATATATATATATATATATATATATATATATATGAAAATAATAATATATAAGGAGAGAGGGGAAGAACGAGGAAAATTGGAACATATTCAATAATATTCGATAAGAGATGGGATTTCGTTGCTGCTCAAGTTAGTTGGGAGTATATACGTTGAGAGGAGGGGCTAAAAGTGTTACGAGTTCATAAAATGACATTCTATTATAGCAGTTATAAAACAAGTACAGAGATGCAACATTGTGGCCATGGGACATGGGTTTGAGCTTTGTTGACAGTGCAGGAACTATTTGATTGGAGAGTCTCTTTTTTTTACCCCCATCTAATAAGGAGAGGCTAGTGGTAAATGCATCAGCCCGGACACGGCAACAATACTCCATACATGGGCTGATGATGGCTTTGTATAGATATAGGATGCTGGTAGGTGTGATTAGTTTTCTAGTACAGTAGAGGATCCCACCTTCTTTGCAACAGCCTTGGCAATGTCTTATATGTATTTGTTCTAATTAAGGATATCTGTGGATGTAAGACTAATGAGTTTTAATGATGAGATCTCAGATAGAAGGTCATTAGCCATAACAATCAGTGCTTAAGAAGTTTAAGAAACATTTTTAGTGGCATTAAATGTTACCATACATTTACATCCCCATTCCACTAAAGACTGGAAGTCATTTTCTAACCTTTCACACATTGTTTTGAATATGTCTACATTCATTTTTTCCACATCTGGGAAGGAAGCTGGTATCACAAAAAATCGACGGCTCTAAATAGATTGAAATATCGAGGAGTGAGAACACCAACCAGACCTCCACTAGAAGTATGTGTAGAATACTGGAATCTTTGCTGGCATATTGCCACACAAATTCTAGAGAGGATCAATATGGTAAGAAATAAATGGTAGATGACTATTGCGATAACGAAAAATTATTTGTAACGTTTATCAAAAGAGATGAACATTCTGGAAATCTAGGTAGACGTGTTATCACTCAGTCTCCAGAAGAACACTACTAGTTATATTCAGTGATCACTCACAAGTTGAGAATAGATGATGATGATGATGATGATGATGATGATGATGATGATGATGATGATGATGATGATTTCAAAAGCCTTGATGTATCTTAACTTCTGTCGTCCTCAATGTATTCTTGAAATTAGCAATTCAAATATTATATGGCCGCATATTATCATAAAATTCCAATCTGAATATTATTTCACATTGTAATAGTATTATAACTCAACACATTATGATATCATAATTCAAATATTTTAGGACTGAACACAAATATTATACCGCAGCACATTATGATAAAGTCGCAATTCGAACATTATATGACCGTACATTAAGGAGAAAGTAGTAACTTTAGTAGAAGTTAATGTCTCCGATGATGCTAGTTTAAACAAAGCTGAGAGAGAAAAGATCACGAAATACCAAGGTCTTATGTACGAAATGTAAGGAAACTGGAATCTTGGGAAGATCTCCATCGTTTTAGTAATTATGGGAGTAACTGATTTCATAAAAACATTTCAAAACTACCTGAAAACTATACCCCGTGAACTAAATGCACAAGAGATACAAACAATAGCACTTAAAGGACTAGTGAGAAACTTAAAATGATCTCCCGGTTTGAATGTATGCGATAGTGGGCGGGGGACAGTATTTCATCTCTAGCTAGAATAATCAGACAATTGAAAATAAAAACAATATCGAATTAAAATATTATAAGACCGAACATTATGATATTATCACAATTCAAATAAAATACGACACTAGATGATAATAGTATCGTAATTCGAATATAATACGATCGTTCATTATTATAATATCGCAATTCAATTGTTATACGAACGATTCTTATAATATTATCGCAATTCGAATCTTACACGACCGAACCGAAATATAATATCACAAATCGAATAAAATACGACCGCGGATTATAATATCGTAATTTCAATATTATACAACCACACATTATGATAATATCGCAGTTCAAATTATAATAATACCGCAATTAACATATTATACGATTGCACATAATGATAATATCGCAATTCCAATATTATATGACCGCACAATATGATATTTTTAAAATTCCAATATTATGCGACCGCACATTATTGATAATATTCCAATTAAAATATGGTACAACCGTACATTATGATATTTTCAAAATTCAAATATTATATGATCGTACGTTATGATAATATTGCAATTCGAATATTATACGACCACACATTATGATAATATCAAAATCAAAATATTATATGATCACAAATTATGATAATATCAAAATTCAAATATTATACGATAGCACATAGTCATAATGTAAACATTCAAATATACCAGCACACATTATAATATCGCAATTAAAATATGATACGATCACACATTATGATAATATCAAAATTCAAATATTATATACTTGCACGTTACGATAATGTAAACATTCAAATATTATACGACCGCACGTTATAATATATCGCTGTTAAAATATGATACGAAAACATATTATGGTAATGTCAAAATTCAAATATACGATCGCACATAATTATAATGTCAAAATTCAAATATTATATGACCAAAAATTATGACAATGTCAAAATTCAAATATTATATGACCAAATATTATGACAATGTCAAAATTCAAATATTATATGACCAAACATTATGACAATGTCAAAATTCAGATATTATACGATTGCGCATTATGATAATGTCCTAGTTCAAATATTGTAGGATCACACGTTATAATTATATGTCAATTCAAATATTATATGACTGTACATCATGATAATGTCAAAATTAAAATTTTATACGACTTCACTAATATCGCAGTTCAAATATGTTATACGAACGCACATTATAATAATATCGCAATTAACATATACAATCACACCTTATTATAATGTCGCAACTAAATAACATATTTTACCGTACATTATGATAAATTCGTAATTTAAATATTAAACAACCGCACATTATTATAATACTGTACAAAGTAACATACATAAACCAGTGTCGACCTAGGGTGTATCGGCCCAGAGAAGCCTCGCTCAGAAATTGAACATCAACATCGAGTCACTATTTTGAACACCGGATAATATCTGATTAGACCCCGGAATCCAAACCTGGCGATGGTACAGAATTATAAAACACGTCTGCTACGAAAATAGATTCGCCAAAAATACACCAAGACTTTCAATTGCAAAAAAAAAATCTGGAAGAATGAGTCCACAAAGTGTCAATTATTTTATAGATGAATTTACCCAGAAGTATAGAAATAAGGAAGGCCCTACAGATTCGCTAAAAAAGGGTCGCTACACTGTGATCAGAAGAAGATTATAGTAGCTACCCAAGATCAAGGTTTGGTGACTAATGCTTTTAATAAGATGAGTGGTCTCAGCAATGGCAACACATGCAAGTTATAACACTCAGAATTAGAGAGTCAATCTAACCTGACATCCAGCTACAAGGGTCTGTAGGATGACGGCTACTATTTAATACGACAAAATGGATTGTGTAAATATCTCCACTGGATCATTTGAAATGAGTTGAATATCGAATGTAATAGCGAGTCGAGGAATATATATATATATATATATATATATATATATATATATATATATATATATATATATATATATATATCAGAAAGAACAGTTGGAAATAAGTTATATATCATCTATGCAATTCCTACAATTACGTACCTAGAAAACAGAGCTATTAAATCTGATATAGTAATATGGGACAACAAGGTAAAAAAAGCAAAATTACAAGAAGTTAGTCTTTCCAATGAGTTAAACAGAACTGAGAGGGAAACCATAACTAAATGCCAAAATATTATTACGACATGAAACGAAACTAGAATTCTTGTAAGATGTCTATAATTCCACCATTACAGGGGCAACCGAGCCCATGAAAACGAATTTCAAAAACGACGTCGCCAATATACCTGGTAAACAATGTGCAGATAGATAAAAACAATTACACTTAAAACTGTGGTTAGAATCTTTAAAATATCTTTCGGTTGGAATGTATGATGTAGCGGACTAATGTCTGACATCCGGAAGAATACTCTAATCCCGGCTTAAAAAATATGAAAATTCAAATAATAATATCGCAATTAAACATATCATAAAACCGCACATTATGATAATATAGCAATTCAAATATATGATCACATATTATAATAATGATTATGATAGTAAGAATATTATATAACCTCACATTACGATAATATCGCAATCCAAATCATTTTTACTGTAATGCGTTGTCATAAAATATTAAAATTGCAATATTATTATAATGTGTTGTCATATAACATTTGAATTACGATGTTATGTGCGGTCATATCATATTTTAATTACGATATATCATAATTTGCGGTCATATAATATTCGAATTGTCATATTTTATGATGTACGGGCATAAAATATTTGAATTGCGATATTGTAATGTGTGATCATAAAATATTGTAATTGCAATAGTATTATAATGTGCAGCCGTATTATGATTACGCATTATGATAATATCGCAATTCAAATATTTTATGACCTACATTATGATATACGGCAATTTGAATATTATATGACCTCAAATTATTAGAATATTGCAATTCGAATATCATATGACCTCACATTATAATAATATCGCAATTCAAATATTTGAATTGCGATATTATAATACTGTACGGTCATAAAATGTTTAATTGCGATATTATAATACTGTACGGTCATAATATGTTTAATTGCGATATTATAATAATGTACAGTACTATAACATTTGAATTGCGATATTATTATAATGTAAGCTCCAAAAATGTTTGAATTGCAATATTATAATATTTTATAATATTCGAATTGCGTATATTATCATAATGTGTTCACATTATGATAATATACCAGTGATATTGTTCACTTTTACTCGTCCCTGCAATCTCTTTCTCACAGTAGAGACGTTGCGAGCTTGTTTCTGATCCATCGTTATTTTCATGACAAGTTCTCGTCTTAACTCCAATCTATGGTTCCAAACTTTCACAAAAACATCCTACTTGCTACAATCACTGTCAACAATTTTCCCCACTTTCTAACTGTGCCTAAATCTAAACGCAGATTGCATGAACAAAGCTTCTTTGCTAGAACTGTCCACATGTTGAACACTGTTCCATATGCTTGCTTCCCAGCCGATTACAATATGGTAGCCTTCAAGTCCAGTGTAAACAAGTTCTTGTTGAGCCGTCTCTTTAAATAATCCAAATTAAATGATGTGAACAATAAGGACAAGGATGATAAATATATGCATGAACAACAACTAAGTAATAAGTTGGATAAACTATTTGGGGAAAAAGAAATGAATATATATAGTCTTTAAATATAATTATCCACTGACACGTGTTTCGTCGTCTACAACTCATCAGTGTGGCTGAATCTAGGGAGATTCGAAATCGGGACCCCATGGAAAGAAGCCTAAATTTCTAAGCCATCTCGCACGACTGCTTGGATATATCGCATATATATCGTGATTGCAGAAATTCCCCTCTGGATCAAAGTATCGTAGGTTTCCAACAAATTATGCCACATACAAATTTATTATGTCTAGACTATTGGTCACTATCTTATGTAATCTTAGAACGACATTTTAGACATATCTAATCGTTATAATAAAATCATACCTTACATCCTAGGAGCAACATCATCACAATAGCAAATAGTTCCTATACTGCTCCCAGTTATCAGATAGGTATTCTGCACTTGGGACAGATATGGGGTTTCACCCTTCGTAACTGGATCATAAATTCATTTGCATAACATAATCTTTCCCTCTTCTGTTACAAAAAATAAAATTTCCCCAGAATAAGTCCGTTCCTTCTAATTGGATGATCTCTGGCCATTCCTATATTCCGAAATAGCGGTATTAGTATGCTAAACAAACCCTAATGTACCATCAAACATGGCGTCGCAATAATACCTACTTTTGCCCTATGAGTTCGATTTGTACCTTTATTTACTGTAATTAATTATGCTTTTTACAAAAATAGTTACGTTTTTTATAGGTAATTCATTTATATATACTTTATTAAAATCTTCGCGATCTACTGGATTCTCTCGCTGTATATATTCTTCCCAACTCTCTCTCTCTCTCTCTCTTTCGCTTCGAAGACAAATATTTCCTCTCTCTCTCTCTCTCTCTCTCTCTCTCTCTCTCTCTCTCTCTCTCTCTCTCTCTTGCGCGCGCGCTCGCTCGCTCGCTTGCTCACTTATAGTTTTATGATTTTCGTAAACAATTTTTTGGCTTTTCTAAAACAAAAAGAAACTTCTATTGAGCAAAATAAATTAATGAAAAAAATCTTGAAAAAATAAAAGCTGTACTTACATCTAACAATTTACGATTAAGCATAAAGCATTAATTTTTCCTTTAAAAAATTATTGATTAATAATTCGAAAAAATAGTGAAAAAATACACAAAACATTTATATTCAGTCACAATACGGTAGGTTTTTGTTATTTTTATTTAGTGTATTTCTATTTTTTTCGGTTTGTTTGTTTGTTTTGAAATTAGTCTGCGTCTGTTACTGTGCTCGGCTTAATTTGATGATTGCCGGTCGCGTCCGATCCATGATTGACAGGATATCCCGAGAATCCGGGTCAAATTCTGCAAACTTACCTGTTTAGATATTTTTTTTTTATTTTTTGCTTCAATACCTCAATTGACAGACTTGCAGGCGATTTGTGAGTTAGGGTCTGATTTTAGTCACAATTACCGATTTTTTATACCGATTCCCTACGCTACAGTTTTAACGTAAGTTTCATTACATAGGGAATTGAATTCGGTGGGGTATTTTATTTAAACTTCTTTTCCGGTCTGATTCACGAGACTTTGCACGCGTTTCTTTTGTGTGAGCAGGGTAAATTTGTACATTAGGTCCATTTCTACAATTTTCTTTATAATGACTACTTACATAGGTTTTCGACTCTGCTGATTAAGAAAATCTCATTCAAATTTTGCGGAGACAAGTACTTATAGAGAAGTAAAGACCTGTATTAGGCACTGTAATTCACTGGTTGGCAGGTATGTACGCATAAACAAATCTACTTCTCGCCTACCGATACTGTCAAACCACAATTTTTTTTTAACATTTGTGGGGGGGTATCCTGATAACGTTTACAACGGTTAAATCTGGGGGAATTATTTTTTCACCACTCCCCCCCCCCCAATAAAAAGGGGGTTGTCTACTCTGAAGGCCCTTCTTTATGTGGGGATGTGAGGGGTGTCTATTCCAAACGCCGTTCTCAACATGAAAATATTCAAAGAAGTGAAGTGAAAAAGTCATAATTGTTTTGTTTTACGCATTAGAAAACGACGACATAAAAATTGAATTTACTTTAATACTATTGATAGAAGAGTTTAAAAGAAGGAGAAGACTTGAACAAAAAAAACGGAAACAGCTAGGACTGCTATCACTCGATATACAGTGAGAATATCTAACCTGTAAAACTTCTATCTTTACTTCCTATTATTATTCTAATAAACCATTTTTCGTACTTTTATTAATTCATTTACGCATTCCCTTAATTGCTGTTTTAAATTCAAACAGTACCTATTATCGTCCCATACGTTTTTGCTACTTTTTGCGAGGGGATGCAAGCTTCTACCGGGCAACGCCGGTTAACATGTCCTAAAAAGTTTTAAAATGTTTCAGAAGAAAAGCTCGGAAGCATTAAGCACAAAATAAATAATTCAGTTTTACTAAAGAAATGTTTAATTATAACGTTTTCTTTAAAAGTTAATATCAAATTATGTTAAATAATCGAAAAAAGGCAAATTTTTAAAAAGCGCCCAATGCAATTTTTCAAAGTCCAAATTATCTTTTAATTCCGAATTCCTCAAATTTGACTTTAAAGGGGCAAATTTGGCCATCCTGTAGATGAGTGACTGACAAGGTCTTCAGAAAGTACCAGTACGGCATAATCACGTCAACACACTAGTTCCCGCGGGTCACCGAAGTTCAGCCTGGTCAGTACTAACTAGGTAACTATTTGGGACTTCTAGGTGCTGTATGTGCTCTCCGCTTATCTCAGCATTGTTTCTTCTTGCCACTGGACTCAAACACTGCAGATTCAGGAGATGTGTAGTTAGGGAATGCGCAACCCTTGCCTCACAATTGCATACGCGGCTGCCCCTACAAGAGTTATCCTTTGTCTTTTGAGGCTGAACGGAAGCATCGAAAAAGTACGCAACTATAAAGTAAAGAGAGAAGAAAGACTAGAAAAGCGTTACCAGTCAACCAATAGAACTGTTCGAAACCTGTAAACCGAAGGAAGAGAGCATAAAAAGAACTTTGACTTGACTAAAAAGAATTTAAGTTGGCTCATTATATGCCCCACTGACCAATTATACTTCAGCCAAACTACAAAATAGAAACTAAGAAACGATTACACATCGTTTATCCGTGCATCCATTCGAAAACTCTGAGTATTTGCTTTTAACATTGTGAGGTCTTTGTTCATGCTGGATTGTTTCAGGTTATGCATCGTATTGCTTGATTTAATCTCCTTACCTGGGCAATGTCGGGACATGGGCAGCTAGTAATTTATAAATAGAAGTGTTTAAAAGACAAGCTTAGCAATATTAAAAGCCTAACAAAAATTATTTCCATTAAAATAAGTTCAACTGAAAACAAAATGATTAATTATCACATATTATTTAATAATTATCATATTATCTATAATATTCTGTTTAATCCTTCTTTATTTAGTTCGTACGTTACGCTTTAAAACTGACCAAATAGAATCTTGAATGACGAAACTGCTTCATAGAAGGACAAATTCGCAAAATTTGGCTTTAAACCTATGAAATAAAGAGAGAAGAAAGATTAAAAAACCGTTGCTGTTGACGGTGTCGCCCCTAGCGGTGATAGCTGAAGCTCAATGACTTTTGTTCCTGAAGAACGAAAAATGTTTGAAATAAAAAACAAATGTATAAAAATCAAATACAATGAAATAGAAAGGGTATGCGAGATATGTGTGTCACGTTTTAGCCCAAACGTCGTTAAATTCCATCTCTTTATATTCTCGACCGTTCAGAGCCAGACACAGGAAAGAAGAAGGAAAGGAGGACAACTGAGAATTAAATAGATCGACAAGGGCTGAAGAGGTTGAGGATAGGAACACAGCGTAAAATAAACGGGGTGGCGGATTGGGGGTTGTTAGCGGAAGTGTAAATAAAAGAAATCAGGAAATGAGTATGTGAAGGGGAGGAGGGGTGGCTCTCTGCAGAGTGAAGAGTCATTGAAACAAATAGGACCATGAAAAATGGTGGAAATAAAAAAAAAACAAGGTAATAAAAAAAATTGATTAACATGACAGAAAACATGAAGAGCTCATTCGAGGTTTTATTTAACGATTATATTTGGTGTTCGTCATTCTCTCTCTCTCTCTCTCTCTCTCTCTCTCTCTCTCTCTCTCTCTCTCTCTCTCTCTCTCTCTCTCTCTCTCTCTCTCTCTCTCTCTATGAAAAGAAGTGTTTAAATAAACGTACAAAAATGATTACATGCATAAATTTCTATCTCTCGAACTCTCTTTCTCTCTTCCTTTCTATCTGTATCTCTGTACCTTTTCATCCCCATATCAATTTTCTATCTTTCTTTCTCCCTGTTTATATATAATTTTAGCAATATATATATATATATATATATATATATATATATATATATATATATATATATATATATATATAAATACCGTAATCTGGGGTGTGTTTGGTCCAAATTAGGCACAATATGCTTGTAATCTTTTTAAATAACGTACACACAAAATTTTTGCTGATGTTGAATTATAAAGAAAGTGTACAGGAAAATGTAGAATAAAGGACATTTTGTCAAATATTACATGCTTAGTAATTGTTGGCAGATATTCTAGGTGGTCAAAGTCACCCCGGTATGGGGTGACTTTGGCCTATCCAACATTAAAATAAGAGTGTACACATTGATTTTAGTATATATTTTGAAATGAGCATAACTTGATATTTATTAACAAACCACAAGCTTTATTAATTCTACACAAATTGACATGTGGCATATACTGATATTGTACCACAAATGTGACACGTGGCATATACTGATATGGTACCCTTCACCCATAAATGTCGAAAATGTTATGTCTGTTTTTTGGTTTCATATTCTTAGATGGTCTCGATTCATCTTTGCTTGACTCTGTATGACTGGTAACAGTATCTGTGTAAGCATCTGAAGAGGAAGCAACCATCTCAGATATTGGATCTGCTGCTGGAGAACTGGGAGCTGGCACTATATTGACCCCCTAAGGACCTGTAGATGGATCTTGCTGTCACGGGGTCATCTTGAGCAGCATCTCTGCTATCCCCTGGTGTTGATACAAGCCTTGTTGAAAAGCTCTTTCCTAGAGAATTTCCAGTTTTTTCACTTAGCGTTGGTTGTTTCAAATTTTTCTCCATATCCAAGTCTTTGTAGTTCCGAAATAAAGACCTTACTGATTGACTCCGACGGATCAGATGGAATTTGTGGAAGGTTTTTCAGAACTTGACACTCATCAAGAGGAAATATTCCACATTTCCTAAAACCTGCCGCAAGATCTTTTTGGTTTTAAGTTCTTCCATGATGTTCTTCAAAAGTTTTGGGAACAAGTTTTTTTTAGACAGTGCTTTGAGATTTTTAGGTACATTCATGATCCCGGAGAGAATAAGTCTCCGCGTCGCCTTCCTTGGAGCAATGAAAGCAACATCCAGTAGCTGACACAAGTGTTGCATTTGGTGGAGGCAAATGAATTGACTGTTATTCTCTTAACATTGGCTTAGAATGTCTTACTCAAGTGTGATGACAAGTTATCACAAATGAGGGCCACGTTTTCTTTGTAGCTTTATACTGTATGAAAGTGCCCCCGAGTCAAACCAATCTTTGAAAGTGATGTGGTCGAACCATACATATTTAGAACGATTATAGCGAACTTTGTCCGGCTTAACTTCAGTCCATGTTTACCAGAGAAGATTTGTTTTGTACACAACGTACAATAGCAATGTTTGCCCTGTTACTGTTCCTGCTAGTATAAGGTTTGTAGAATTTTTTGTACTGTACATTATTCTTTCTGGATACCGTACACCCTTCTTGAAGAGTTGAGTTTAGTTTAGCGTCTCCTTTCTTGTACTGGTCGTTATGATCTTGGTATTTTCTGGGTGAAACACAGAAATTATAATTGTATAAACACTACTGCCATTTTAACAGGCAAATAAAAGTTAAAAGATTAAATATTTTGTCAAAATAAAATATCCAATTTTTTTATTTTATACAGAACTGGGGTGGGCAAATTCACCCCACACATGTCCGCACGCTATGGGATGACTTTGGCCATCCCCAAATCTTACCAATACTGTGTTTTATCATATTAATTAACCTATTTCCATAGTGTTCATCCTTCTTACTGCTTAATATAACCAAATCTTAACAAAACAATAAAAATATTCTTTGTACTCACAGGAGTTGAAAGATATAAATTTCAGCAGAGAAAATCATGCAGTTAAGCGGGCATTTTAAATTGAAGATATCTCCGCAGAAAATAGGTGCTGCTGCACCACAATTTGTCTGTAAAATTATGAAATTTTATAGGACATAGAAATTATGTTTAAAATGCAGAGATCATATATTATTTACGCATTATTATCTTCATTTTTATTTTTTTAATGGCTCAACGTCATCCCGGGTGGCCAGAGTCACCCCACCTTAGGTATATCTATCGATATATACATACATATATATATATATATATATATATATATATATATATATATATGTATGTATATATAGTATGCTATGAAAATGCATATGGCAATTAAACTACACAGTCTTTTGTATAAGTTAATTTCCAAATATATTTTCTATTTTCTTACTTCGCTCTACTCACATACTGAACATTATTGAAATACTGAAAAGGTGTTTACAAGTTAATGCTAAAATGAGAAGGTATAAATAATAGAAAGTTAGATTCCAATGTTATCTTTTATTCATTTCTATGATTTTTTTTCTATGAAAAATGTTTGACGAATCGTTTCGTACACAACGTTTCGTTTAATTCTTAGAAAGCCAAAATACAGAGTTAAATATCCTGGATTTTTTATGAGTGTAATTCATCAGGAAAGGCTAATAAATCATGTCCTGCACACCAGGAAACAAAAACAAAGTACACATTACCAGAGTAGTTACATATGCAAGGTCGATTAGAAATATCAGTGTCTATCTCCCTCCATAGATGCCATATTTGAGAACTAACAAAGCCAATACAAATTTGTATATTTTCCTAATATTTTGCAATCCTAAATCAGATCGTAAAAATACTAGCTAAATAAGTAGAAAGTAAACAATTGAATAAATTTCTATAGGGGAAAGGAGAAGTAAAACGAGAAAACGGTTTTTTTTTTAAATACGAAAAAGCATATAATTATTTTTAAATATTATTATTTTTAAATATAGAATTAAAATTTAAAACTTAAGGAAAGCAACGCCTTTCGGTTTTAGTCAAAATTTGCTTTCATTTACTTAATAATGTTATCCAATCCAATATAAGAACGAAATTCTTACCTGTTTCCTTATAATTAACTATATATGATATATGTAGGTATATATATATATATATATATATATATATGTGTGTGTGTGTGTGTGTGTGTGTGTGTCTGTGTGTGTCTGTGTGTGTATATATATATATATATATATATATAATGAAAATTATGGATTGATTCAATACAATGAGTTTAATATTTGAATCTTCTCTTAAGAAATGTTTTAAATATCTTAAACCTATAGATTGTATATTTATTTATTTAAATTTAAGTTTATTCTTTTGTCTATAAGAATTATTATAGTGAAAAATATGTACTCCGAATTATTTCTATTAGTTAATATTTTATGTCCTGTAATTACTAAATATTAGTTTAATTTAGATGTAATGAGTTTACTTTTAAGGTATACTTTGGATTATTCATTCGACTTACTTGCGAAAGTGTGAATTCTGAACGATTAATGCAATTTTGGAGGATTATCTGTCTTATGTTAATTAAAGTTATCATTAAATTCTAAGTTAAGATGAAATTATATCGACGGCAATCTTAACACACTTAAAACACAATTCGCAAATGAACTTCGATACCGTCTTATCGTTAAATAATCTGATAAAACAAACATATGAAAATAAATAAAATGATAAAACAAACATGAAATAAATAAAATTAAATAAATGGAACAATTACAATTTTGGGCGACCACTCGAAATGTTAAAAAGTTAATGAAAGCCTGAATAATCAACTAAAGACACATGTAAATAAACTTATTGTTGCCAGCAAAAGCATAAATGATAGGAATAAACTCCTAAAATTAATAGGTTATTACAGAACTAGTTGAATGTACGATACTTTAAAATTCTATAAAAGTGTTATGGCCATAGGTTAGTATAAAGAATAACACGGGTGCAGATATCAAGTTGAATTATTTTTAGTTAAACGTCGTACATTAATAACTCGGGTGACGAGATTACTTTCTCTCGTCTTCCTTTGGCCCGGTCAGTTACTTGTCTCCGAGTTGGGAGCCGTATTGAATAGGTGTGAACGAGTTCATTCCTATGTAGGCATGTCTCCCAACACCTTCTCATAAGCCTTTTACTGTGTAAAATGTTTTCTTATTTCTCTTAAATATCTTCTATTTTGAAGAGTAATTGTTAAGGGTTCAGTAAATTTCCTTTTTTCTCCCTAACTTTCGTTGTTCAGGGTTATGTTGAGGGGGTCGAAGTCAAACATCTTATGGATCGTTACTTCCGCTTCATTCTGTGTGCTGATGGGATCCATTTCATTTCAATTTTTTATTCGTTAATATGTCTCTTATGCAATGTCTTTGTCCTTGGATTATGTACACCATCTCGCCGAGCCACCTGCCCTTCTTCCGGAACGGTATAGTCCTTTTCAAATTTTTAAAAAGAATTTTCTGACAAAGGAGACATCGTTTTATTAGCATTTTCTCACTTTTATTCGCAAGAATTTTGTAATTACTTTGCGTCGGAAGACTCAGAGATAAATAATTCGGGATTAATGAACCAACACTGAACCACACTTGTTCTAATCCATCATAAAAAGGTGGGACTTCTTCAGGGGGAGTTTCATTAGTCCCATCAACCTTATGAACTGTCTATTTTGAAGAGACATTGGGTAAAACGATTTGACAGGGCTATCGTGTTGTAGAAAAATCGTTGGGGTACTATTAATTTGCTGAGCGAAATATCCTTGAGTGCCGTTGGCTGCATGTAGATAATGTCCACATGCGGGGAAAAACTGAATTGTGAACGGTACATGTTGCAGTGTAATGGCTACTTACGACTCGGATGGTTGGGGAAGATGACATTATTTTAAAGTTAGCGATAGAGTATCCCGCCTGATGCTGGTTTCTAGTTTCGTGGTCGGTAGCCATTTTCAGAAGAGGATAACTAGTTTTCTACAGTATGGAAGAGGAGGGGTTTGTTTTTGCCTTCTATTTTGGCATTTTGTGGCCTGGAAAAGTTATTTTTTCTTTTGATATGTCTTTAAGGTCTTCAACATCCGTTGGCATATGTTTCACCTTCTGGCAAAATGTATTCATTGTTTGGTCCCACAAATTAGACAAATCCATCCAATCAGTACCGAAAAGATTTTTCAGAATTTCTATAGACAAAAACTTTGTGACGCCATTTAATGTCCGGGTGCTATTTATTCACCTTAAAACTTGATTTTGTCTCATATTACTGCACCGACTGTTTTGTCTGTATTTTTCATCGTTGTTTTGTTTTTCTTTCATTTTCTCCATGTATGAAGATTAATGATTGAAAGGATCGAACCCGAGTTTAGTTGCAGGTTTACGGTTTTATTTCAGATGTTGACTACAACATATTTTCGTAGATTCTTATCTGTTTTTTTTTATTTGATCTAGCTCATCTGATTATGGTTCTATTGTTCGTTTTATTTCTACAGTACGCAGCTTTGTAGTCAATTTTGCAACAATTGTTACAAATCTTGTTTAAGTATAGCCAGTCAGTTGACCAATGTTATCTCCTGCAACGACTACATGGTTTTGGTTTGGAATCTTCATTTATTGTTAAAAATAAGTATGAATAGCCCCGTCAGCAATCTCCGGAGGTGGCGCCTCAGTCAAAAAGCGATAAACTCCTGAGAGAGTGGGCCTCCTAGGGAAACTAAGAACATTTGGTTCAGTCCGGCAGCTTAAAGGCCATCGAAATGGTTCAGTATTTGTTGGACTGTTGTCGTAGTCGAATCGTATGCCTATCACTTGTGTCTCCTTACAATCTCTCCGGATTCGTAGCTGTATTTATGAAGTGTCGACGAGTTAATTTAGTTAAGACATGCGTGACACAAGGTACAGAGTTTCGCGGTAATAATTAGCTCATATTATTTATATTGGACGCGTCTCTCTCGCAATGCTTCCAACAGAGAGACTGATTTGAAAATCCTTGTCCTCCGCCTCGAAACGTGACGTCGTGTCATATCGTGATCGTTCTGTTATATATGTCTCCTCAACACTAGATTTTATCTGCACCTGATAATTTCAAAAATCACAACTTATATATACCAATTTACCATAACAATTAATCAACTAATAACTTTATTTACCAAGTAAATGCAATGTAAAATGCACCTATGAATTCATAAATAAGCTTCAAACCCCTAAAACTAAACAAACAATACAATCGTTGTTACGTTTTCATACATCATCAGTCTTTATACATACATGTGCGTATTTATATAGGATTGTCTTTATCGCTTTGTCTAACGCTGTTTCTCTTCTCTTCATTTTATATGTGGCTGTGTCGGCTATTAGTTGTTTAATGTATCGTCTTTGTTCTTTAGACAAATAAGCTTTTTATGCAGGAAGACACAAGGAAACTTTGGCTTGATTTTTTCAAGGTTTTATTCTAAAGAATTTACTCGTGTAACGATAGATTATATAACTAAAATAATTCACTCTTTAGTTTCATAACTTACTCTTAAGAAATGCGTGACACGAGGGACATGGTTTCTAGGTAACAATTACCTTATACTTTTTGTATCTAATTGGACACGTCTCTCTCGCAAAGCTTCCAACAGAGAGAACGGTTTGAAAATCCTTGTCCTCCGACTCGAAACGTGACGTCATATCATATCGTGATCATTCTGTTATATATTCGTTGTAACCGATCGTCAAATGTGATTCTCGGTTTATTTAATTTCGAAAAATCAACTTCTGTCATTTTTCGATTTATACAATCGTTGGCGATAATAAAACACACACAGCTGGGTATAAAATATTTTGTTTATCTAAAATAACCTTTTCGATTTTCGAATGACAGTTTTGACATTAGCGACGGCATGCGGGGCGGGGGTGGTGTGTGGAAAAGAATGTGTTGCTTAGCTCGCCTCTCTTCTTCGTTGTCTGTTATCTCTTTTATTGGCCCAGATGACGTCAAGATTCCAATCATATGTTGTCTTGAAAATGTTGATCAATCTCGCTGACCCAATCTTAGGGGATCTTACCTCCCACAATTGATGTCATCTTCCGGGAAACTAGATTCTTCAATAGTTTGACTTTCGTTTTGTCTACGGAGTTTTAATCTCTTGCCCGCTTCAACTTCGCAACATTTTTCTCTGGGTACAATTTTGTTTGCAGATAGGTTATCATGACATACACTAAAGGTGAATATCGTCAACATTCAAGTGTGTGAACGATAAAAAAATAAGAAAACATACACAATGCAGAACACCGAAAGAATAATTACCGCAGCAAGAGATACTGAGAAAATTAACAAGACAGAAAACGGAGATGCAAGGAATAAGAGAATAAAAGAAAAATGGGAAGAGAAACGGCTACATAGACGATTCATAAGCATGACAAAAGATGAGACTAACGAAAGCACTTGGTATGGCTACAATAAGGAAACCTAAACAGAGAAACTGAAACAACTGATTGATTTAAACTCTGTAAATGAATAAACCACATAATAAGCGAATGCAGAACACTAGCCCAAAAAGTATTAAAAAAATTAACACGATCAAGTGCGGAAAACAGTACATTGGGAATTATGAAGACAACTGCATCTTGAACACCGAGACAAATGGTACAAGTACAAACCGGCAGCAGATGAGAAAACAGAAATCACAAAATCCTATGGGACATGGATGTACCAACAAATAAACACATTCAAACAAGAAAACCAGATGTCCTAATAGTTAACAAAAAGGAAAAGCCCGGCTAAATCGAAGATTTTGACGTTCCAGTAGCCACATAGTGAATATCAAGGAGACAGAGGAGAAGAGCAAATACGCGGAACTGGTCAGAGAGCTGAATAGAATATAGAAGATGAAGAAAGTCAAAGTAAGGTTTATACATCCATAGGGCTATATACTAATACTGAAATATACATATACGCACACGGACATATATAATTACACAAATCAACACACTCTCTCTCTCCAAAGTTCATAAATATAAGCGCAATGCTCACTATACAACAGTACACAGTTATACATATGATAGAAACTGCATACCACTGGCACTAAGGCCATAGTTCCTTCCCCTTATTTCAACACTTTAGATGTAATTACCGGTAGTGTTGTTTTTTTTTTATGAATCATATTTGCACGATTCTGGGTTGTAATTTTTAACCTGTTAATAGATTGAATCTAAGCTAATAAGCCTTCGAAAACAAAAGATTATCAGTAGATAAATAATATTTAATTATTTAATTATATGCATACTAGTATACAAGAAATCTGGCGAAAGAACTGACCAACTTAATTATCGTTCCATTAGCCTCCTCCTTCTCTTTGCCAAAATCTTTGAGTCCTTAATTAATCAAGTGATAGTCCATATATAGGTTTCTCTCCAACCAACGGTATGAATTTTAGCAAGCCCGTTATACAGCAGATATCCTAACTGTAATCTGTGAACGTATATATACAACGCACTGGATAAGGCAGGCTATGACAGTAGCCTTAAACATATATAAGGCTTTGAAAGGGTATGGCATGAGGTCTTCTCATAAAAATTAAATCATATGATATTACTGGATGGAGACTTAACATAATCAAATCTTTCATAAATAAGAGAAAAATCTAGGTTGTCTTCGATGGTCGTACGTGAAAAGAACATGATATAAATGCGTATGTGCTTCAGGGGTCGATCCCTGAACCACTATTATTATTACTCATATTCATAAATGATCGATTTGATTAAATTGTCTCCGAGATGGGTATTTTTGCTGATGACAGCACGCTCTATAAAAAGCGTGAAGGGAAAATGAATTAACACTGTTATAATGTAAAACCTAGCACCACTCTAACACTAAATTGTAAGCTAGTTGTGAAAGACGATGATTGAAAAACGGATAGGAAGAATTTGATGCAGATACGGAGAAGACGAAATAACATATATATATATATATATATATATATATATATATATATATATATATATATATATATATATATATATATATATATATATATATATATGTATATTCTTCATTGGACTATATTTTTGTTTTGTACTATTCATACAATAAACCTCATCGTTACTCAAAATCCCACATGGATATGGGGTCGATGGAAAATGAAAGGTCGCACGTAGAAAGTTGACAGTCGAGCAAAAATATTTTAAATGAGAAAATGGAATCATCAAAGATTAACAGCGGTACGAAGCGATTTTATTGAGAAAAAAAGACATATACGTTGTTGTTTTTAACCAACTGTCTACATAGTATCCCTGTAATTTTCCCCCAAATAGTAGCCCCCTACATCCAAGTGGCACTCTGCTTTGTTTGGAGGTTACAAACCTACCTTAGCCGCGACCGCACTCATGAAGAAATTTACATGAAGACAATTTAAAAGAAAATTGGGTATAATAATCGAAGTCATGCACAAGAATCAGTACATTATTTGTTTCTTTCTTTTTAGGGAGGATGTCGGCGTGTTAGCGGTCTTTTTTGTAGCAGTCACTGCTTTCGCTATTTGGAGGGACGAGGAGAAAAACGATAGGGTAAGACTGATGTTCGCGTTCGGTAATGTTCGCGCCATTGCATTCAAGTTGCGGGTTGGGTTGCCGGCTTTACTTCTGTCAGCTCTTTTTTTTTTTCTTTTTCTTTTTTTTATCTTAGCAAGAAAAGACTTTCTCTCTGGCACGCAAATCGCGATTAGGTATCGTGGGAGATCAGTTACTCGGCCGGACTATTCTGACGAGAGATACCCAACAGAGTCCAATTAGACACTTCGAGTCTCTGGCTCGTTCTCTCGTCCTCCCGTTCTTCATTTTTCTCTTCTGATGACTTGGTTGAGTCGCGCCCTTTATACTAAGGTAAGTCAGGTGGTTTGGGCGAGATCCATCTTATCAAAAACCAATTAAAGAATTCCATCTCATCTCTCGCCCTCAAATATTTGTCAGTCCCAATCAAACAGGTGCATTTACGTTCGCTGTTAGATTCCCCGATTCTCACGTAAACAGAACATGGTTTAACTTGGGGTCATTCTTGACACAACCCCTTGACATCAACCTGTCAGAAAGACTAATTTTAATAATAATAATTATATCTGGATTTAACGTTTGACAAAGCCGAATACAATTGTAGGTTTTCACCCATGGTATGTGAGAACCTCAGCTGACAAAAAGTAAATAAAAATGATTTAAAATTATACCCCGTTGGATTTAGAATATCCCCCTATGTTCAATCTTCGACAAACTAGGGTTCGTCCGATGTCAATTTTCACTTCGGTCCGTGAATTTTTGGTAGCTATAGCTAGGCGATTCTGTCACAGGGTGAAAAAGCAGTATATATATATATATATATATATATATATATATATATATACTTTTTATTTGTTTTTACATAAGCATGTGTTGCTACAGAGTCATGAGCATCTTTTGACCAGCTATTTTTTAATAACTAGAGACCTCTTAAATCCTTATCAAACAAGCTTCTAAGACTACCTACATTAATATCCGACAGAAATGCTCCTGTTCACCTGAATCTCCACAAAATTTAATATTTGCTAAATCACAACTATGCAATCTTTGTCAATACCGCTCGCTAAAATCATTCCATACGACCATACCCATTATTTACAATTTATTCCAAATATTCAACTATTTCCCTCAATCCATCCACTTTAAAATTGGTACTTAGCATATTCATGTATGTTATATCCCCAATTAATTCTCCCTAAAACTTTGTTAATGATGTTTACCCGTAATAGAAATATTCAACAAAATTAAGCTTATATGTATGCGTGCTGCTGTCTATGCCTGAACTCTGATACTTGAGAAGCGCTATTACATTTGGTACAACTTAACCCAAGAATAAAACGCAAACCAACATCTTATAAAAGAACACAATCATAAATTAGTCTAATCTTAGATTATAATTGTTAAGATTTTGTGCGAATTAAAATTAATTTTTTTCCTACTATATTAAAGCGCTTTCACCATAACTTCTAAATTGCCAACCCTAAGCCTGGACAAGTTTTAACATCTCACAACCACCAGGTACATTATGAACTTAAACAGTAAAGAATATGCACCGATATATAACATAAACTAAGAGACTAACTCTGTAATATATTTATTTAAATCTACTCCTAATGATTTTATAATATATATATCATAAAATCATATATCTATATGGTTTCTCCAAATCGGTTGTTATGATTATTTATACACAAATAATCAATATAATTATCAATAAAAAGAATTATTATTATCAATTATTACCAACACCATGGTAACTAACCCGATGTATTCCCCATTATCTTCTATCTTTAATTATTATTATCTCAGTAAGAACAAATAATTATATCTAAGCATGACGGTTTTTGTAATTATATACATTTTGAGGTTTTCCATTATTATTACTAACTGTTATAATGGAATGGTCTAGCACCCCTCCGTACAATAATATAGAGAAAATGTAGATATACTGCTCCGGGAATCAGAGAGTTCCAAGACACTGAGAGAGAGACTCTCGTCTTGTATCCTCTTTGTAAATAAACCTTTGTATTGACCTAAATGAATGTCCTATGTTATGATTATCTAAAGAAAGGTATATTACTAATACAACTTTTAAAGCTACAGATAGCAAATAAATAAATAAATAAAAGTCTGTGGTGGTAGATGTGATTGAGAGTGGGTGAAGTGGACGGTGATGGGAGACAGGTAACAAGTAGAGAGAAATGTTTTGAATCACCACCAATAAATTAATTATGGCTTTTCCCCTTTTCCTTTCATGCTTTTCCCTCCCTCCCCTCTTTTTTCTTTCCCCTTTTCTCTTTTTCTCTTCTTTTCTCCTTGTCATCCTTACGTCTCTTCCTTTTCCTCTTTGTCTATTTACAGATCTATGTGGAGTTGATGATAGTGGTCGAGACGGAATGGGCAGGAGAGAACATAACTGTATACTTTCTGACCGCGGCAAAGTCGGATCATATTAAAAGCATTTTATAACGGAATGATTCCAGTTAAATTTAAACATATAAATTTTCCAAAGAGTTTGTAAAATTGTCAATCCCCTACTAATTGACCCTATATGTACTAGTATGTTTAGGATTTGAGGCAGATATCGCGCCGCATACACACATATATATATATATATATATATATATATATATATATATATATATATATATACTGTTTCTTTCTAGTCTTTCACTATTTCCATCTCAATTTTTTAACCCCCACCACGCCCATTTTAGTCTTGTTTATATACAACCAAGCCTTGTTCTTTGTTCCTATTTTAACAACATTTACCGGAACCTCTTCATATTAACTCCCGGTGACGTAGATTAACTATTTTCATTGCAAACTTTGCTTTCGTATAAGCTGTATCGCCTGAAGAGGTCTCTAGTTACTAAACACTAGCTGGCCGAAACATGCTCATGACCGTCTAGCAACACATTCCTGCTTATGTAAAAACAAATAAAAAGTATACCTTGCTCCACTTCGGTATTGAGTACTCTTGTATTAACCATTGTTATACTTCATTGGCTACTTTACCTCTGGAAAATAATAACCTCGAATTATATATATATATATATATATATATATATATATATATATATATATATATATATATAATAGCATCTCTGTTTACATGTATTACTATTCTCGAGATCAGATAATTAATAAGATCCAGCGTGTATCTAAAATACATGAATATAAATATACACGGAACACAAATTGTAACAAGATGCGCACATATATATTAATAACATCTTTATGCTCACGCACTTTGTATACATAGGAAAAACAATTTTAATCACCTCACACACAGACACACAGACACACACACACATACATACATATATATATATATATATATATATATATATATATATATATATATATATATATATATTAAATTGTAATTCAATGAATTTCAAAAACCTCTCATTGAAATTCTTGTTTAGATGTGATAACTTATCCTACAATCTCACGTTTCCATAACAACTGATTGTTAAATAAAAACTATTTTGAAGAATATATATATATATATATATATATATATATATATATATATATATATATATATATATATATATATATATATATATATATATATATATACAATAACAGAACCAGAACGCAGAAAAACATTATCATAAACAACACCGTACATATGTATCTACAAATGAGAGATATTTCCTGATGCACATATGTAGGCCTGAAAAAGCATGCAATTTTCCATATCAAAGGGGCATGAATTTAAGCATAACGATCAGCATACAGTAATAACCATTTATAGATGTATAAATAGAATGTATTATGTTTTTACATTTATAATGTTATTTCTGCTAATTCTTTATTTTTTATTTATCTATACACATTCTGCTTATCTAATTATTTTACGTATAATTGTATATAAAATATATGATATATAAATATATGATATATGCGTAGATATATGTTGAAGTTGATTTCCTTCTAATACCCTTCCTAATTTTTCAAATGTTCCCCAACACTCCATCTCCTCTTACCAGATTTTCCAGGACCATAAAATTTATTCGTCTTTTCAGAATCTTTTCTGCCAGTGAATTATGATGTTAGACTCTGAATAAGGTCGTAGTTGAAAA